>NC_092128.1:113972661-114278703 GCF_043159975.1 Macaca nemestrina
TGACAGGAGGTGGAGCTCAGGTAGTAATAATGCTCACTCGCCCGTGGCTCACCTCCTGCTTGCAGCCTCCTTTAGCCTGAACTAGATAGATGAGTTTTGAGTAGATTAAAAAAGGAAGTAGGGTGTAGGGGAGGCTGGGCAGAAATAAACCTGAGGCTTGGGCCCTGTAGCACTCCTGTATATTACTGACTCCATTTTGGCCTTTTCTCACACATGGTGCTTTTTTCACTGGTCTGTTTACAGTCTTTTTTCGTGGACCACAACAGTCGAGCTACCACTTTCATTGACCCCCGAATCCCTCTTCAGAACGGTCGTCTTCCCAATCATCTAACCCACCGACAGCACCTCCAGAGACTCCGAAGTTACAGCGCTGGAGAGGTAACCCTCCCTACACCCCACCCTACTGTTCACCGGTCACAGTCTCTGCCTCTTCCATGGGGACAGAACAATTCTTTAGTGGTTAGGATCTAGGGTTGCCTGTGCTGGAAGAGACTAAGCCATATGCGCCCTGCTCTGTAGAAGAATAATGACTGGGATGCCCTCTTAACACCCCAGACCTTCACCCTGTCTCTACTAAAAAAAATACAAAAAATTAGCCGAGCGTGGTGGCAGGCACCTGTAGTCCCGGCTACTCGGTAAAAGGTAACTGTCTTCAGTTACCTTTTCTGCCTTGCCTTTTGTCCCACACAATCACCACTACTAAAAACCTGTCTAGTTGAAAGGAAACTGAAAATGCAATGTCGGGAGATCCCTACACTTATAGCTGGAGCTGTGCCTCCTGAGGCCTGTCACGTGTGAATACATGGAACTGCTATGTTATGTCTGACTAACTTTAAACTTCTACCTCTCCATAACATCCTAGAAAATACTTCAATAATGTATCCATGGACTAGAAACTAGGGGAAATTAACCAGGCCACAGGAAGTGGTGCTCTATTCCTACTCTATTCCCACTCTACCATGTGCTCTTTCCTTGGCAGCACTTTGTGGCTACCGTGAAGGGCTAAGCATCACTTCATTGCTTTTCTGAATTAGTATCTATATTCCATACTCTTCCTGTCCTTCTTTCTTGAGCCAAAACTCAAAACATAGCTCTTTGTTTGCTCCTGATCACTTCCTGACAATATCATGAGCAAATGTCTTTTTAGGTCCTAACTGACATTTCCCAAGTATCTGTGCCTTCTTTTTGTGGAAACCACCAGGATCTCAAGAGATGTGGCCTCTGAAAACTACTTCCCACAAAACAGCTTTTAGAATTGGATTATAATAAGGTTAAAAAATGAAAAACATGGTGTAGGAAGGAAAGGAATATATGTGTATGTAGGTGAGGGAGTTTGTGTGTGTGTGTGTGGGTGTATGCATGTGTGCGTGGGTGTATGCATGTGTGCGTGTGTGCATGCATATGTGTGTGAGTGTGTGTGTGTATATGGAGAGAGAGAGAGAGAGAGATACTTATATCCCACAGTGAGTCATTCCAGGGAGAGCCAGGGAGTTTGTCTCCAGAGAAACTGGGAAGATAACAGTTCACCCTGCAGCCACCTCCTCCAGATAGCAAACATAAGTCTCAAGGGAAGAGCCTATTGTTGATGTATTGGCACCAGTTATTTACCACTGTTTCAGGAGTCCTCTGCATGCTCTGAGAAACGTAACTGTTTCCAACCAGTGGCATTCATGGCTTAATGCCAGTGTGATAAAATGAATTTTTTTTCATGGAGCCGTCTTAAGTATCATTGTTTCAGGAGACTGCTGAAAGCATGCTAAATCTTTCTTTCTTCATATACATAAGGTATATGTGACCAGGCAGAGAGGAAGTACTACACATCCCTGAGCATTACATGGGTGTCAGGATTTGCTAGATGCGGATGTGTTCACAGACTACAGAAAGCAATGCCCCAGCTTCCCAGTTCAACATGCATAGTCTCTCTCCCTGGTGGCATTCCTGTAACACTCCACAAACTACAAGGTGGATTGTCTTGAGATTATAGGGAATAAATTCAAAATTCTTCATGAACTTGAATATACCATTTAAATTTACTTAAAACGTTCAAGTTCTTTAATCTCATTAAGAGAATTTCAGTATCCACATAGGGTAACTACATGTGATAAAGTAGCTGAGTACTGCAGACAGATTCACTGCCAATAAAACAAAAACTTCAGTTGTGCAAGATGAGTTCCCTAAAATACAGATCTCTTACAATGACAAGAAAATAATCTGAAATGTAAATATTTAAAACCTTTCTAACTGAAATAACAAGACTGAAACCATGGACACCACTTGCATTACCTGTTTTAAAACATGTGTTTGATGGGATTGAATAGCCCAAATAGAGTGAATTTAATATCATTTAAATCATTAATATCATTTGCCATAACATGTATGGCAAAGTGCCATCTGTATCAGTTAAGATCTAGCCGGGGCCGGGCACGGTGGCTCACACCTGTAATCCCAGCACTTTGGGAGGCCGAGGTGGGCAGATCACGAGGTCAGGAGATCCAGATCATCCTGGCTAACACGGTGAAACCCCGTCTCTACTAAAAAAAATACAAAAAATTAGCTGGGCGTGATGGCGGGCGCCTGTAGTCCCAGCTACTCGGGAGGCTGAGGCAGGAGAATGGCGTGAACCCGGGAGGTGGAGCTTGCAGTGAGCTGAGAGAGTGCCACTGCACTCCAGCCTAGGCAACAGAGCGAGACTCCATCTCAAAAAAAAAAAAAAAAAGAACTAGCTGGAGGACTCTAACACATACGATGAAAGGGCGTTGCTGTGCAATAGCCATCTGTCTGCTTCCTAATGCATCCACCCTGACTGTTCGTCACATTTCCAAACCTCATCCATCCCTGTGCCCATCCTCTCTCTTCTGGTAGCTTTTGACTGACACAAGGGGACACTAAGAAAAGCAAGAGAGAGAGAAGCCAAGAGGCAGAGGGTATCTGATCCAGAGGCAGTGCACCAGAGAAAACAAAGACTCGGCCTCTAAGAAAATAAATATGTGGTTCCTCCCACTGCAAGAGCCCTCAGCCTAGGGACAAGGAGACAGAGGGACTCTGGTATCAAAATAGAGGGGAGTGGGTGGTAGGAAATGTTGACTGCATTTGCTGTGATGTGATTTTGCTCAGTGAAAATTGATTCCATGCTTGGCTTGCTATGAGCACTGTGGAATGCAAAGTATGAGACAATCCCTGCCTTGGAGAAGTTTGTATTCCATTTTTGAAGCCAGGCCAAAAATACATACAGAGTTAAATAACAAGAGAAATCAGAATATGGTTGAGTGGCAAGAGAGATGTTAGGATAAGTGCCACAGAAGTTCAAAAGAAACCAAAGAAAAGTATCTTTTAAAATAAGGCACCTGGCATGCCTGTAATGCAAACACTTTGGGAAGCTGAGATGGGAGGATCGCTTGAGCCTAGGAGTTTGTGACCAGCCTGGGCAGCATGGCGAGACCCTTTCTCTACAACAAATTTAAAAATTAGTCGGGTGTGGTGGCTTGCGCCTGTGGTCCCAGCTACTTGGGAGGCTGAAGTGAGAGGATGGCTTGAGCCTGGGAGGTAGAGGCTGAAGCAAAATGTGTTCACACCACTGCACTCCAGCCTGGGCAACAGTGCAAGACTCTGTCTCAACAAAACAAAACAAATAATAAAATAAAATAAGGTACCTGACTCGAACTTGAAAACTGGTAGAATAGCTACAAAGGATGGGGAAGGGAAGCCTTACAGAGCACAGCCTAAGCAAAGGTGCAGAGGTCGGATTGAGAAAGGCTCACAGAGAGACAGTGACTAGTTCAGTCTGAGCTGAGCAGCAGGTCCCCGCTTGCTGTGCCTTGGTTTTCAGAAAACTTTAGTGCCGCATGGAAGAGTTGGAACTTTTTTAAGGGGCCACTGAATGAATTTGAGGAAAGTAATTGAATCAGCCATTGTTTCAGGGTGAAATAATCTCTAAAACACATTTTGAGAGATAAGGAAAGACTCTTGGCATTTGGGGCAGGACAATTCTCTGATGTGTGGAATCGTCCCATTACATGGCAGGACGTTTTTTTCCTGACCCCATCCATTAAATGTCAGGAGTGCCCCCACTTCCCTAGTCATTATGACAAAACAAAAACAGAACAGCCCCCCAGCACTTCCACACACCCATAGATGGTAGTATTACCCCAGTGAAGAACCATTGCTTTACAGTCTAGTAAACTGAAATACCAAGAGCTCACTTCACACAGGGAGTTCAGGACCACAGCTCAGGTTTCCCAACAGCCATCCATGCAAACTCATTTTTTTGTTGTTGTTGTTGTTGAGATAGAATCTCGCTCTGTCACCCAGGCTGGAGTGCAGTGGCACAATCTCGGCTCACTGCAACCTCTGCCTCCTGGGTTCAAGTGATTCTCCTGCCTCAGCCTCCCAAGTAGTTGGGATTACAGGCATGCACCACCATACCTGGCTAATTTCTGTATTTTCAGTAGAGATGGGGTTTCACTATGTTGGCCAGGCTGGTCTCGAACTGTTGACCTCAAGTGATCTGCCTGCCTCAGCCTCCCAAAGTGCTGGGATTACAGACGTGAGCCACCACGCCCAGCCACAAACTTATATTTTTAAAAGAAGACCATGAAAGCCAAGAAGAGGAAGGGCTGTGGCAAAGAGGGATTCGAGAGAGGCCTGCTGGAGACCACTGCCACAATCAGATGGAAGGGGATGAGGCCAAGTTGAGGTGACAAAGAGGGAAAACAAAGGGCAGCCCGTGGGGAGAAGCCTCAAGGAAGTCGGGGGGTGTGGAGGAAAAAGTCACTAGGACTTCAGTCTGCAGACAGGCATTCCAGCTCCAGCATGTCCACAGAAGAGCTGGGTATCAATCATTGTTCATTCCTCCCCTGCTAGGGACCCCAGCTTCCTCTGCAAATGGGTGACCACTAATGTGTGTTCCAGCTCTGTGATTCTCAGAGTCTGTGGGGCTTGATTCCACGTCTTCAGGACCGCGTAACTATGAGTCCCATTAACAGCACAGAGCTAAGAGGAGCAGGAAAGGCAGGAGGGGAGGATGGCAGGTTTGTCTTTAGGCAGGTTGATAATGTGTGTGAAAATAGCAGGATAGGCCGGGTGCGGTGGCTCAAGCCTGTAATCCCAGCACTTTGGGAGGCCGAGGCAGGTGGATCACGAGGTCAGGAGATCGAGACTATCCTGGCTAATATGGTGAAACCCCGTCTCTACTAAAAATACAAAAAACTAGCAGGGCGTGGTGGCGGGCGCCTGTAGTCCCAGCTACTCGGGAGGCTGAGGCAGGAGAATGGCGTGAACCCGGGAGGCGGAGCTTGCAGTGAGCCGAGATCACGCCACTGCACTCCAGCCTGGGAGACACAGCAAGACACCGTCTCAAAAAAAAAAAAAAAAAGAAAAGAAAATAGCAGGATATCTGATTAGATATGACAGTTCAACAGATGGAAATATGAGACTCAGGAATCATCAATGGGTTATTTCCACAATCCGTTGTTTTTCTGTGTCCTGTATCACAGGCAACAGGGAATTAAGCTATAGGTATTTCTTAGACTACAATTTACAAGTGTGGGTATTTTCTGTTCACCTACATAAGCCATTCTCTTGAGTGTTATTCAGCAGTTGATTTTTTATAAATTGCATGTAAGGACAAAATTAAAGTGAGTTTCTATATTAAGGATCCTAAATGGTAAAATGTTTTTCTCCAAACCCCAATGGCAGATTATTAATAGAAACATTGGTAAAAATCTTTTGGATTGTCCTTTACCTCACCTGGAAAATTTTCAGACAGATTCCTGAAAGCAGTTATTACAAATAGAGGATTTATACGTAAAAAGATAGTTACTTGACACTTTGACTTGCATTTTAATGCGGAGGCACATCTGTCTGCAATATATTCAAGCACCAGCAAAGTAGGACTTACCGCTCCTCAGAATGTGTGACCAGAATAGGTCACAGATAAGTGGAGTGCTATGAATACTGGATCCCATCTTAGCAAAGAAATCATAAAAGGGTAACACATTTGCCTTGTCTACACTGCAATTCCTAATATAAGTTGACATCAATAAGGAAGGATAAGCAGAGCACATACTTTTCATTTCTTTTGCCATCTTATCTTGGTCAGGTTAGAAAATCGTTAGTCATAGAAAATTTCTGGAAGGTACACACCCAAAAAAAAGCTTCACAGTGACTGCCTCAAGACAGGGCAAGAGTCTAACAGGGAAGAGAAACCTGCTTCTCACTTTAGAAGCAGAAGTCACTCTTAGTCATTCTTTGCCACGAGCTTCTTTGATGGCAAAAGTCATTTCATTGGCTCTGGTGACATGGAGGAACCTTCATTCAGGAAGCTTGCTTTTGGGGAGAGTAATCACTGCATTGCTTCTTAAAATCAGTCATTTTCCTCTTGGTTCAATATAACCTGCATTTGGTCACAGGTTTGGCTGGAAGTTTGTAAAATTCAGACAACTTTGAACATAAACTTTTTAATTACAGTTATACATCACTGAACAGCAGGGATACATTCTGAGAATGTTGTTGTTAGGCAATCTTGTCATTGTGGACATCCTAGAGTGCACTTACACAAACCTAGATGGTACAGCCTACCACACACCTAGGCTGTACCGTATGGCCTATGGCCCCCAGGCTGCAAACCTGTACAGCATATTAACTGTACAGAATCCTGTAGGCCGTTGTAACACAATGGTATTTGTGCCTCTAAACATATCTAAACGTAGAAAAGGTGAAGTAAAAATACAGTATGAAAGATTTTTAAAATAGTATACCCGTATAGGACACTTACAGTGAATGGAGCTTGAAGGACTGGAAGTTGCTCTGGGAGAGTCAGTGAGTGAGTGACGGTGAGGCCTAGGACATTACTGTGCACTACTGTAGAATATAAATACTGCGCACTTAGGCTACACTAAATTTTTTTTATTATTATACATTAAGTTGTGGAGTACATGTGCACAATGTTCAGGTTTGTTACATAGGTATACATGTGCCATGTTGGTTTGCTGCATCCATTAACTCGTCATTTACATTAGGCATTTCTCCTAATGCTCTCCCTCCCCCCACCAACCCCACTACAGGCCCCTGTGTGTGATGTTCCCCTCCCTATGTCCATGTGTTCTCATTGTTCAACTCCCACTCATGAGTGAGAACATGCGGTGTTTAGTTTTCTCTTCTTGTGTTAGTTTGCTGAGAATGATGGTTTCCAGTTTTATCCATGTCCCTGCAAAGGACATGAACTCATCCTTTATTATGGCTGCATAGTATTCCATGGTGTATATGTGCCACATTTTCTTTATCCAGTCCATCACTGAGGGGCATTTGGGTTGGTTCCGTTTTTTTTCTTTTTTTTTGAGAATGAATCTCACCTTGTCTCCCAGGCTGGAGTGCAATGGCATGATCTCGGCTCACTGTAACCTCCTCCTCCTGGGTTCAAGCGATTCTCCTGCCTCAGCCTCCTGAGTAGCTGAGGCTACAGGCACACACCACTACACCCGACTAATTTTTTGTATCTTTAGTAGAGACGGGGGTTTCACCATGTTGGCCAAGCTGGTTTCGAACTCCTGACCTCGTGATCCACCTGCCTTGGCCTCCCAAAGTGCTGGGATTACAGGCATGAGCCACCGTGCCTGGCCTAAATTTATTTTTTTTTAAAGCGATTATACCATGATGTTATGACAGCTATGACATGACCAGGTGATAGGACTTTTTCAGCTCTATTATAAGCTTATGGGAACACCATTGCCTATGCATCCATTGTTGACTGAAACATTGCTATGCGGCACATCGCTATATGAACGATAAGTAATGAATGCAGAATGCAGACACAGATGGAAAAGCATAATTCCCCATCTGGAGACACTGGTACACATAAACATAAAGACATTAGATCATGTTGTCTATGGTTCTATATCCTAGTGCCTCGTAGACAATTTCCACACCATTAACATTTTTCTGTAATGTTTTATCACATGGATCTACCATCATTTAACGCAAGCCTTTCTTGAACATGATGTTTATTGCCTGCTTTTAATTATAAAAATATTGAACAACTCAAATATCTCTCTTTTGTTTCCTTCAGATAATTCTGACAACTTTGTTAATGATCCGTTTTCAGAACACAGAAAGAATCTAGAGATGAATGTAAATTCGTCCTTTGAGCCCTTCCTGTGAACTTGCTACATTTTTTTTATCATCAAGTCTCCAGTGTTTGCAGAGAGAGGGTTAGCTGATTATTAACCCAAATTCAGTCTAAAACATACAATTTTCAATCACAGCTTTAAGGAAACCCACAGGGGTACATTCCCAAACTGCAGCGCTGAAGAGCAGCTTGTTTACCAGTTGCTGAAAACTATTTTCTGAGGATATCTATTTTGTTTTGTCTGGAGAGCCAAATGTTTGAAGTTTTCACATTTACAATTATGATGAAAGCTATCAATATCAAAAGAAAAAGAAATCCTAAAAGTAGTCCCTACCACAAACTGGGTTTTACCCAATTATGGAAGAGTTGTCACAGCATGTCTGGGGAGAGGCAGGCCACCAGGGCCTCTCTCTCCCCTCGCTCGCCATTACCACATGTGCCCACATGCACACACACACCCCCAAGAAACTAAATAAGACCAAAGGGGTCAAGTGCCAGGACATTAGAGTCATGTCATTTTGGTTTTAAATGGAAAATCAGTCCTGTAGTCATTTTCTGACCTTAGGGAAAAAAAGCAGGCTGGGGATGGTAGCTCACACCTGTAATCCCAGCACTCAGGGAGGCTAGGGCAGGAGGATCTCTCAAAGCCAGTAGTTCAAGACCAGCCTGGGCAACATATCAAGAACCCATCTCTACAAAAACATTTTCAAAATTAGCTGGGCACAGTGGCGTGTGCCTGTAGTCACTGCTACTCAGGAGGCTGAGGCAGGAAGATTGCTTGGGCCCAGGAGTTTGAGCCTGTAGTGAGCTGTGATTGCACCACTACACTCCAGCCTGAATAACAGAGACTCTGTCTCAAAAAAAAAAAAAAAAAGAAAGAAAAAGAAAAAAAAGAAAGGAGAAAAGAAAAAAGGTCAGGCATAGTGGCTAAAGCCTGTAATCCCAGCACTTTGGGAGGCCAAGGTGGGCAGATCACCTGAGGTCAGGAGTTTGAAACCAGCCTGGCCAACATAGCAAAACCCCATCTCTACCAAAAATAGAAAAATTAGCCAGGCGTGGTGGCACACGCCTGTAATCCCAACTACTCGGGAGGCTGAGGCATGAGAATCACTTGAAACCGGGAGGCAGAGGTTGCAGTGAGCCAAGATCGCACCACTGCACTCCAGCCTAGGCAACAGAGCGAGACTCCATCTCAAAAAGAAAGAAAGAAAAAAAAAAAGCCATCTTGGCATCATGTTTGCAGTGAGATTCAAATCAGTCACTCAGTTGCTGTCAGACATCCCTCAGGATGGATTGTTTAGTACCACTGCCGGGCTTCAAGGATCCTGGCACATACTAAATCCTAGTTCAAACTTAGACCCTCAGAATTTCCTCCAGCCCTGCCTGAAACTGTCTTCATCACTGTCCATTCCTGGGCCCCTTGTTGGAGAAGAGTGTTTCTATCCAACCCTCCTGTCCTCCAGGCTCTGGTCTATGAGCCATCCAGTACCAACCAACCTTTTGCAGACATTTCTGTGGCTCAGGGACGCAACAAGCCCTATCTCCCCCTGTGTTATTTCCTCTATCACATTCGTATTAAGCCTGAAGAATGTTGGTCAGTCAGTCATCTGCCTTTGGGCTAGCTGGACTGCAGCTGGTTTCTGAAGTTTTTCAATCTGGCTTAGTTTTACCCATGAGTGGGTGACCTCAGAAGTAGGCACCATTAATGAATTTCCTGTGAGGGCCAGGAATAGAAGTGAGCCTCTTTCTGTTTCAACGCCTTATTCATTTCTGGGTGATGCCCTGACAGTTAGACACTTTCACTCAGGGCGAGACAACAAATGTCTCCTGAGCTCAGTGCACAGCCAAGCCTTCCTGAGCTCAGCGAGCAGATCTGGCTGTTTCCCAGTTTCGCTCTGTAATTTATCACTTAGATAACCTTCAGCTGGTGGGTCTCTGCGACTCCTGTCTTTACAAGGTCAATAATATTTTAAATACACATGAAGGCAAACTGACATGATTCCCTCCAAGAAAAAGAGGCTTATCATTTCAGTCCCAGAAAGCCTTTATGTATTTATTTATTTATTCATGGAGAAAAAAGAGAAGTATGAGGATTCAATACTGCATAGTTTATTGATCAGCAAACTTTTCTTTCATCTTTTGCTTTGTAAACATTTGAGACTGGAATGTGCTGCTGCAGAAATACCAGCTTCTAAACCCTGGTCTCTGGCTTTGCCAGCTGAGCAGAGTTGAGAGCTAATGACATCAAAGTGAGAAGTCCACCAAAGTGGCACAGAATCTATTCCCTTGTCCTTCAAGTAGCCATGGGCAATGAGAAGGACCAGGAGAGAAAACAGAAACATCTGCATCTCTACCCAACTTCCAGAAGAGCAGCAAAGACTACCACATACAGAGAGTGAACTGGTGGCCCCTGTCCGCATACAAAGGATGTACTGGTGGCCCCTGTCCGCATACAAAGGATGTACTGGTGGCCCCTGTCCGCATACAAAGGATGTACTGGTGGCCACTGTCCGCATACAAAGGATGTTATCCTTGGGTATGGAGTATGGAAGTGGGAACCAAAGGAAAATCAGCAATGCCTGTGTTCTTCATTAGGGATCGTTAAGTAATTTGCCCTACATTAGGATCTGCAATATCGCACATGGCCTATTCTTAAGTGGCCGTTTTGGAACTGACTTGTCTAGACTGTGTAGCACCAGTCCTCATCACCTTCCTAAAATCTGTGTGAGTGAGTTTTATGCTGGTCTCAGAGGGAGAATTGTCTTTCCTTTTTTTAAATCTGGATGTTTGAACTCTTTCTAAGTGTCTTACAAAATTATCATCTGTTACATGAAATTAAACTTGGCTTGAGGATGCCTTCATACTTTTGAGTCGTTACGTAATGGATTGCCACCTCACTTGGGACATGAATTAACTGAAAGCCTAATTTGGGAGTATACTTTGGCAACAAAGGGTTGAGTCTCAGCCAGTCACAACAGCCAAGCTTCAGTCAATCGCAGGTGGCTAACTGATCAGACCATGTTCAAATAAGGCAAACGCTGAGCCGTAACCAGTCCAGCTGCTTCTGTACCACGCTCCCATTCCCCCTCCATAAATGCTGCCTGCCCGCGGTTGCAGAACGGTGCTCTCTCCACCCTTTCTGGTTCTGGTTCTGAGTGAGGACCACCCCATTCTCACACTGTTCTTTGCTCAATTAAACTCTGTAAATTTACTTTGTCTAAAGTCTTTATTTTAACACTTCAAAATTCTTAACTATTTTAAAGCCTATTTTAGCATACTTTGCCAAATATCATAGGATGAGTTACACTCTACATTCAATCCCATATATCTGGTGAATGTACTGCAATGTGGAAAATCTATAGTGCGTCTATAGATTTTAACATCTTACTCTGCGAAGGTCTTAAAAAACAAAATGTATGTAGAATCATAGTGAGAATGTCCATTATCATGCTCTAGAACTGCATAGTTTATTGATCAGCAAACTTTTCTTTCACCTTTTACAAAGGTGATGTTTTTAAATTTATAAAATTTAAAATTGAGCTAAGTTAGTTTTTTTTGTTTTGTTTTGTTTTGTTTTTGAGATAGAGTCTTGCTGTGTCACCCAGGCTGGAGTGCAATGGTGCAATCTCGGTTCCCTGCAATGTCTGCTTCCTGGGTTCAAGGGATTCTCGTGCCTCAGCCTTCCGAGTAGCCAGAATTACAGGCATGCGCCACCATGCCTGGCTCATTTTTGGATTTTTAGTGGAAATGGGGTTTCACCATGTTGGCCAGTCTCAAACTCTGGTCCTCAAGTGATCCACCCGCCTCAGCCTCCCAAAGTGCTGGGATTACAGGTGTGAGCTACCACACTGGCAAAATTGAGCTAATTTGGTTTAAAGTTACTCATCACAAGTATCAACTTTAGGCTAAGCAAGTTATTTATCTCTGAAGTTTTGTAAAAATGCTTAAGCAGAACCAAGATATTGGAAGCAGGCAGGCAGCATGGAAGGAGTAAATACGTTCTTTGCAGTCAAGTATTAGAACCCTGGTTACCTCTCTAATGGTTGTGAATCTGGGGAAACCTTACTTTTCCTGGATCCTCAGATTCCCTGTTTGTAAATTTTGGTTGATAATGCTTATCTTGCAGAATTTGTTAGGATATGTAAGATGCTATGTGAACAGAAGCCAGCACAGTGAATGCAATAACAGGCATTCAACAAAGAATGAATGTAATCAATAATATTTCAACAAGAAGTCCATTATACATTCAGTACTGAAGTTCAGTGCTACCTGTTGGAAAGTTATAGGCCTACCTTACCAATAATATTTATCTGGAATTTATCTCTCCTTAACAGATTTATGATGAGAAATGTTTCTTGAGCCATTCATGGTATTAATTTGATTAATATTCATGACTTTGGCATGATTACTTCTTTTTTTTTTTGAGACAGAGCCTTGCTCTGTTGCCCAGGCCAGAGTGATCTCGGCTCACTGCAACCTCTACTTCCCAGGTTCAAGCAATTCTTCTGCCTCAGCTTCCCAAGTAGCTGGAATGACAGGCACCTGCCACCACACCTGGCTAAGTTTTGTATTTTTTAGTAGAGACGGGGTTTCACTATGTTGGCCAGGCTGGTCTCAAACTCCTGACCTCGTTATCTACCTGTCTTAGCCTCCCCAAGTGCTCGGATTACAGGGGTGAGCCAGATTGCTTTCTTAACCATAGTATAGCACATCATCAACTCTGCTTAGACACTTTTGTATGCTTTCTTTTCCATCATTTTATTACTTTTTCAACTTAGGTGACTTCAGAATCTTTTACCCCTTAGGCTGAAACATTGGTATCAAAAGACATCTGAAACTGATACAAATTTCTAATGCTTATGCTTTTATTCTAAAATTAGGCCTCAGAAGTTTCTAGAAACAGAGGAGCCTCTTTACTGGCCAGGCCAGGACACAGCTTAGTAGCTGCTATTCGAAGCCAACATCAACATGAGTCATTGCCACTGGGTATGTATCATGCTTCTTTGAGCCAGGGGCTCACAGAATACCAACACCTAGCCTTGATTTTTTGTTTGTTTTTCTGGTTTTTGTCAAAAAGCCTTTACTACTCAACATTCTGTGTTTCCTTTCTCCTCTTTTAGGATATAGTGCATTCCCTGACCCCTGCTCCCATTCTCCCCTCTGTCCTTTTCCCCTCTCCCTTCCTCCTCATCTCTCTGTTCCCCTCCCTCTCTTTTCTATTCTTTCCCAAACTCATAGGTCCTTTCTTCCTTACTCTGTTCAGTGATTTGTTAACCCCGTGCACAAGAGCATGGTTTAAATAGGGAGGTGAATTTTACTGTTGCTAGACAGTTTTTAATGTATACCTCTCTTTCCACGTATGTATGGCATTAAGTTTGCAGTCTCCATTCCTAACTTCAGCCACCTCTTTCCAAAACATATGCCAATGGTATCAAGGAAAATGAAATGAGAGCATCTAAAAGGTGTTTCCATTATCACTACTGGGAAATCAACACATGGATTTCTTTTCACTCATAAAGAATCTTTTACCATAACTGTGGCAAAATGACCAAGAAAAGTTAGAAGGAAGAGAGGAGAACTCCTCTTCTGGGAGAGCTATTTTGTTCTCCTTTACCTGTTCATGCAGAGATGCATTAATACCCAGTAAAGATCCTGAAGAGTTAAGGACAATTAACATAGATCTGGTTCACTTTTAGTTTGATCCCTTAAAAAATTATAATGCTGTTATGTCACATTTTAAAAGCTTTCAAGAGCTTGCATTTTTTTGATGAGTATGCTGCCTGCCCTTCAAATGCCTTCATTAATCCTGGTATCAAGCAGCCATTTTCCAATCATCAGAGTGATTATCTCCGGGCTGCAGACTCAACCACAACTCCTGTGCTTTTGTCTGTTTCAGCATATAATGACAAGATTGTGGCATTTCTTCGCCAGCCAAACATTTTTGAAATGCTGCAAGAGCGTCAGCCAAGCTTAGCAAGAAACCACACACTCAGGTAAGCCTCGCCCCTTACTCCCTGGAACTCTAGGTCTTTGCAGCCATTTTTCCTGGTGGGAAAACACCTCTGTGGAGAAGGAGCAGAAGCTTATTGTGCATTCTTTTTGTGCATTTAAACGAGAACTTGAATCCTCAAGATGAAGGGTTCGGGGTTCCTGTATTCTGGGAAATGGCATCATCAGAGATGGTCATATTATCAGATTACGTATCATTTATATGGTACTGAAATGATTTCCATTGACTTGGAGGAAAGGACAGGAAGGAAACAAAATAGCTTCCATTAAAAAATTATTTATGCACAGCACCATGTAAATTACTTTTAGTTTTGAAATATAATTGTTGAATGGTAAACCAAATATTGAGTGGTCATGTTCGAAAATAAACAAGCAAACAAAATGTTTCCTGTGTGTTCTAACTACTTACATCTTATTCTTCATCAGGGTCATTTTTGAACAAGTGCCCCTGAAACTCTGAATCACTTCATGTGGAAGGGATAGCGATCTAAAATGATAAAAAGAGAAAATATTGCCCGAACTTAAATCCTGCTTTCTCACCAAAATATTCACACATCTTTTTGCTTTGGTTTACTCTGCTACATTCCAAAAACTGGAGAGGCATGGGGGTTAAGAGCACATCCCTTTGACATTTGAATTCTTACTCCAACAGGTAGGGACTATTGATGGAGGTGTGTTATTCAACCCTCTGCCCTTAGTCTCCTAAATGGAGGTCACAAAGTGGGCATGGTTGCGATACTTACATGAGGATGTGTCAAGGTTAAGGCAGGGCAAGCGAGAATCCCAGCAATGGCTGCATTTCATTCTTCCCTGCCCATGTGGTGCAGTCTTGTGAATGGGGCTGATACCTGCGATACTCTACTCTGACTTCCTCGGGGAATCGCTAACAGCTTCAAGTAGGCTCTTTGCTTTTCAACCCTTGCCACTCCTGCCAGAATGGATCATTCACCATTCTTTCCCCTCCAGCACCCCCTCTTTGACACCTCTTTTCCCTGTATTTTCACTCTGTAAATTAGAGCCACTACCCTCCCAGCTGTCCCTGATCTCCTCTCCTCCCTCTTCTTCCACCTCCACATCTAAACATTCACCTCCTCATACTCTCTCCTCCATCCTCGTTTTCTCTTCTCCCTGCCATGGTTCAAGTTTAGGTGCTCATCGTTTCTCTTCTGGACCATACAGGGGTTTCTCCTAAAATATTCCCTATCACCCTATCATAACCAAGTGGCCTACTTAAAGCATAGATTAAATCATGTCCTCCCTACCCTTCAAGAAAGCTTTCATGGTTTCCATCACATATGAAATAAAGTCAATATTTTTGTTTGTTTGTTTTTGAGACAGAGTCTTGCTCTGTTGCCTGGGCTGAAGTGAGGTGGTACAATCTCAGCTTACTGCAACCTCTGCCTCCCAGGTTCAAGCAATTCCTGAGCCTCAGCCTCTTGAGTAACGGGGACTACAGGCATGTGCCACCACACCCAGCAAAATTTTGCTAATTTTTGTATTTTTAGTAGAGATGGGGTTTCCACCATGTTGGTCAGGCTGGTCTCAAACTCCTGACCTCAAGGGATCCACCCATTTCAGCCTCCCAAAGTACTGGGATTACAGGTGTTAGCCACCTTACCCAGCCTGAAGTCAAGATTTCTAAGCACAATGTCCATGGTCTCCAAAGTCTGGCCCTAACCTAACTCTCTATCCTATGCTAAGCTTTTCCTTCACCACCTCCACCACACAGGCTGTGTACCCTCCTGCCTTTGTCTTTCCGGGAATGACTTCCCTGTTAAGGACCTCTCATCCCATTTTAAAGGCTCAGATCAAAAGCAAAAATTTGGTGATCTAGGCAGGCTTTAGTATTTCTTTTCTTTGGCAGGGGTGGGAACTTCCTGATGTTGCCAAGGCATTTGTGGGTTTTTTTTGGTTTTTTTGTTTGTCTGTTTTTAATTTTTTTATTATACTTTTATGTTCTGGGATAAATGTGAAGAACGTACTGGTTTGTTACATAGGTATACATGTGCCACGGTGGTTTGCTGCACCCATCAACCCATCATCTACATTAGGTATTTCTCCTAATGCTATCCCTCCCCTGGCCCCCTATCCCCTGACAGGCCCTGGTGTGTGATGTTCCCCTCCCTGTGTCCATGTGTTCTCATTGTTCAGCTCCCACTTATGAGTGAGAACATGCAGTGTTTGGTTTTCTGTTCTTACGTTAGTTTGCTGAGAATGGTGGTTTCCTAGTATTTCTTTTGTCCTGCTTTGATAGCATGCTTTTTGTGCCTCAAAGATATTTTTAGATCTCTCGTATTCTGTCATTTACTTGTGTCTCCCTACAGCACTCTAAGCTCTTTAGAGCAAGGCCTTTCTCTTCCTTGTCTTTGTGCCCACTCTGCCCCTTAGAACCGGGTCCTCTACTTTGAAACTAGGAAACACCAATTACCTTTAGAGTGAATGAAAGATCTTTAGCATGAACCAATGATCTTTAGCATGATGAATGGTCACTTTCATTTATGTTCAACTCTTAAGAAGTCTCTCCCCAAGTTTCATTACTGTACTGCTGCAGAAGACAGGGTCATATTCAACCACCTGGGTCATTCATTCATGGACTGCTCTTTGACTCACCTAACAACCTAAGGGAACTTTCAAGGGATTTCCAGGGGAGTTGTATTATCTTAAGGGTTTTTGACGCATGGTTGTTCTTGAACATTATTTACATTACTGATTCTACCACTAAGTAGTGAGTTCACTGCTTGCTTTTTGGAAGAATTTCAACTCACCAAAGACACAAAAGTCTCATTTTAATCATTAGAAAAGTTTTTTTTTTAAGTAATTCCCTATATAAATGAGTGGAATATATTTCCAAAGGGCAGTAAACTGTTTTCAGCCCTATCATGTATCACATTATAACAAAATCCAAGAAACTTTAAATGTTTTGTTGCAATATGGGATTGTACAATTATGATTTTGCAGAGCTGGGGTAACTTGAAATTGGGCCACGTTGGAATTGGAAAAACAACTTGGAAATTATCTAGTATAGAAACTAATAACCTATTTTAAGGTTATGGACTCCTTTGAGATGCAGATGGAAGCTCTTTTGGACTCTCCTCCACATATAAATATAAACCTCTGAATATAATTTCAAATAGTTAATGGACCCTAAAGAAACTGTGGACCCAGGTTGAGAACCCAAATATTTCATCAAAAATAGAAGGCTCACAATGACTATCAGAAACTGGACTATGTGATGATAGAATTTAAAAAGCAGAAAGAAAAGAGCAAGAACTTGTTCTTCAGGAGGTCAAGCTTAAGAGGTGCAGGAAGCCGGGCCCTGCTCTCCATGACGAGGCCTCCACCTGCCCCTGAATACCATGTCAGGGTGAGTCAGATCCACTTGGAAGGTTCAGGAGTTGAAGAGAATACCACTCTCCTCAGGACCCCACCTGGAAGAACTCATGGCTTCCTCTGTGGTCCCCAAGAGCAGATGGTGACCTCTGTTCAGCCATTGCTGTTCTCAGGGAGTCATGGAGTCTCTGTCTTGGGTCCGCAAAGCCAGTTGCTGGGTTTGAGTATTTAGAAAACTGTCCAATTGACAGCAGTGACTTGCAGTGAAAGGCAGGAAGCCACATGTAGAGAAGGGGATGGAGCCAGAAAACCCAGAGGTTAGTGGCATCTGTTATCTTTAAGGGGCATGGAGGCGGTCCTTCAACTAGTGCTTTGATTGTGTCACTCATCTGAATCAGGATTGTCCCAGGGCTACGTATGCAGTAGCAAGCAAAACAAACATGTACATTCCCAATGAATTTGCAATCTATGGAGGGAGACAGATAATAGACAAGCTTGGGGTTTGTTTTTTTAAGCCAAATATACAGCTACATAATATGTTAAGTGCCATGAACATGACTAGAATTCAGCAATAGTGGAGAATATGCTGGTACAAAGGAAGAGGACTTACATCCTAAACAGAATGCAGGGAAAGTTTTTCCAAGTAGGTGGTGCTTGAGCTGAAACGTGAAGGATGAGAAGGCATGGTCCCTTGAGATGCAAAGTAGAGGTCAGGGAGAGAGTATGCAAAGGCCCTGAGGCAGGAAAAGCTTAGACCTAGGTGAAGAATGAAAGAAAGCTAGTGTGGCGCAGGGGTAGATTGGGAGGGTAGGCGAGACCTACCGTGGTGAAGTTGGAGAGGGAGGCCCTATCACCAACAGGAAAGATTTTATTTGAATTGCGATTCTATTTGAGAAGTGATTGAGAAGTTTTCCACTGGAAAGAAATAGGATTGCATCTGTGTTTTTAACGACCACAGCTGCTTTTTCATGACCTTTTTCATCTGTTTTTCATGACCACCGATGAAATATGTTTGCAGCTGTGGTCGTTAAAAACACAGATGCAGGCCGGGCGCAGTGGCTCAAGCCTGTAATCCCAGCACTTTGGGAGGCCGAGACGGGCGGATCACAAGGTCAGGAGATCGAGACCATCCTGGCTAACCCAGTGAAACCCCATCTCTACTAAAAAATACAAAAAACTAGCCGGGCGAGGTGGCGGGCGCCTGTAGTCCCAGCTACTCGGGAGGCTGAGGCAGGAGAATGGCGTAAACCCGGGAGGCGGAGCTTGCAGTGAGCTGAGATCCGGCCACTGCACTCCAGCCTGGGCGACAGAGCAAGACTCCATCTCAAAAAAAAAAAACACACACACACACACAGATGCAATGTTTGGGCAGCTTTGTGGGGAAAAGATAGGCTGGGGAGGGGCATAAGATGGAACAGGGGCTATGCAGGAGACTATTATATTCATCCACGTGAGAGATGATGGTTGTGTGGATAATGGGAAAATATGGATGAAGAGGAGGGAGCAGTTTGGGGTGATACTGTGGATGCAAAAACAACAGGAGCTGATGACAGCTTGAACATGGTGGGTGAGGAGAAGAGAGCAATTAAGAATGACAGCCAAGTGTGGGGCTTGCGCAGGTGAGTGGATAATGGTGTCATTTACTGAGATGGGAAAGACTGGAGGAGGAACTGGCTTGAAGAGAGGAAGAATGCCAAGGATTTCATTTTGGATATTGAGTTTTGAGGTCTTTGAAGCCACAAGTGGCTTCAAATGTCAGGATGTCAAGGAGGCAGGCACCTGTCCTGTCCTGAGCTCTAGGGAAAGTGTGCTCCGGAGTTCTCCTGACGGTCAAGGGATATATGTAGGAGAGACAGCCGGCATTCTCACCCTCACATGTCTTCCCCAGTTCTCAATGCACTTTGGCATGGAGTTCCAGGGGCATCTGGAGCTCCCTCACACCACTGGCTCTGCATGAAATGTTGCTAGACATGACAGAGAATATAATGTCTGATGGGAGAGCCACCAAAACTCTCAGACAATTGTGCTTAGCATTCAGACACCTGGATGTGGTCCATACGGTGGTGCCACGATAGAACCACTGCACTAGGTGGCACTTTCTAAACTGGGGACTGCACTTTGCTGCCCTAGTGGAGATGGCCCTCTCTGGGCTTCTTTTTCCTCCAGGAAGGGAGGCCAGGGGCTTAACCAGATGTGGATCCCTTGGGGCAGGAGGATAACCTGCCCAGGGGGACATTATCATTGGCAGAGCATATAAATTTGAGGTCATTCATAAGGCCAAAGTCATTAAATTAGAGACGATTCAAGAGCATCTTCCAAACAACAGGGCTGTGAGGTAGTCTCAGGATTTGGAGGAGAAAGCCCAGGGCTGGGGTCAAGGACATAGGCAGAGAGAGAAGAAGGTGACAAGAGGGGTGGGGATGTTCTGTTCTCTTGGCTGGGTTTCCACACGTTCCCTGCTGAATGACATGTGGACAGTGCTGCTCCCTTTTTCAAACCCCCATCAAAGAAGCCACTGTGAACACCCCCTAGGTTCTGGCGATGCCATTTCCTGCAACGGTGCTTCACCCACACTGAGGTTGGATCAGAGTGCATTTCCCTGTTTAATCCCATTCTGTCTATCTTTGTAGAGGCTCAAAATCTTCCCTTGCCTTAAAAAAAAGATCTCTGTGCCAAAAGGTCAAATTGATTATATTTTTTGCCTGAAAATCTCTAAGTTATGGTGAAGATTTGGATTTATATTAATACAATCAAAGAGAGGAAAAAGTTGTATCTGCAGTATTTTGGAAAATATACATATATTTTTTAATCATTCATCTTTTGGGCCAGGCGCAGTGGCTAATGCCTGTAATCCTAGCACTTTGGAGGGCTGAGACGGTCGGATCTCTTGAGCCTAGGAGTTCAAGACCAGCCTGGGCAACATGGTGAAACCCTGTCTCTACTAAAACTACAAAAATTAGCCAAGCCCGATGGTGTGTGTTTGTAGTCCCAGCTACATGGGGGAACTGAGGCAGGAGGATCACTGGAGCCTTGGGAGGTTGGGGCTTCAGTGAGCCATGAACAGGCCACTGCACTGCAGACTGAGTGACAGAGTGAGACCTTGTCTCAAAAAAATAATTTCTTTTTTAAAGAAAATACAAAAAACTAGCTGGGTGTGGTAGTGCATGCCTATAATCCCAGCTACTCAGGAAGCTGAGGCACAAGAATCGTTTGAACCCAGGAGGCAGAGGTTAGTGAGCTACGATTGCACCACTGCCTCCAGCCTGGGCAACAGAGCAAGACTCTGTCTCAAAAAAAAAAACAAAACAGAAGAAAATAAAATCATCCATCTTTTACCACTGGGAGAAACTGAGTGAGGGGTATACAGGATCTGTCTGTTTATTTCTTATAATTACACATGACTCTAAAATTACCTCAAAGTAAAAATTAAAAAAAGAAAAAAGTTAAAGATTTTTAAAAAACAGATCCTTAATTTTCCCTGATTTCTACTGCATCTCTTCAAAAAAGGCAAAACATATTAACTCCTTTGAAGCATGCATACAATAGAAAGATTCTGGGTATGGTGTTTGTAATATTTGAATAACGTCAGGGAAGCAAATTAAAAAGTTAATTTGATCCAAAAACTCCTACTTATCCATAGACTTACTTGAAACAATTTGCCGAGTTGGAGTTGGAGGTTGTCTAAAAGGATCAGAATAGACGAAGTTGTAGCTAACAGAGACAAAATTGATGCCTGTGCCTTGACTGACCTGGGAGACTGTTCTTGGTTCTTGGGGCCGGGCCCCCTCTGTGCCCAATGTGGCATTATAAATTTTCCATCAGGCACAAGATTTCTCAAGAGACACCCACCCGCCAGCTCACTCTTTCTTCCCATGGCTTCCAACATGACATGAGCCCAGAACAGTCTTTTTTTTTTTTTTTTTTTTTTTTTTTTTTGAGATGAAGTCTCACTCTATTGCCCAGGCTGGAGTGCAGTGGCATGATCTCAGTTCACTGCAACCTCCGCCTCCCGGGTTCAAGCGATTCTCCTGCCTCAGCATCCTGAGTAGCTGGGATTACAGGCAGGCACCACCACGCCTGGCTAATTTTTGTATTGTTAGTGGAGACAGGGTTTCACCATTATTTCTCAGGCTGGTCTCGGACTCCTTACCTCGTGATCTGCCCGCCTTGGCCTCCCAAAGCGCTGGAATTACAAGCGTGAACCACTGTGCCCGGCCCCAGAACAGTCTTTCAGGAGCCGTCTCTTACCCAGCTCCACTCCTGACTGTCTTAGCTACCTGAGGACCTAACTTTGCTGTGTTCCTCAGCTTCCGTACCTGTGCAAGTCTGTAGAAAAGCCATCCATTATAGAGCATCCTGAGAGCCTGTGATACGAGCTTAGAATTCTGCAAAATACATGGGACGTTAGGACATTGCTATTCAGCAGTATTGGAAGAGGAAATAAGAGATCCGAAGAAGATGTATTCCTGAGCTTATGTGTTGGCGTCTAATTTTCCTCTTCTTTCTCACATGATTCAGGGAGAAAATCCATTACATTCGGACTGAGGGTAATCACGGGCTTGAGAAGTTGTCCTGTGATGCGGATCTGGTCATTTTGCTGAGGTAAGGGGCTAGGCCTGAAATCCTTCTGGAAAAGCTTCCCTGGGCAGCTCTCCTCCATCACGACCACCCTGAAAATGGCCTAGACTGAAATACTCACTGCTTGTTCTAGAGGATTCTAGTAACTGCAACGCAAATGGGGCCCCACCCTTGTACCCGTGTCCATCACAGTCCTTAGATTTGCCAACTGAGGTAGCAAGAGCTGCCTAAAGTACTTGATGGAGACATTGTTTTAGGATTAATCAGGGTTTAAAACAACACTGAGAATTTGCAAGCGGGATGTACCTATTTTTCTATAATACATTTAAATCTAATTGCTTTTGTTGCTTTGTGAGAACTGTAACTGCTGCTACCCCAATTCATGAACACTTTCCCAGGGACGTAAAACTGACTTTTCTTTTTCTTTCTTTCTTTCTTTTTTTTTTTTTCATTTGCAGTCTCTTTGAAGAAGAGATTATGTCCTACGTCCCCCTGCAGGCTGCCTTCCACCCTGGGTATAGCTTCTCTCCTCGCTGTTCACCCTGTTCTTCACCTCAGAACTCCCCAGGTAACAGGAATCTGGCCTAATAGCTCCTGTTAAGTGGCCATGTGTTTCCTCCAGTGAAGGTGAATGAAAGGCAACTGTATGTGTGTGTTCTTTCTCTTGGCCTTCCCAATTCCCTAATTGAAAATGCACTCTATCAGGTTTTGACAAATGGCTGCCTGTTTTTTGTAATGCCCCCCAAGCAGAATGGGGTTTACAGTTTGAAATGGTTGGGAAAAAAAAAATTTTGCTGGGCAGGTGTCTCATGCTTGTAATCCCAGTGCTGTGGGAGGCCAAGCCAGAAGGATCATTTGAGCCCAGGAGTTAAAGACCAGCCTGGGCAACATAGCAAGATCCCCTTCTCTACAAAAAAATTAAAAATAAGCCAAGTGAGGTAGCATGTGCCTGTAGTCCCAGCTACTAGGGAGGCTGAAGCAGGAGGGTTCCTTGAGCCCAGGAGGTTGAGGGTGCAGTGAGCTGTGATTTCACCACTGCACTCCTACCTGGACAACAAAGAGAGACCCTATCTAAAAAAAAAAAAAGAAAGAAAGAAAGAAAAAAAGAAAAAAAATTAAGACAGTATTTTATGACACATGAAAACTGTATGAAATTTAAATTGCGATGTCCATAAATAAAGTGTAATTGGACCCCAGCCATGCCTGTTCTATGCTAGCTTTCACACCAGACATGAGTAATAGCAACAGAAACCACATGGTCTGCAAATCCTAAAATATTTACTCTCTGGTCCTTTGCAGAAAAAGGTTACTGTCCCTGCTCTAAATTACTATTGCATTCCAAAGTCACTCTCCAAGCATGTCGAAGGGAAGAGCCCTTTCTGAAACATTCTGTCTTGTGACTCTGAATCGACTGCACACCACTTTTGGTGATAGAGCTACTAGGAACCATTGTTATATCTCCACAAAGATTCCAAAGAATTTTCTTACACATTTCAAAATTATTCCCCATTTTCTATATGTATGAGAATGAACTTGTGGTACAAAAATTCTTTGCAGGTATTTTCCATTCCAAGTGAGGGAATATATATGTTGAACTGTTTAGTGAATAAAAGATATTTTTGCCAGACACAGTGGCTCACACCTTCAATCCCAGCACTTTCGGAAGCTGAGGTGGGTGGATCACTTGAGCCTAAGAGTTCTTCAAGACCAGCCTGGGCAATATAGTAAGATCGCATCTCTACAAAAAAAAAAAAAAATTTAAATTAGCCAGGTGTGGTGGTGCACGCCTTTAGTATCAGCTATTCAGGAGGCTAAGATGTGATCTCTTGAACCCGGGAGACAGAGGTTGCAGTGAACCGAGATTGTGCCACTGTACTCCAAGCACTAGTCAACAGAGCAAGACCCTGTCTCAAAAAACAAACAAATGAAAAAAAAGATATTTTCTGGACTCATCAAGATAAAGAGCTTAGGTCAAATCCATACCTCCAGACTGGATCCAGATATTGGAGAATTTTTCCATTCGTATTTGACTTGCATTATCACATCGTTGTAGGTTTCATTTAAAATAAAAGAGATTAGTTTGAAACATCTAGGAACATCCTATCTCACAAACTCTAGGGCCAGGGTTGGAGCATGGTTTCTGAAGCCAGTGGTGAAATTCCCAAGAGAAACAGAACTTGGCAATAAGCTTTTTCTCTGAGAAGGGATGTCACACTCAGAGTTAGTATCATTCAGTACTGCCGTA
Source organism: Macaca nemestrina (assembly GCF_043159975.1). NCBI lineage: Eukaryota > Metazoa > Chordata > Mammalia > Primates > Cercopithecidae > Macaca > Macaca nemestrina. The sequence goes on from NC_092128.1 coordinate 113,996,946, forward strand.
GATCTCCAGACTAGAGTATCTTTTAGTCTGATTCCTCCAAGTTGTAGCATTCAGAACTCTCTCTTAGAGGTAGTTTTGCTGTTAAAATATGTTTTCAAGATTGTATCTCCCTGTTGTCATTTCCTCCAAACAAGTGTCCCAACAGCATTGTTAAGGAAATGTGCAATGCTTACTACCTCTGACACACAACATAATTAAGATCCCCTTGCCTAAGGGGACCAGGAGCTTTGCTAGAGCCGACATCAGTACAGCCACACACTTTCAGCGCTCACAGGATGACCTACTTTTGGGGAGCGAAGACAAAAGTAGGGGGTTTTGGGGGAAAAGTTTGAAGAAGCTATAGGACTGCATGATGGTCTGCCATGTTGTAGAGATTGTCCCAGCCCAATAATGTGCTTATGCTTTGATACTAGACTATGATGTTAACATCATTATATGGGAGAGATATCATACCGCAAATAGAAAAATAAGAGTAAATGAAGAGTTATTTCCTATATGAAAATTATTTGGATATTCTAAAAGGAATAAACTTGCCTGATAGAGATATGACTGATGCCATGAATTTAAGTAATCATCCAATTCATTTTGTCAAAGTATTTCTTTATTCTCTAGCATTGACCACAGGATCCTAGAATATGTAATCCAAATATGTTGATTTTAAACTTTACAATCCCTATTCTCTTAGACCTGTATGAAATCTACCCAGGTGCTACAGAGATGGTGAATCATGAAGTTTATGCCAAAGTACTCTGTAAAGCATAAATTATTTGAGAAATGCACAGCAGTCATCATAGGAACAGGTGGCAGTACCAGCGGTAGTGAAAATCATAATTAATAAAATATACTGAAATGTGCTGGATAGAAAATTATACTTGCACTGACAGACCTGTATTCTAGTTCTGTGTACATCCCAAAACCTGGTATTCCAGCAAGACCACTTATTTGCAAGTGATGGCCATTGGTTCCCTCAGGCCCAGGTGTTGTGGGGCCCAGGTGGGCGGGGCTCCCCATGCTTCCTTGCTTTTACCATTCAGCCATATCCCTCCCCTCCCTTTCTCCCAGTTACTGTCATCTACCAACCTTTTTCTCATTCTCAAGGCCTGTGGCCCCTGCCTTGTGGTCTTCTTCTCCTTCCCAAGCAGGTCCTTCCATCCTCCTGGATGACTTCAACATCGACAGGGACCCTCATTCCGTTCCCTGGCTTCCCAGTCTCTAGACTTTGTCTGCAATGACTTTCTCCTCCCCTGCCTCAACCACTTACTCCCAAAATCACATTCCTGACCTTGTGATCTTCTCCACAATCACTAATTCAAACCTCCTCTTCCCTTCCGATGTGCTTGATCCACTACCCTCCCTAGTACCATCCTTTGGCCTCATCAAGGCCTCTGGTTCATGGACTTTTCTCCTTTCCTTTCTAACGTCTTTCCCGGATGCAGCATAGATTCTGCAGTTCATCATTTCAGTAGCACCCCTGCCAATGCCCTGAACTCCCCTGGCCCTGTCCGCTTTGTTTGCACCCTCTGGCAGAGCTTCATCCCTAGATGAGCCTTCCTATCTGCTTCCCCGACTTCTGCAATCAGGCACTCTTGGGCAAATTCACCTCACAAGGCAGATTATTAATTCTAAATTAGTCATCTCTCATCTCACATGAATCTTGAACACCCAAAGGAAAATTCTAGCACATTTTTTTCTATCTCCTCTACTATTATTTCAAACATTTCCCCTAAAGCCTCCAACCCTCAGCACCCCTCCTCTCTCCTAGCAAATGACATCCTGTTTTACTTCACTGAGAAGCTGAAGCCATCCAGCAGAAATTTTCTCAAAGGCCTGCCATCAGACCCACAAGACTAGCAAACCTGCACACATCTTCTCTGTCACACCTGGAGGTCACGCAAGGAGGTATCCTCACTAAGGTCGCCGTGAACTCTGGCCACCCAATCCGGCGGGCCATTCTCAGCCACCTAATCTTCAGCAGCCTGTAACATGACCAGCTGCTGTCCCCCAGCATCCCCTCTTCAGTTTGCTTCTGGGACACCACTCCTGACATCTCGTCTACTTCCCTGGCCATTCCCACGGCCTCATCCTCCTCTTCCTATCATCCTTAAGGCTCAAACCCAGGCTTTTTTCTCCACTCAAACTGTGTCTCTCTCCAGACAAAGGGACTATCATCAAAGAAAAAGTTCATACTCTTCCCCCACAAATGTATTCTTTTTCCACTACTCCCCGTCTCAGTGAATGTCACCGCAGGGCGTTCAGTTACAAAATCTGAAACCCAACCCTCCCTCACTACCTATATCCAATTCATTGCCTCTTAAATACATCTCCTCTCTGCCCACCTCACTTCATCTCCACTGACACCAGCCTAGTCCCATTTGAGCTCTTTAAATCCACCTTGGTCCTCTGGGGTTTTGTTCTCTTCTGCAGGAAGATGGATGTTTTTATGACTCAAGTGACATCATGCCAGCCGTTATGCAAGGGCTTCCTACTACCCTTAGCATAAAACAAAATTGCTTAACAATGTACCTTGTCCTGTTTCGTGCAGTTCCTGCCCACCTCTCAGGCCTTGTTTTTGTACCACTTTGGTCCTTGGACCCTGTGCTCCAAACTGGAGTACCACTTTCCATTCTGCCACAGGACCTTTGCACATGCTGATCTTCCACCTGGAGTGCTCTTCTTCTCCCAGCTCATCTTCTCTCTCAGTTAAAGCAAAGCTTTTCTTGACCCATGCAATCTAATTTGTGCCTATTTATTCTTCAGATTGTCCCCAGAGATGCCTTCCCAGACTTAGCCTGAACTCCCCTGGCCCTCTCCGTTTTGTTTGCACCCTCTGGCAGAGCTTCATCCCTAGATGAACCTTCCTGTCTGCTTCCCCCCCATTCTGCAATCAGGCACTCTTGGGCAAGCAGCAGATGAGATCACAGCAGATTCTGTGATCTCAACGAACTGGGTTTCTTTCCTTCCTGGATAACAATCATTGTAACTTGTATTATATACTCCTTTCTGAGAGTTCACCAGCATCAGTCTTCTCTAAATTGTAAGCTTAGTACCTGGAATATAGTAAGTAACTAATAAATGGTTATTGAATGGGCAAGCCTTGATTCTGACCACCTTAAAACTCGGGTAAGAATATTAATTTTCCATTCTTTTTTTAATTAAAAGGTATATATAGTAAAGTATTTACAAAGCACTCTAAATGAGACAAAAGTTCTCACCTATATAGAGTTAGCGAATTATTATTATTGTAAACTTCACTTTTATGATGCAAGGTCATCTAATATAAACTCTAATCTAATATAAACTCCTAAATGCTCTGAGCCTTTGTGTACAGGTATGTTTATTTGAGCATCAATATCAATACAGGAGCATGATGGACACATATACTAAAGTCCTACTTACCTCATTATAGTTTCAATTACTTCTTGTAGCACCTTACAAGGAAAGTTTAGTTCAGTTTATGTTAATTATTTTAGATTATGCAAGTACAATTAAAGCCAAGAAAAATGCTCATCCAGGTCCTTTTAAGAGAAATGTAACTTGAAAGAATTAGAGAGGAAGACATAAATATTTATTCTCATTAGAACTCATAAATGAATTTAGTATATTATTTTTATACTTTAGTGTATTATTTCTATTTATTATAAAAGCCACTGGTGGAAATCAAGGGACTTCTTGGAGAAGAAGAATATGGAGACGCCAGAATGTGCCTCTGTTGGGCTCTCACTCTACTGTCACTTTGTGTATTTGTTCTTCCACAGAAAGTGATGACCTCATGCCTGTAATCCCAACACTTTGGGAGGCCTAGGCGGGCAAATCACTTGAGGTCAGGAGTTCCAGACCAGCCTGGCCAACATAGTGAAAGCTCATCTCTACTAAAAATACAAAAATTAACAACAATTAGCTGGGCGTGGTAGTGCACGCCTGTAATGCCAGTACTTTGGGAGGCCAAGGCGGGTGAATCACCTGAGGTCAGGAGTTTGAGACCAGCCTGATCAACATGGTGAAACCCTGTCTCTACTAAAAACACAAAAAATATCAGCAAGGTGTGGTAGCACACACCTATAATCCCAGCTACTCGGGAGGCTGAAGTAGGCGAATCACTTGAACCCAGGAGATGGAGGTTGCGGTGAGCCGAGATCACACCACTGCACTCCAGCCTGGGCAACGGAGCGAGACTCTTTCTCAAAAAAAAAAAAAAAAGAAGAAGAAGAAGAAGAAGAGAAAGAAGAAAAAAGAAAGTGATGACCTCTGTGTGCTTCTCTCTGCAGGTTTACAGAGAGCCAGTGCAAGAGCCCCTTCCCCCTACCGGAGAGACTTTGAGGCCAAGCTCCGCAATTTCTACAGAAAACTGGAAGCCAAAGGATTTGGTCAGGGTCCAGGGAAAATTAAGTGAGTGTTCCAGTGCTTAGCACTGAATTCAGACAGTAGATTTTTCTATCCCCTTCTCCCCTACACCCTTGTAATATTGTTTTTGAGATCGGCTACTCTGGTGTGGTAGTGGTTATGGTCTGAAGCGGGGGAAGAAGGAAGTTGGGAAGCTGGAAGGAAAGAAGAAAGGACATTAGGAAATTGGAAGGGAGGCAGGAAGAGAAGGTAAGAGAGGGAAAGAGAATGAGAAAGAACAGAATATTTTAGACAAAGGCATGTAGAAAATCACAGGGTAGACCTTTTCAGAAAACAAGGAATCTTGAACTAAATAAAAAAATCTCATATTTCCCTTCACTTATTCTTGGGAAAAACTTTAACTCATTAGTCAAAGTTAAAGATTCTTGGTAACTTTGTAATTGAAGTCTAAGTAAAATGTTGTTTATAGTTTCCCTTCTGGGTTTATTATTTTCAACTTAAAAAGCTGAACCCAAACTTAGGAATCTTAAGCGATATCCTATGAGTTGATCAAAATGAACTATCTTAAAAGCAGTTCCATATGATGGCATGCACAAGAAGTGTACACATTTTCCTTGCGCTCCTGATGTTTTGAAAAGCATGTTCAGATAATCCCTCGATGAACTGACGAAAACTGCATCCTGCTCTTTCCTCTCGTTGGAGAGGCTGTGGAGTGAGAACCTAAACCTGGGCACTCACAACTCACTTAGAACCCTGTCCAACATCCTGACTTGAGGGTCACTACTCACCACCCCTTCTCCTTCTCAGGCTCATTATTCGCCGGGATCATTTGTTGGAGGGAACCTTCAATCAAGTGATGGCTTATTCGCGGAAAGAGCTCCAGCGAAACAAGCTCTACGTCACCTTTGTTGGAGAGGAGGGGTGAGACACCAGGAGTTTTATGCAGACACCTAAGCGTGGGTGGGCCAGAGCCTCAGGATCAGGGGTGATTTTTCTCAGGAAGGAGCAGGGTAGCTGTCAGCCTTCACCCCAAGGCAATTCCCTCCCAAGAGGTCCTTCTTTTCAGGTATTGCCAAGCTTCAAAAAATGCCATGTTCTTCAAAAACCTAAGATTATTGACATGCACAAGAGGCTGAGATCACATGGTCAAAGGATAAGCCAAAAATACAGTCCCAGGGCACTGGATCTTTCCTTTTTAGGTGTTGTACACTTCTGAGTATCTAATTTAAAAACCTCTTTCTCTTAAAGCGTATGTATACAACTTCATGCCAAACTTTTCATATCATTTCAGTGATTTCATGGGAAACCACCTCAACCATGAAGGACAAGCCCACATGCACACACACATGCATGCACACACTCACTGTTGCAGAAAATTCTTTTATGTGTCCCGTGACAAAGGCCTTGTGTTCAATGGGCTGGCTGTGTGTTTTAGCTCTGAGGTGTTAGATGATCAAAAGAAAACACTAAGGAAAGCTACTATGAGAGTTTATTCATGGACATCTGGTTAAGAAACATCTCCAAACCAATTACTGCATCCTCATTTTCTTGATGAAGATTGATACTTCCACTGAGATTCACTCCAAAGAGCAGAGGCTGCTCTCTGCTTTCCCCAGCACCCAACTCTGAAAGGGCACACTAGAATTTGGGTGCGAACAGGTCCCCTCACCTCTGGGCACAGAATGAGCTTCCTGGACCTCTGCTTTCTTTGCAGCCTGGACTACAGTGGCCCCTCGCGGGAATTCTTCTTCCTTCTGTCTCAGGAGCTCTTCAACCCTTACTATGGACTCTTTGAGTACTCGGCAAATGATACTTACACGGTGCAGATCAGCCCCATGTCCGCATTTGTAGAAAACCATCTTGAGTGGTAAGCTCTATAATGTTCACTTTCTTGTGTTTGAAAGTTCTCCTCTTTCTTAGTCAGAATTCAGAAGCATTTCTCAAAGGCCACTGTGTTTAGAGCAGTGGCCAGATGTTATGAGGGATGAGCGTGAATGACACAGCCCAAGAAGGAAGACTCTGTTAGTCTTCACCCAGAACACAAGATGAATTTAACAAGGATGCTGATAATATATCAACTGCAAATTGATGTGAGAAAGAATAATTGCCTACTGAGAAGACACTAAGATCAGTAGACATAGGTCATGAATGTTGATAATGTTACTAAAATCATAAGGTCCCAGTGGAGGCTTCTTGGAGGTATTTATGGGTTTGAAATTCTTTGACCTTGGACCGATGTCTTTAGCACTGTGGACACTGGCTTCCACATCTTATTGTAAGATACGGCTATTGGGTCAGATAATCTCTAAGCATTCTTCTGACTTGAAAATCCAGTATATCTCTGGTTCCTGAGTTGTCTGCTGTTGAGGCATTCTATTACCATTTACTGATATGTGTAGGAAGATTGGTATCAATCAATGCTGTGCAGTTTTGTGGTACAGATGTGGGTATTAGAGGTCTCCAGAACGCTGCTGGGACACCTGGGATGCAGGCACTTTCCTGCTGCATCACCACATGCCTGATTTGAAAATTACCACTGCTCTGACTGCAGGAGCTCCTGCTGTTGAGAGGGAAAGGAGTCCTGGAGATGGCTAATGTGGGTTCTTCTGACATGGTTTATTTATGCTGCTGTTGAGGGGAGCCACTGGGGTAACACCTAAGCCTGCTGGCCTTAGAAACCAAGTTCCTATAGTTTGGCTATAAAGCATCAGTGTAACCCACCTGTGCTAAGGCTTCCAGCTATTGCACATGCCTTCTCTCCAAATGCACTCCCAGCCCCTGAAGTTCTTGAGCTGAGGTAGAGTGAGTGAGAGCACATCGAGGGTTTGGTACAAGATGAAACAAAACATGCCCTTTGTCGCCCCAGAACTTGTGAATAAGTGGATGATGGAGCAGAGCAGGCAAGTCACCGTGGAAGGGCCCGAGAATGGAATCTGCCTCTCACTGAGCTCACATTCAGGCAGGCTCCATTCTGATGGTAGAGAGTGCTATGACCTGTAACACAGGAAAATACACATACACAGATTATACCTAATACAATCCCTCAGCTAGCTCTTAGTTTGTGAGCATGAAATTTAAGATGGTGTCTTAGAGGTCATGAATTGGAATCAGCAATCAACAGAGAAATATTTTCATCAAATATCTTACCATATAAGACTATGCTAGGTAGTGTCAGGAATACCTTCACTAATTTAACGATTATAAATCAAGCACATAGTGTGTGCTGGGAGGATACAAACATAAAATGAGCAAGGTCTCATGCCTCAAAGAGGCTAGTGTGAGGAACACATGAGCCAACCAACGATCACAGTACAATAGCTTCAATGCTCACTTATTCACATCTACACATGTGGGCATGTGTTTGCCTGAGATACATAGATAAGCCTGAGAATTGTATTCAATCACAAGGGAAAAATATTTCATTCTGTCCGAGGTAGGGGGTCAGGGAGTGGGGAATGGAGTCTGTGAATCTTACAAAAAGAGGGGACAGTGGCATAGGACAACAAGGACAAGCACCACGGTGGGATGAATGAAAGCCGACATTTGAAGAAAACCTTGGTGTCAAGCATGTTTCAGTGCAGCCACAAAATAAGGCCACAGGTGAATGCCTGATGGGAAGCAGAGAAGATAATGTGGCCCCCACTTGGCTGGACTGCCTGTTAAGAGTGGCCTCCGTCGCTTTCCACAGTGACCATGCCTCACCTGCTGCCCCGTCCCTGCAATCAACCTGGCTTTGTGACCTTCTGCTCATCCATGCATTGCAGGGCTGAAGAGGCTCTGCAGATGTTTCCGTTACACTTTATCACATTAAGGAAGGAAATTGTGTGATACAGGGATTTTGCACGAATTACCAAAGTTCTCTGGATGGATCCCTGATGAGGGCTTGGCAGTGCCTGCCCTCGAAATGCAGGTTAATCGCTGTGTCCTTTGCTAGAGGACTTGGCCCCACACTAAACATGCTGAGTTTCATCCGCTGATGGTCTCATTCATGTGGAGAGTATTTGTGATGCATCCTGGAAACACAATTGCAGGTAGTTTTCTGAGCCGACTAGCAATCTAAACTGAACCCACGGTGATGAGATTTTCTTCAGCGCAACTCTTTGGATGCTGCTGACTCGTGATGAAATTGGCAGGGGACTCCCTTCTGATTTAAAGCTTCAACTCTGAATGCCTCAGTCCGGAGAGTCCTCAGCCTGGCATGCAGAACAAGCCCCTGCACCTCCACGGGGTCAGAGAGCAGATTGTATCATGACCTTCCAGGTGGAGTCACACTTTTCCTCTCTTATCAGTGGCTGCAAATTCCTGAGCAAGGGAAACTGGTTTTCTTTGCACAGAGCCACAGCTGACTGAATGTAAGCCACCTAAGAAGAGTCTTATTTAGATTTTAACAGGAAGCCCTGATCAGCTTTGGACATGTTAACAAAACCATGATGCCGCAGTTATTCCTTTTGTTTATTTTCATACAGTAAGCCATCTTGTGCCATGAGGCAAATAGTTTAACAAACAAAACATGCAGGTTTCACCTATCTTGTGCCCCTGAGTGGCTCATTAAGCTCTTTGGCCAGCATTTTAGCAAAGGGAGGCTAGGAGAGCCCAGATCTGGTGATGCGGCTTTGGGTATTTTGCACAAAATGCTGGCAGTGTATGGGTGCTGTGGCACCTGCCTGAAGAACTGTCGCTGTCATTCCTGCAGCCGGCAGGTCCAGGACGCTCGGGAAACCAGAATCCTAAGTCCTCAAATCTGATGGCCCACGACTGATGCCACTGGCTGCCTCTTAACCACCCATAGGGTGGGCGTGGCTGCTGCTGATCTCGGGTCAGTGTCAGGCGCTCCTTCCACCTTCTGAGGGAGTTCATCAGGAGATTCATGGAGGCTGTGAAGAGGATGACAATCATCAGGGCCTGTGCATCACTCAGCAAATGGAGAAACCAAAAGATTACAAGGCTTTTTATGGGCACAGCCTTGACTTTGTAAAGCAGGACATTGTCCCTAGACACAAGACAAGCCAGGGCAGGATTTGACCTGCAGGGAGGACAGAGGTGCCTTCATGGACACCCACGCCCTGCCCACTTCCCTTCACTCTGGAATCAGAGATAAGCATAACCACAGACCCGAAATAAACATGGCAAACACAGGTCAGCTTCAAAAGTTGTTGTTGGTTTTTTCCAAAAATAGAAATTTTATTCTCTAGTAAGGCATATCAGAAAATGCTGTGTAATTGGTATTCATCTTTTATAAAATTTATAAATGTATAAAACGCTGATGAGCTAAATAGATCTATTTTGTACTACCGAGCATAATTTTATATGTTATCATAATCATTAATAAAAATTAGATGAATTTAAAAGTCAGTTGCTTATAGGCTAGTGAAATAGTGAAAGGACTGGAGTTTTCCCTTAACTGGAAGAATTGTTACCACTTAACATACACACGTTTAATACCGATTGGCTTGCTATGGAGGAATAACTGAGAAACCAAATGCACTGAGTAGAGTTTATATGAATGTTTTAACACAGCTGTTCTTACATGATTATACTTTTTAATGCCTAGCAAAAATCCATTATAAGGCTTCAAAGGATTAAACATCACTCAGGATTGACATGGTACTCAGCTGTGGCTAGAGGCAGCATCTTTGCAGTGATCAATTTTATCTTTTTTTGTTGTTGTTATTCTGCTTCTTTATCCTTTGCTGACCTTCTTCTGGGTCCCATCCTCTTACACATTTTCTGAGTTCCCTCTAAAAAATAAGCTCTATCAGAGCAGAGACACTTTTGTCTTATTTTACTCTAGCACAATGCCTGGCACTTTGAGGTGTTCAGAACAGCTCCCCGACCACTGGGTGCATAAATGAATATTATTCCACAAGTCACACCAGTCTCTTCCTTGTACCAGGGTTAAGATGAATAGAGTGCTCCTTCCTGCCATGTGCGATTAATTGCTCAAAGTTCACACTTTTCTGTATTGTCTGTGGTTTTAAAAAGTCAGCAATAAATGCACATGTCCCTTAAGAGCTTTACACTCTGGGAATCTGCTCTCCACGATGCGTGAATGCTGCTTGTTACTGAAGGAAGGCCTCCTCCTTCTCACACTGCACGTGCTCCTACAGCGACCACTTCCGGGTGAGGCACTGCCCGAAGACATCAATGGAGAAACCCCTGACACTGTGTCCGTCCTCTGAAAGCTCCCCTTTGAGAGTAGGTACTTGACATTCTGGGCTTCCTGCTTCCTGTGTGTGGGCTTTGTATCCCTTGGAATAGAGCCAGCTTAATCAAAAGCCCTAGCAGGGCATCATGATTCCACCCAGTTCCTTCCTTTCTAGTCCAGTGTTGAGACATACCAATATGAATAAATCTAGTGAAAATTCTGTGTTACACACGTTGAATAAGCTGGGAAAAAAAAACTGTCTGTGGGTTTTGTTTTTTTGTTTTTTGTTTTTGGTCAGGTTTTTTGTTGTTTTGTTTTGTTTTGTCATATTGCCTTTGGCCTAAAGAGACTTTCTGCAATTGCTGTTTCATTACTGATTTGTACGACTGACTTCCATACTGAAAGGACCCTGTCAACGTCAGCAGTGATAATATTCAGGCCAAGGAGAGAGAGGAGATAGAATCAGAAGAGCTCTTTCAAAGCTGGAGCCTATAAGGGACCACCCATGAACACTGTGGTCACTCATGGACACAGCCCCGGCTAGACCTGGCCACAGTAGGTCAAAGCTGGGAAATAACCCTCTCAATCAACACTCTTCTCCCACTCTCCAGTCCCAGTGGCCAAACCCAACCATAAACCAGAGGACAGAGGCTGTCCAGATACTGCAACCCACAGTGGCCAGTCCCTAGGTCACAGAGCAGGGCACAAAAAGATGAGAAATTAGTGGAGGACAGGAGAGCAGGGAATGGAAAATTACCACAAGAGCCTATACATTTCAGGACATTCAACACATCCACCAGAAATCTTACAATTTACAGAACAGTGTGTGTCTGTTGTATGTGTCTTTGATGACAGAAGTCGATGAATACTATTCCAAATTTCTTTTTTTTTTGAGATGGAGTTTCGCTCTTGTCCCCCAGGCTGAGTGCAATGGCAAAATCTCGGCTCACTGCAACCTCCACCTCCTGGGTTCAACGAGTCTCCTCCCTCAGCCTCCCAAGTAGCTGGGATTACAGGCACATGCCACCACGCCCAGCTAATTTTTGTATTTTTAGTAGAGACAGGGTTTCACCATGTTAGCCAGGCTGGTCTCGAACTCCTGACCTCAGGTGATCCACCTTCCTCGGCCTCCCAAAGTGCTGGGATTACAGGCATGAGCCAATGTGCCTGGCCTATTCCAAATTTCATATCTTCATTCTTTGATTATGATGATGTCATTTGCATATTGATGAGGCACTCATATGCTACTTTTTTATCCTTTTCATATTTATTGTATCCTGATTTTATATCTTTAGGGATACAGAATTTAATAATTAAGCTAAATAATGAAGGATCCATTGAGAACCTGCTAAATATAGCAGCCACTGTCTAACAATATTATAACCCAGATGTAATGTTGTTATAACAATATTATAACCCAGATACTGAGTTATCCTACTTTTACAGATGAGGGAAAATGAGGCACAGACATAAACAAGGCCATAGTTGAGGACCAGGCAGGAATAGGAACCCAGGTATCATGGCTCTAGCATCAGGATCTAGCCCCCATTCAAAGGCAAAGTCAGATATATAATTGGTCAAATTAAAATACAATGTGACCACCGCTGTGTGTACCTCTATTATAATATTTATCACATCATATTGTAATAAGGAGGTACAAGGAACTTTGGAAACATGAATGCATATAGTTTCCATATAGTTTGCATATCGTTTCAAACTATTATGTTTATATAGGAAAGATTCACATTTAAGTTCAAACATTCCCTTCTCTAAGGGTCTTTCCTGAGCACTCAATTTAAAATAGTGCATCCATTTATAATTTTCCAACTTAACATCTTACTTTAATATATGACTGCATTTATCACTGTATAAAGTATTAATATGTTTATAATTTGTTGTCATTTCTTCCCGAAAATGTAAGCCCAGTGAGACCAGAGTCTTGCCTGTAGCTTTCCTAGTCACAAACTTGGCACTCAGTAAATATATGTGGAAGGAAGGAAGGAAAAAAAGAAAGGAGGGAGGGAAGAAGGGAGGCTGGACAGATAGATGGATGGTTGAATGGAAGGATGGATGGATGGAATGCTTCTCAGGTGAAACTTCTTGGTTAATGAGAATTTTTATCCCATTTCAATCTTTAGTTCAGAATATTTGAACTAAAATAAAATAAATAAAAACAGTAAAAAAAAAAAAAAATTGGGGGCTTTTCACTCATTGTTGAGTGTCATTTAAGCTCCTACCAACTATTCTCTCTGAAATCACCACTGGAAATTCTTTCTGTCCCAGTTATTCTGAATGTCACTTTTCCCGGAGCAAATCTAAGATGCCCTAAGTCTGAACGATTGAAATAGGTGAGTTCCTTCTCTATTTCTAGGAAGAATACCAGAGCCTCAGACACATTTTGTTTGTCTTAAGTACAGTCATGTGTCAGTTAACGACAGGGAGACTTCTGAGACATGCATCACTAAGCAATTTTATCATTGTGTGAACATCAGAGAGTGGAATTACACAAACCTAGATGGCAGAGCCTACCGCACACCTATGCTCTATGGTATAGCCTATTGCTCCTGGGCAACAAACCTGCACAACATGTTGCTATACTGAATACCTTAAGCAACTATAACACAATAGCAAGTATTTGTATATCTCAACATAGCTAAACATAGAAAAGGTACAGTAAAATTATTGTATAGAAGATAAGAAATGGCACACCTGTGTAGGGCAGCTCCATTATAATCTTTTGAGACCACTGCTGTATGTGTGGTCTGTCATTAACTGAAACGTGGTTATGTGGCCTATGCCTGTGCTAACATGTATCATTTTAAGAAATGACTACGTTATGAGTCACTCTTTACATAATTGTCAAGTGTGAGAAGGATTTTCAGAGCCAGATTTCAGATTTGAGGCTGTTAATCAGTTTCTCTGCAGCCACCAAAATGTCTGTGTCCTCCTTTATGTCTGGGGCGGTGACGAATCTAACCTTACAGGTGTCACAGACATTCTACCACCTCTCAAACTGAAATTTCCAAGAGGATCCCAAGGCCCTTTGCTAAGTGCAGAATAAACAGACTCCCCTGCCTCCTTCTGCCCCAGCCCCGACCTCTCTCCCTTCCCAAGCAGATACTCCCTGGGTGGTAAAAATCTTCTGTTTTCAGGTCTTTAGCAAGGGGAAGTGGGGGAGGAGGGAAGCTCTTTTGTGCATGTTTAGAGTTTGGCCAAGTGGGTAAGTGGGTATTAAGTGTAATTGTAGAGTTTTATGGAACTTAAGAAGTCCTGGATAACACACTTTAAATATCCTTTGCTACATCTGCAGAGTCTTGAATTAGTAGGTAGAAACCACAACATTATGAGATCCCACTGGGTGTCTCATGGCCCTTCAACCTCCCAGGGCCCTCCTGACAAAAGAGCTCAGTGTGGACTTTTGATCTGAGTTTAAGATCAGGTAAGCCCCAGCCCCAGCCCTACCCCTAACAACAGTTCCTGGGTTCTTTCATGAACACCTACAAGAGCTTTGCTGACCCCATCTCTGGCTGAATCTCAGTAGCCTCCCTATCAATTCTCAAACAAGATGTGGAGCAAAAATTAGATGAGAAGTCACCATAGAATGAGTGGGATTGGTTGGGACTCTGCCTGTCCTATGTCTGAACCCAGCTTTCTTTAGAACATGTGAGAAACTTTCAGTAGGAAAAGAATGAACTATTTAGTTAATGATGCCCGTACTGTAACTGGGTATGCAACCAAAAGAAAATTATGTTAAATTCCTCTCAACTTTGAAAACACGTGAAAAAAAGGAATGAAATTTCTTCAGGAAAATCTACGTGAATTTATGCATATGCTAGAACATAAAAATTATTGAGAACATAAAATGAACTCAAGAAACCTTGAATGGTAGAGACCTTTTTAGAGACAATCAATCTTTTTAATCAACAACTAGAATCTATAAAAGAAAAGAAAGGCCGGGCACAGTGACTCATGCCTGTAATCCCAGTACTTTAGGAGGCCGAGGCGGGTGGATCACTTGAGGTCAGGAGTTTGAGATCATCCTGGCCAACATGGTGAAACCCCATCTCTACTAAAAAATACAAAAATTAACCAGGCCTAGTGACACATACCTGTAATCCCAGCTACTCGGGAGGCTGAGGCAGGAGAATTGCTTGAACCCAGGTGGCGAAGGTTGCAGTGGGCCGGGATCGCACCACTGCACCCCAGCCTGGGCAACAGAGTGAGACTCTGTCTCAAAAAAAACAGAAAGATGTATTTGAATAGATAAAAATTAAAATACTTTTATGACAAAAATACCATAAACAAGGTCAAAAGACAAGCTTTGATCTTGAAAATTAATCTTTGCAACTCAAGAAAATCAGAGGTTGAAAATCTGTAATACACATTTCAAAGAGCTCTTACAACCTGAAAAAAAGAGGAGATACAACCCTGGGAAAATTAGCAAAGAATAAGAAAAAGCTGCTCAGAGAAGAACAAATTCAAATGATTGATAAATCCATTAAAAAATTTGAACTTTTCCAATGGTGAAGGAAATGAAAACTAAGGTAACAATGAGATATCATTTTATAACGATCAAATTGCCAAAAATTAAAGAGTTATTTATCTTTTACATGAGTAAAAGGATGTTTTCATACATTGTTGGTAGAAACATGCATGAAGCAATTTTACAGCCTTTTGCGGGGGAATCCAACCCACAATATAAACTAAAATTTTAAAAACCCATATACCCTTTAGCCCATAAAGTTATCTCATAGAAACAAAAGCACTAATATCCAGTACTTTTATAATAACAGGTAATATTTATTGAGCCCTTATTATGGGCCAGGTATTTTTGCAAAGGCTCTACATGAATTACATAACCTGTTATAATCCTCTATGTTACAAATGGGAAACTGATACCCATAGAGGCTTAAACTTGCCCAGTATAAGAGCTAGTAAGTGGCAGAGGTGAGGAGCAATCACATACAGTCTAACTCTAGAGTGCAGAATTTCTTTTTTTTGGTGGGGGGGGACAGAATCTTGCTCTGTCACCAGGCTGGAGTGCAATGGCGCAATCTTGGCTCACTGCAACCTCCACCTCCCGGGTTCAAGCGATTCTTCTGCCTCGGCCTCCTGAGTAGCTGGGACTACAGGTGCCCGCTACCACACCCGGCTAGTTTTTGTATTTTTAGTAGAGACGGAGTTTCACTATTTTGGCCAGGTTGGTCTCAAACTCCTGACCTCATGATCGGCCCGCCTCGGCCTCCCAAAGTGCTGGGATGACAGGCGTGAGCCACCGCCGCTGGCTGAGTGCAGACTTTTAAAAGCTATGCTGGACTGCCGCACAAAACACACTGGTGTGTTTATTTCAGCAGTGTTCTTAAAGACACAAACCTAGAAGCAATGCAAATGTCCATCGGCAGGGGAATGGTTACATGTATTACAGCAGATCCACACTGCACAGTCATATGGAGCATAAAAAAGACTGAATTAGAACCTTCCAGGTGATGGAGAGAGATTTCCTCAAGATATTGACAGAAGAAAAGCAGAAAAGCATGAAGAATGCAATTCAAAAATTGAAAAATAGTAACCCCAAGCCTGTGTGTATGTAGCTAGAGATACATAAATATAAATATATTAGTATGTGATTATGTGATTCAGATTTTAAAAATGGAAGGGCACATTTTAGATTATCAATATGTGTCACAGGAGATGAGCCAAGGTGACAGGAGCCAGCCAGCCACGCCAGAAGAAGCCAAAATCTATATAAAAATTACATCTGTGTGTAAAAAATAAATAAATCTCTTACAGCCAAGATGCCATTTGGTATAAATGTCTTAGCTTAATTATTAGTGGAAAACAAATATCTTAGATATGCATTCATCAATGCACAATTCTTAGCACCTAAGGACTTGATGCTGGATTCTCCAAACTGTTCTACACGTGAGCTCCTGGCATATTGTAAATGCCTCATGTACGTGGTACGACTATGCTCACCCTACCCCTGGTCTCTTCCCTTCTTTATCTCTCTTTGCCATTTCTCCCCTCTTTACTCAGCACAGACCTCTTTACTAATTCCCCACTGTCTACAAAATGGAGTCTGGACTCCTCGCATTCTCAGGACAGCCAAAGCACAAGACCACCTGCCTTGAGACACCATCTGCCTCTTCCCGGCAGCTCCTCCTCTGCCCTCCCCACGCTTCCTTAGGCTTTGCTCCGCTGCCCATATGTGCTCGATTGTTTCTTCTGTTCCTCTTCTCTCATTTACGTGGGCACAAATTTCCCACCCTGAAAATCCACTTAAAATACTGCATAATTTCTTCATGATTTCCTGAACCTTCTCAAGACAAATATGTTCATCTTCTCTTGAATTCTTTTAAAAAACAAAGATTCCAAACCCTTTTAGCGGGAACCTTGTTCTCCAATCTAGAACAGATGGAACTGGAGCCAGGATCTGGCAAGGAGGAGGGGTGACTGGTCCACTGAGCCCCTCAGGCTCTTCCTCCTCCCCATCTCTATGCTTCTGTGCAAAATAGCTTGAGAAAGCACGGCTCTAATCTACTGTCTGCGTCTCTCCTTCCATCCGTCCCTGGCCACTTTGTGTTAGCTTTGAAACTGGATCAGGGCAGCATCTTATTGTTCGGGTTTGCCCTCTGCAGCCAGCGTGGTTTCTGGCATGGAGGCAGCACCCTTCAGGTCCTGAGGCAGGTGCCACACAGCAAAAGGCAAACCCAGGTTTCATGCCTGCTCCAACTCTCAGTAGACCCTGGGCAACTTTCTTGACTTATCTGAGTCTCAGCCTCCTAGTTCACCAAAAGGATGTAAGAGTGCCTGCTGTGGTTTGAATGACGCATCCCCCAGAATTCATATGTTGAAACTTAATCACCCATGTGATGATATTAAGAGGTGGGGCCTTTAAGAAGTGATTAAATGATGAGAGCAGAGTCCTCATGAATAGGAGTAAGGCCCTTATAAAAGGCCTTGAGAGAGTGAGTTTGCCCACTAGGTACAGTAGCACCACCACTAGGTACAACCACCCCCAGCTGTCACAACCGAAAATGTTTCCAGACATTGCCATAATTCTCCTAGAAGGCAAAACCACTCTGTTGAGAACCACTGTTTTCGTGATGGAAGACTGGAAAAAGAAAAGGTTAAGCAAAATTTTTTTGCAGGATAAAAAGTATTTCTGTAGGCCTAGAGTTTTAGGAAAACATTTTCAACCTTGGAATATGTCATTGCTGCAGTTGGAATATATGTATTTTTCCAAAATTCATTAGTTGGAACTTAACCCCCAAGGTGGTGGTATTAAGAAATGAGGCCTTGGCTGGGCAAGGAAACTCATGCCTGTAATCCCAGCACTTTGGGAGGCCGAGACAGGTGGATCGCCTGAGGTCAGGAGTTTGAGACCAGCCTGACCAACACGGTGAAACCCATCTCTACTAAAAATACAAAAATTAGCCAGGCATGGTGGCACATGCCTGTAATCCCAGCTACTCAGGAAGGCTGAGGCAGGAGAATCACTTGAACCTGGGAGGCAGAGGTTGCAGTGAGCCTAATTGCATTGCACTCCAGCCTGGGCAACAAGAGCAAAACTCCATCTCAAAAACAAACAACAAAAAAAAGAAATGAGGCCTTTGGGAAAGTGATTAAGTCATGAGGGCTCCACCTTTGTGAATGGGATCAGTCCCCCTATAAAAGAGGTTGAAGAGGGTGGCCTAGTCCCTTTTGCTCTTCCAGTTCTGCCATTTGAGGATACATCTAGATGTCCATCTTAGAAGCAGAGAACAAGGCCTTACCAGACCCCGAATCTTTTGGCACCTTGATCTTGGATTTCTCAGCCTTCAGAGCTGTGAGAAATGAATTTCTATTATTTATAAATTACTCAAGCCATGGTATTTTGTTATAGCCACAGGAATGAACTAAGACACTCATATATTAGACCTCTCTGGTTATTGGACCAGCATAACTGAACCACACACTTTAGTTTTCAAATGTTGGCAACTGAAGAACTTACTTTAAGTAATGACCTTCAAGTAATGACCAGGTGAGTCTCGGTGCAGTCAGTCCACTGAGTTCATGTCCTGATTCCCTGCTAGTCCATCTAGAAGAGAATCTCCCAGATGCTGTTATCATTTGCTTCCCAAGACAGTGGCCTCCTGGACTGAGTCAGAGGGAAAAGCTTAGACAGAAGCCACACCTCTGTCTCCAGCCATAAGCGGGCTGCTGGAAGGATTCCCACAGAGTTGCCGTGGGCTCTTTATGAAGGCTGGAGGTTAGCTATGGCCCTGGTGTGCTCTCACCTGCCCCACAACAGCCACCTCACCCTCCAAGCAGGCCTGTAGCTGCACGGGAGTTCCAGACCCCATGCCTCAGTCCTCCCACAGACCAAGAGGGAAAAATTACAAAGCAAACCACTGGTGGGGATGCCAGGGCCTACACCAAACCCACTATTAGCTGTGGAGACAGGAGACTAGCCTATGACCAAACCCTGAACTCAGCCCACAAGAATGTGCACAGAGCACAGGGAATGACAGCAATGCTGGCCTTGGTATAAAAGCCAGGACCAGGGAAATTTGATTGTGCCAGGAGGACAGGGAGCTGCAAAGAATAAAAACTCCGCTTCCCCCATATTTATTCCAAAAAGAGCTCCATGGTGCAGATGTTATTGCTGGTGCTTCCCCTTACTCTTTGTACGGTGTGTTCACTTTCCAAAGGTAGTTCTGCTCGTTTGTTTGTTTGTTTGTTTTGAGACGGAGTTTCGCTCTTGTCTCCCAGGCTAGAGTGCAATGGCGAGATCTTGGCTCACTGCAACCTCCGCCTCCCGGGTTCAAGCAATTCTCCCACCTCAGCTTCTCGAGTAGCTGGGATTACAGGTGTGTGCCACCAGGCCTGCCTAATTTTTGTATTTTTAGTACAGAAGGGGTTTCACCATGTTGGCCAGGCTGGTCTTGAACTCCTGACTTCAGGTGATTCATCTACCTTGGCCTCCCAAAGTGCTGGGATTACAGTCATGAGTCACCATGCCTGGCCCTGCTCGTATTTTTAAATACCAGCATCAAACAGCCCTGAAAACTGCTCTTTCTAGGAGCTTGGCTGTGTAGGACCACTAGAAGGATGCAAGGCCTTTGAGGAGACAATGTCAGAAGAGAGAGAAAGTCTTGAATTATAAGAGAGAGCAAAAAGTGGATGGAACAAGAGCGCAGAGGAGGCAGGGAAAGGGGATAGATAGCCCAAGTGGAGAGATTAACTTTGAAAAAGAGTCAGCCCCAGCAGGAGAATTGCTTGAACCCGGGAGGTGGAGGTTGCAGTGAGCAGAGATCTCGCCATTGCACTCCAGCCTGAGCAACAAGAGGGAAACGCCATCTCAAAAAAAAGAAAAAAGAAAAAGTCAGCCCCTTTTTTCTTGAGATTGAGGGAAATAAATGGCAAGTGTAGATTGCAGATGTACTTACTAATGAGAGAGGCGACAAAAGCAAGAACCAGAGAGAGGGAGAGTCTGGTGATATGAGGGGGATTAGATAAAAAGAAGACCCCCCCTAATTAGTGGGGTGTGAGGAGGCAAGGATGCATGTGCCTGTAGGTGGTGGTGTGAGAGGAGGCCAAGTAGAGCCCTTCATACTCTCAGCTTCTAGAAAAGCCTTTGTCCTCCATCCCTTCTTCCAGTATCCATGAGGAAAATGCAATGAGTGATGCCTAAGGCAAAAAACTTCACTTTTGACCTTCAGATTATGTTTTTCATCTTAAAAATATGATGAGGGACTTGGAATGGGTGGTTCTCAAATTTTAGTCAGCAACTGCAGAATTTATTTTAAATGCAGATTTCCATAACCCACCCCATAGAGTCTGATCTCCAGGCACCTAGATCTTAGCAAACACCCCAGGGACTCAGATACCAATGGAAGGGTCACCCCCACCTTTGAGAAATTCTGCCTTAGATGCCAGCAGCGTCAAGAGCCTTTCAAAGAGTGGGAGGAAGAAAAGCTGGCTGTTCATGCAATTTTCACACTCTGAAATGAAATCTACCCCAGGCAGACACGATAGATTTTCACTAGACTTTCTAATACATAAGGAGTTAGAAAATATGAAAGGCCCGAACCTGAAGGCAGTAACACTGAGTAAAGCATGGAAACATACATTGTGTGGGAACGTCATGAAGGTCTTATGCACTTAAATAATGAGGTTGAGAAAGGATAATTATTTTTAATTAAACAAAGTTAGGAGGATAAGGAAAGAGGAGTATCTTTGAGACGGGTTTTAAAAAATGTAATAGAACTTAGCAATTATGAAATACTTTTCATCTTCAAAGAACCTATTAACATTAAATTACTCTTTCTTTTCATTCTCCTGTGAGGTAAGTAAGCAAATATTAACATTATTATCCCTTATTTGTAGATGGGAAGAGAGGAGTGGAGAGGCTTTGACATGCCCATGCAGAGCTAAAATTGAAAGAATTTTTTTTTCACAAGTTCCTACTGGAGACTGTGGAGATCCGGGTTTGGGGCTATTGTTTCACCTCTAGCTCTCCTGTGTGCTTGTAATAGTTGGAAAAGAAGTTACTGGAAAATTGTGTAAGCAAGCATTAGTGGGAGGTGGAAGGAGCTCATGTGTCCTGTACAGGGGCATGAAATGCTATTTACAAGTCTCCAAATTTCCCTGGTATATCAGGATTTAAACTGAGGAGGTTTTCACAAGAATCAGAATTGATTAACTTGAGCAGACTCCTTACATTATCTTATTTCAGCATCCTATTATAAAATAGAGCTTAAAAATTAGGCTTTATTTGTTGATTCAAAACTCTTTTTTATGAATGTATTATGGCTTGATTACACAAATGAACATCAATGCCGCCTACGTTAGAAATTTGCTTCAAGGACAAAGGAAAGTAAAGCACTCTAGTAATAATATCAAGCCCAAGAATCAGTCGGAATATGTGGTCAGCATCATGGCTGAGAAATTTTTAGGCTTGACTCTGAGTATGAAAATTAACAAAATGGGAACTATTATTTAAATTACTGCAAATGTACTTTCCATGAAATCAGTTCATTTCCTGGATGTTTAAATGCCAGATAGAATTAACAGAATCAATATATTGCATTCAAAAGTCTTTTTGTCTGTTGGGAGAGGTTTAAAAAGCAAATTATATGTAAGTATAAAGACGTCTTTCTGTTCAGCCCAGTTTCATGAGAGGAGGGATGCATTCAGCGGGGTGGAGTGTAAAGAGTTTGACAGCAACAGTAACTGGAATGACAGGAGGGGTGGGGCCAATGTAAACCACCTAGCATGGGTTATTCTCAATTAAGAGTAACACAGCTGAAAAAAGTACTGAAAATGACATTGGCAGAGGTGGACCAGGGACAGAAGTACAATCCTAATCAAATTGAGAACAGAACCAAGATAGCCCAGTGATCTCAGGATCTGAGAAGCGGGATGGTTGGTGGAGATATATGCAACTAATGATCAGGAATATCATTGTGAACGATAAATGGGAATCACTGTAGACCTCTAGGAAAGTGTGTGATGTAATCCAGGAGATGGATCCTTCAGCCTAGGCTGAGAACAGATCGGCCTCGGGACCTTTAGTGGTGGAAAGGGGAGGCTCCCTACTTTCAGACGATGAATAGCAAACAGAGGCTACACTGGCTGTCCCTACTATCCAGACTTCTATGAACTTTCTCTTTATAGTCTAATTTTACAGAATATCAATTAATTCTATTATCTAAAGAAAAATATCATTAGTAGGTAAATCTTCAAAACAATAAAGCATCATAGAACATAGTCATAAACCTCAATATTATGCTGATTTAGTATATTGTTTGGCTTATGCATTCCGTATTTTCCCTCTATCTATGCAATTAATTCAGAACCAATTACTTAAATAGCTTCAGGTATTTCTGGTATCCTGATTGTATCAGTACATAGATCTTTTGTGGCATGGCAACTTGATGTTGTCAGAGCCATTATTATTTTGCCAATCGTGTGAAAATTACAGAATGCTACATCAGTTTAGACTTAGGTCATATTTAAATAATTCTAACATCTTCCTGAAGCATAATGTCACTAGATTGTACACTCCATGGGAGCATGAGGGCCTTGTCTATTAGGTTCACTAAGTATGCCAGCAGTTAGCACAGTGCCTTGCAGATGATAGATCACTTATGATTTGTGGAAAGATCGAATGAGTGAATGAATGAATGGAAATTCTAAACATTGTTTGGTTTAGCCCAACTTGATTTTTTTTTTAACTCGATGCAGATATATGGAAATATTGTGCATTGACTAATGCATCACAGGTAAGAGAGAGATAATAACATTTAAAGGGTCAATAAGGTACTCTGGGTTCTGCCTGGAACACAATGGCATTGCCATTCCTGTATTTTCTGGTCTGTGCAGCTCAAATAATTAAGACTTCTAAACCTCACCTTCCTGGATTATCCAGTTAGATAAAGATATAGCAGGGCCAGGTGCAGTGGCTCACACCTGTAATCCCAACGCTTTGGGAGGCCAAGGCAAGAAGATGGCTTGTGTCCACAAGTTCGAGACCAGCCTAGGCAATACAGCAAGACCTGTCTCTACAAAAAATAAATTAGCCAGGCGTGGTGGTGTGCACCTGTGGTCCCAGCTACTCGGGAGACTAAGGCGAGGGGATCACTTGAGCCCAGGAAGTCAAAGCTGCAGTGAGCCGAGATCGCATCATTGCATTCAGCCTAGGCAATAGAGTGAGACCCTGTCTCCAAAAAAAAAAAAAAAAAAAAAAAAAGATAAATGTAGCAGGTTTCAGAGCACTTTAGTTATCCAGGCAAGCAGCTTTTTATGATCAAATTTTCTATATAATACTGGGCTTGGAACTAGACACTGTATCTCATTCTAAAACTAGATAAATTCTCTTCTTGAATGAAATTAAATATATTACTTTAGTGGAACAACTTAAAAATTATGAGATCCTATGCTGAGTGAAAACTGTTCTGGACAAGCAAGGAGGAGGGCTATGCTCTGAGTGGGCGCTCCCTCACTTTCCTAAGGCTGCTGTAGCAAATTACCACAAACTGGCCATTCTCAGTTCTGGAAGCCAGAAGGCCAAAGTCAAGGTGTCAGCAAGGCCACACTCCCTCCGAAGGCTCCAGGGGAGACCCTTTTTTGTCTCTTTCAGCTTCTGGGGTTTCAAGGGCTCCTTGACTTGTGGCTGCATCACTCCAGTCTCTGCCTCTGTCTTGCGTGGCCTTCTCATCGGTTCCTGTGTCCTCCCCTCTCTATCTCTTATAAGAACGCTTGTCGATGGATTAGGACCCACCTGGATAATCCAAGATCATCTTATCTTGAGATCTTTTACTTAATTATATCTTCAAAGACTCTTTTTCCAAATAACATCACAGTCACAGGTACCAGGGTTTAGGACATGGGCATATCTTGTGAGGCCCAATATTCCACCCGTTCAGATACCTCCCATCATGGAAACCTCCAAGTTTAATAATGCAGTATTATATTTCACTCTGAACCTTTGGAGTGTCTGTTTCTGAAGAATACACAAGATTTTGATAGAAAATTCACCGATCTTTCCAATAGCTCCCAAAGGCCTCTGAGAAGAAATCAGTAGTATTCTCCCAAGGTAAACAGACAAACCGGTGAAAAAAATTTCAACTGTTTACCTGAGCTCAAAAAGCAAATTCACAAAAAAGTCAACCTGGGGAACTAATGACTGAGGCTCAGACAATGGTAAATAGCTAGAAACTTAAATAACTAAAAACTGAGCTATTAGCTAATGTTAATAGCTAAACTGAGAGCTGAGCTATTTTGGTCCCTTGATTAACTACTTTGATTAATTTTGTCCAATGAATTGTTCAGTCGTTTGACCATGAAAGGCTGCTTGCCTGGATAATTAAATGCACATCGTTTTTGCGACTTGTAGACATAACCTCAGTCATGAGCATCCATGATACTGCAAAACAAAATATTTGAACTCTCCCAGTAAAGAATACTTGGAGGCTAAGGAGGAATCATGCCTTAGAGGTCAATGAAAGCATCTTTGAGGGCCAGATAACATACCTGCACACATCTAGACACAGGAGGAAATCAAAGGTGGGGTAATGTTCTCTATATTTATGGGAAGGTTTATTTTCCTAGATCTTTGTTCCTCAACTCCTTTCCACATTAACCTAACTTCATCCTTATAATCTGTGAAAATGCGATTGATACAGTCAGTATTAACACAAGCTAACCAGAATGCTGGGTCAAAAAATATCCACACTTTCAAATGATCAATTTTACCACAACTAGTTTTTCGTTGAATTGAAGAGCAATACTAAGTATGTTATTTGCCATCTCTCTATAGTCAGAGGGTATGTTAAGAGTCTGCATAAGGTACTTTTAGAAGTGCTTTCTCTAAAAGGGAGGTACACCACACACTTGGCCTACCATGTTGAGGGGAAGCAGCTCTGGTCTCAGTCCTCTGCCCCCCTGCAGGGCAGATATTAAAGGAGGGGACTTGGCGGCACCAGGGCTAGACATTCATTTCACTTACTAATTAGCAATCTGAAGATAATATCCTGTCATTATCTTGTGTTGGCAGAGTCTCTTTCATGGCAGATGAAGAAAACTTCAAGTTTTCTCAGCTAATTTGTAAAATTGTTTCCACACAGAGGGAAGCTATGAAAACCAAATATAAATAATGCCTTGCATCTGCAATATTTAAACAATTTTTATGGGACATTGAGGAGGGGATTCTTTATACATTCCCCAAAACGGTATCTGAATAAATGTGGGTGTAGAGAATAGACCAAACCTACCTAACCCCTGTGGCAGTGACCTACATTCCATTCCAGCCACCTGCTCCCACAGTGGCCCTCCCAACCTCATTATCACCCAGAACTGTGCCATGTCAGAAACTGAAAACTCTAAAATCCCACTGTCAATCATTCTGCAGCCGGCATTCCCACCTCCTCCCCCTACCACCACTCCTTGCCAAGCTTGTTCTCACCTTGGATTCTCTGTCTCCTCATAGTCTGGCATGGCCTCCTTCATCCCAGGCCTCCTGAGCGCCTTTGTTCCCTGCACACCCAATTCCCTCCCTGCTCCATGCTTGCACCCCATCTGACGGACAAAATGCCACTGTGGATTAGTATTGTAACTCACTCTTCCCCATTCCATGCCAGGGTAGTTTTCTACAGCTCTAGCCCTGGAGAAAATGAAGTAATTCCAAGAAAGGGTACAATTCTAAATCATACTCTCTGACCTCAGAAAGTGCCAGAGCAAAGTTCACCAGTCCTGTTACGGGGGCATCTTCCATTTTACTGTCCCAAAAGCCTCCACCAACCAAAATCACCTCCACTGTGAGGTGACTTCAGACCCTACTGAAATGGAAACACTGAGGTGACCCCTTCAATTTCTCACCCCAAATACAAATGCTACCCAACCTTAACAGCCTCCCTGGAGTCCTTTCCTCCACTCAAGGTGGACCCACCCACGCAGGCTGGAGGCCCACCAGTCCCCATCTCCAGGCCTCTCCAGCAGTCATCCCTTTCTCATGGATCTTTACACGTCATGCTCTCCCCCTGCTCTGCTCCTCTCTGTTACTCACTTCCTCACCTACTGAAGTCTGATTCAGTAATCGTCACCAGCACCGCCCTTTCCATGAGCAGCAGAGACCATCTCATCAACAGAGCCAGTGAACTCTTACCACTTTTTACTTTTTTATTTTTATTTATTTATTGATTGATTTGAGACAGAGTTTCGCTCTGTCACCCATGCTGGAGTGCAGTGATGCAAACTCAGCTCACTGCAACCTCTGCCTCCCAAATTCAAGCAATTCTCCTGCCTCAGCCTCTCGAGTAGCTGGGATTACAGGCCTGTGCCACCATGCCTGGCTAATTTTTTTTTTTTTTTTTTTTTTTTTTAGTAGAGATGGGGTTTCACCACATTGGCCAGGCTGGTTTCGAACTCCTGACCTCAGGTGATCCACCCACCTCAGCCTTCCAAAGCGATGGGATTACAGGCATGAGCCACCACACCCTGCCCACACTTTACTTTAAGGGACACTTTACTGCAGTAGATACACACTGCTGTTTGAAACTCTACCCCCTTAGATTCTGACATGCCATTGTCACCTAGTTTTTATTATATTTTTATTATAAGTAAATAAACATAGTTTTATCACATCAGCAAGGTACATTCATTATGAAAAAATTTAATATACACAAGAAAATATCTCCATACAGAAATAAATGTCATTATTCTTCTGACCTAAGTTTTTCCATATTCTTTTATGGATGGATGGATGGATGGATGGACAGATATAATTTTATATAAAATATAGCAATATAATCAAAGTTTACTACTTTATAAACTTCTCTCCATACTAACATATGAATTCTAAATTTATATTTTCAGCTCTGACCTTTCTGTTAAGCTTCAAACTTTATTATCAAAATACCTACTAGACATCTCCATTTTGATCCTCCTCCAAGTTAACAATTACTCTCTCCCACCAAGCCACTTCTTCCTGTCATCCTTCTCTTCTGCTGTGTCTCACTGTCCTGCTGATTTACCTCCAAAATGTTCAGGATGATCCCCTTGACACATTGTAATAACCTCCAAATCTGTCCCCTCCTAAAATCTATATCCTTCATATGGGTGCAAAGTGATTTCTCTAAAAATGCCAAAACAAGCGCATCACTCCCCTGTTTAAACCAGTCAATGGGTTCCCATCATCTACAATTTAAAGGGTGAACTTGTTGGCATGGAAAATAAGACCTTCCAGGACCTCCTGCTATCTCTCTCCACAACCTTATCTCACATCTTGTCCTTCCTCATTTTGTATGCTCTAGTAATCATGAATTGCATGCTGTTCTAAACACATCCCATTATCTTTCCTTATTCTTTTCCGATGTGATTTTATTTTCTTGGAAAGCCTTTCCCTGTCTTCTTAAAGCAGACTAATTTCTATTCATTCTTCCAGGCTAATTCTTAGGGTTACCTCACTTGTCACCTCCTTCAGGAGGCCTGCCCCGATTTAACGCCCCCAGAGCCAAGCTGTGCTTCCTCCCCTGAGTTTTCACAGCACCCTGTGCACTCCTCTTCTCCACCACTTGCTCTGTGGTGATGAGATGCTGCATTACTGTGTCTATCTCCCTTCCTAGCTTGTAAACTCAAAATGAATGGGTACCTTAGGATCTTTCTATGTACCTGGCACATAGTAGGCACTTGATAAGTTTGTTGAAATTGGAAATGTATGAACACACTGCAATTTCCCTCACACTGAAAAAACAAAAACCCAAACCTCCATTGATGTCACACCCTCCTCCACTGACCACCCCACTGCTCCCCTTTAGAGGCGCATTCCTAGAAAGAGTTATCTGTGCTGGCTTTCTCCACTGCCTCTCCTCCCATTCTCTCCAGCCAGCTTCCTCCCCTGCACCCCTCATGAAGGTTGTCAAAGCCATCTGGTGACTCTCAGACCGCCTACTTCCTGATCTCAGAGGCACTTGACACAGTTGGCCTCTGCCTCCTTCCTGCACCATGTGCTCCACATCCCTGTTCCTCCAGCCTCACCGCCTGTTCCTTCTCATGTACTTTATGGTTGCCTCTCATCTTCCAGATCCCCAAATGCTGCATCAATTAACATTCAGCCCTGGGTCCGCCTCTCCATCTGCACAAACTTCCTCCGTGATCTTGTCCAGATGCCTGGCTTCAAATGCCATCTGCATCCTGACGGCCCCACAGTGACATCTGTAGCGCGGCCCTGTGCCCAGAGGCACTGACTCCTCAGTAAAACTGCCTGCTTCACAGCTCCACTCAGATATAAATAGGCAGCACAGACGTAATATGTCTGAAAGAGAACTCGCCATTTCCTCCTCCAAACCCTCTGTTCTGGTGTTTCCCATCTCAGTAAATGGCACCCAGTTGCTCTGGCCCAAGGCCGTGGACTATTCCTGTTGCCTTTCTTTTTCTCATCTCTCCCCTTAAATGCATCAGTAAATCCCCTGGGCTCTATCGTGAAAATACATCCAGACTCTCACCTCATCACCTCCACTACCACTCCCAGTATAAGCCACCATCACCTCCCATCTGGATGCAGAAGCCTCCAGACAGATCTCAGCCTTCATTCTTGCCAGAACTCACCTCTCTCCATGCAGCATCCAGAGTGATCATTTTAACACATCAGTTCATTCCAAAGACCCTACATGAAACTTCCAGTGGATTCCCACCATACTTAGAATGAAATCTAAAGTCCTTTCCATAGCCCGCCAAGTCCGGCATGATCTATCCCCTGGGTGCCTCTCCAAACTCATGTTCTGCCATTTCCCCCTTCTCACTCTGGGGTCCACCCCCACTGGCCTCTTTGCATTGCTCAAACAACCCACACATCTTCCCACCTTAGATCCCTAAGCTGTCCCCCAGTTTGTGATGCTCATTCTCCAGGAGCTCACTCTTTTTCTTTACTCAGATCCTGCATCATCCCCTCAGCAATGTTGACGCTCTCTGAAGCATTCAGAAGGAATTATTCTCCCCGCTCATCACTTCCCCAAAAGAAACCTGGAGCCCAAATTCTTGGTGGGAGTTTAAGATGATATTTGGTGGGGTAGGAAGTACACTTACAGATTCAGAGAATGATGAAAAGCTGCTCAGATGTGCAGAGTGGAGCACAAAGCCATAGGGGTAAGACGTGCATTGCCCCGGAGGGCCCAGGCAGCCTTCCTCAAGTTTTCAAGAAAGGCAAGTTAGAAAAGAGTATGTCATCACATGTTTAGAAATATTTGCCCACACCCTATGCTCTATTCCAGTGGTTCTCAAGAGAGGTTGATTTTGCACCATCACTCTCCACCACCAGTGGACACTGGCAATGTCAGGAGGTAGTTTGGGTTGTCACAGCTTGGGAGGCTGGTACTACTGGCATCTAGTAGGTAGAGGTCAGAAATGCTGTTAAACATCCTATAATACTCCAGAAAGCAAACATCAGTAGTGCCAAGGCTGAGGAACCAACTCTCTTCTTTTGAGAACTGCAAAAGACTCCTTAAAGGAACTTAACCCATGCAGGTCCTGGTCCATTACCAGGGAAGCAGTGTCTGGGAAAGATCCAGGGAGTATCAGAGATAGAAAACATGACTGCTACAGACAGAATCTTCTAGAACTCAGCTGACTCAAACCAGCTGGTTGTCAACCTGCAGGTGGTAGGCAATGCATAGGTGAATGCAGTCCCCAGAGTCATGGCTTGGGAAACAGGACATTACAATGGTGTCCTGGGGGCATCCAGGCATGGATGCAGTTATAGCAACCCTCTGGCCTCATTCACTGACCCAACAAAATGTGTGAACCCCTAAAATTTGCCAGTACAGTGTTCGTTTCAACAGACATTTGTGCTCCAGAAGATGCCATAGTGGTTAGAAGAGGCCTTTATAGACTAACGACTGTGTGCAGAGTTTTTAGCAGACCTCAGTGTCCTGCCAGGTGTTCCTGCATCTGCCTCAGCCCCCATCTCCTCACCAAAGGCACAAGAGCCAAGCACATTACCACCAAATGCCCAGCCTCTTTACAGTGCCCAGTGCACCATGTGATCACCTCTCCAGGCAGGAAGGCCCAGCTTTGGGTCTCCCAAGTCTGAAGCTTATCAGGGAGTATTTTTCATGCTGGGCTGTGATGCATCAAAAGATGCAGAAGCCAAGAATTAAGCAGAGGGAGATGAGTAGCCTGATCTGTTGGGGCAACAGGTCAAGAAGAAGAGACTAAGAAGGTCACCAAAACCAGGAGGCCCCTTGAATCAATCCTTAGCAGCCCAAGTTTAATGCCAGGAAATAAAACTGCCAGAAATGCCCTACAGAGCCTTTTCAGACTTGGCATATTGCCTGGGTGCTGCACTGAGGGTTTCACTCAATTTTTATATCACTTGCATATAAAAGGATTAACTAGAAGCCTTTTAAAGTCTTTTCTTTCACTATCCAAAATGTCCTTCCAGAGTATTATTAGGTCTTTTATTTTCTTGGCTTGGCGAGCTATCCCGCTTCCCCTTCCATAAATCATGGCCTGTAAATAAGAGATTCCTCTTGCAGACTTCCCAACTGCATTTTTTTGCCATTACAAAAACTGCTTTCATTTAAATAATCTGTTGAAAAATACACTGAACTCATTACATACTAATTCCTGCTGAAACATGTTCCCCCACAATGGTTCACTGGAGAGACTGAAGAGGGAGAGAAGACAGGGAGAGGGAGACCTGCTATTTCAGTCCTTTGATGTAAAATATTTGCCACATCTTTCCATATATTGACTCAACCCCTAAACTCTTCTCTGCAGTTTGCTCTTTCTGTCCATCTTCCTGGGTGGAGACCTACTGCAGATATTGGAAATTTGAGGAATTAACCTAGTCAAACAGGGTTCAAATGGTATATGACATTTCAGACATTTTCTGTGGGTTTGTATAGTTGCGCTCCACTGGGATAAAACCAAATGATAATTTTCAATTTAATTCCATTCAACAAATCTTGATTGAGACCTTACCTGTGCCAGGCACCATGACACATAAATGCTGTTTGTAAGCAGAGCAGAAGTTTGCAGCAGGAAGTTTCAGGCTAGCCACTGTCAGCCCAATCCACATTTTCACTCTTCAATTCAGAATGGGTTTTTAGGTCTAGGGTTCTGAGTGTAAGAAACTAGACATGCCAGTCTATGGATAGGAATTCATTAGACTCTCAGGTGGACTGACCTCCACTAGTCCTTGTACAGAGGACTTTTAGCATCTTAGCAGCTGTCCTATACAGTAGGTGCCATTATGATTCCCATTTTGCAGGTGAGTTAACTGATATTAAACAGGTGTCCCAAGGTCACACAGGTCAGAAGATCCAAACCAAGGCAGCCTAACATCAGACCTTGTGATATCATCCTCCACAGCACATTGCCTTGTTTGGATTATTGGCAAATGGCCCGAAGAGGAGTCAAGTCAACAAACAGTAATGCACTCAAGGGGAGGGTTGAGTCGTTTTGAGGCCTTTAAGCCACTTGGGGAGATGTGCTGGAAATGTGTGAAACTCCATTACCTTTTGAACTCTCACTAAAATGTGCAAAACCCAGACGGAAATATGAGAAATCCTTGCCAATAATATTAGCTCCCTTCAGATCTCCTGCTGTAAGAGCCCTCCACGTATTTTTGAAAGGTCAGAGTGGCTGTTTCTTCAGCGTAGGTCAAGTTCATCTCCCAGGCACATGGGGAGGTGCTGATGTGCACGCACCAAGAGTGACGTCTGCTCATTCCCAAAGTTACTCCACAGTCCCACGGCACACTGGGTCCAGGCTTCCCCTCAGGATCTATGAGCAGACAGATAAAGATGAAAAACATATATATTTCCATCAGAGGGGAAAGGGCTGAACCAAGCATAGAGCATTCCTGAAAAGAAATGTTTTGCAGTGTGTTAAAGGATAATGAAAACCACTATTTGCATGTATCGAGGGTGTCCGTACTGTACTGTGGTGGGAACATGATGGCACGGAGGATCTATGTTTGTGTGACCCTGCTCTCACCAACTGGTAATCAGGGGAAGAGTCATCTCAGTCACAAATATCACCTTGGGTGACAGAGTTGACTCACTTTTTAAAAAAAATTTTATATATCACTTGTATTTTACTTCACATTAAAAAATACCCAATTCTGTTATTTTTCTTTGGCAGGAGGGAAGGGGTTGATGATACCAAAAACAAAAACTTGCAACATACTAAAACCAAGGATGTGAAAATAATTTATATCAGAGTCCAGGAATGTTCCCACAAACCACGGGGATGTGGTTTGGATTGAGGAATGTAACCATGAACTGTCTGTGCTCTTCATCTGAAGGAAAATAGAGCATGCCTTCCACACAAAGGAGACTTGGCCTTCATTGATCCTCAATAGAAAGGATTTTGTTGTTGTTGTTGTTAAATGTGGGTTCTTGGTATTTTGCTATATTGCTAATCTTTCTGTGGTCTCAGGTCTAAATGGGTGGAAACACATCTCTAATTGATAAATAAGTAGAAAAATATGCTTTATGTGTTTCTTAAAAGTCAGGAATATGTTTTATGGTGATGGCATGTCAGAATCTCCTGGGAGGTTTCAAATTACAGCAAAAACATTGCCAGAGAGAGAGACTCATGCCCCTTCACTGCCCAGGGGAGGCTCCCTTCCTGACCCATCCGGGTGTGGCTAGAATGGGGAAAAGGCTGGGACCCACCACCCGCTGCTGGGAGGCTGCATGGGCTGACCCGCCTTGCCTCCTCTCCTCAGCCCCGTGTGCATGTGCACCTGCTGGGTACCTGGGGGCTGAGGTCTCTCTTGTGAAGAGGAGTTGAAGGGCACCCATGGTTGGAACTTAGACACACGTGGGAAACAGCAGAAAGCAGATTTTGAGCAGGGAACCTGGGGGCCCTTAAGATACAATAGCCCCCACGAGAAGCAGAAGAATGGCCTAGGGAGCCGGGGTGCCCAACACGGCCTGAGGGGTAGAGGTGAACCCGTGGTAGCTGTTCCCTCCACCCACTAGGCCCTGGTTGCCCTAGGGATTAAAGGACGTGAGCAAGCTTCAAAAGCAGTCCCTGTAAGCTCTTAGGGCCCAGGCAACTCCTCTGCAAGGCCCCTCTAAGAAAGCAGGACAACACGGAGGAGCCACTCCCTCCTGGCAAAGTAAAACTGAGCACGGGCCAGGAAAAAGCACAGACGCGGAGCCGCAGCCTGGTCGGGCAGCGGCGGCACCAGCACAGGCAGCGCGTCGTGACTTGTTGAGTTGCAGAGGCTGAGGCGGCAGAAGCTGCGTTCAAGCATGGCCTCCAGAATGTCAGCACAGAAAAAGCGGGGAGCAGTGCTACACCCCAGGAGCTAGGCTGGCCTGCAGTATCGGTCGAGACTCCTGAGATCCACGGAGAGAAAGGAGTGAGCAAAGCCCTGCAAGCTCACACACACAGGCTCTCGAACGGGGCCCTGGGGCCGGGTATTTAAGTAACAGATACACCCACAGGCAGGCGGCGTGGCTCAGCTACTTCTATAGGGTCTTATTTTAGTTTATCCTCTGGACTCTATTTACGCCAAGTAACTTAGCTCGAAACCTCAGCACTTTATTTTGCTTAAATTATTGGGATAGTTTCTTCATACCTAGACACACTATCTTAGGTCCAGAGACTAAGGAAAAGTATTTTCTTTCTGTCTCATACTTCTTCCCCTTTTGTAACCTGTGTTAACAGCAAATGTAATCAACTTCCCCACAAGCAATTGTTTAGTTTAGGGGAAATAAATATAGAAGATAAATAAAGGAGGTGCACCATTACTAGAAGGTGTTTTCTCATTTATGGAATTGCACACACAGCAATTCATCAGCTATTGTTGTTGGTTTTTTTTTTTTTTCCATCTGCTATTGTTTTAGATTTGAATTGTACAGTTGCTGTATTTTGCTTTGTACAAACATGTCCCAGATCATAGTTCGTGGCTCTGGAATATATTTTACAGTACATATGGGACTGGCTTAGAGCCATCCCGTCTGTGGTTATGTAAAGCCAAACCACGTTATCATAGCTTTGTTGCACAGTTACTTAAAAATAAACTAGGACTTGTTTGTTGCCCATGTCAGTCCTTGAAACCAGTGTAATTCTGACTTTGGAAATTCCACCTTATGGTCTACCCAATTCAAAGCAAATACACAATTCTCTGTTGGCAGTCTGCGCTGCAGTCCCCTGTGCTAGGAAACCCCATTGCCACACTCCCTGGTTGAGAGACATACAACAGTGATCCCACCCCCTGGCAGAGAGTGATCCTTGCTGCAAAGTGGTCCTTGCTGCAAAGTACTCGAGACTCAGATTTCCTCCCTGGTTGCTCATGATTGATCCCAGTGGGCATCCAACCTGAGTTAGAACAGTCAGAATCATGCTGAAAATTTAGAACTAGGTCAGAGGGAGTCAAGTTGGTGTCTCCTGTGCTTGAACTCTGGGATGTAAACCATAGGAGGTGTTGGCAGTGAGAGAGGAGAAATGAGCTTAGAGAAGCCAAAGGGAGAAACTGGATGAGGGAGAGCGATATCACTCATGTCCCTGGCGTTCCTGAGGCCCAACTGCATTCCTGATCCTGGATTCCTTGAGACACCGCCATGGCCTTAGAGGGCGTAAGCTGGTTGAAGGTTACCTGAACCAAAATATGTCTAATTAGCACAAGAGATGTTGGTAGCCAACATAAAATACTAATAACAAAAATAGGTAACACTTAAATAGTGAAGTTTTCCAGAAGAGGAAACTGAGAAGAGGGAGGTTAAACGCTTGCACAAGATCACACAGTAGGCAGCCTGGCCCCAGAACCCAGAGGAGCAACCTCTCCATTGCTCACATCTCCAAATAGACACAAAGGAAAAGGCCTGGTTTGGTGTCAGGCAGATGTGGGTCGGTTTCCTTGCTGAACCACTTGCCTGGGGCTAATTACTGGCCCTCAGTTTCTTAATCTGCAAAATGGAGATGACCAAAACAATAAAATAGAATTGTTGCAAGGGTCAATGAGATATTGTAAATAACGTGCCTTGGCCCAGTAGGCATTTGATAAAAGTTACTTCTAATCTGTTTTCAATTTTTCATTTATAATTAACTGCAGTGACTAGAACTGATAGAATATTATGAAGAGTGGTAGTAACAAGCATCCTTCGGTATTTTTACTGTTAAATATATTGCTGAGATAGATGTGCTTTATTTTGTTAAGGAAGCATTCTTCTATTGCTGGTTTACTACAAAGGTTTTTTTTTTTCTCCAGAAATTGGTGATGGATATTTTCAAGTAACTGTCCAGTTTGTAACCCAAAAAAAAGTCATATAATTTTTGTCTTTTGACCTCATACTTGATTTTAGTAATAAAATTCTTAATATTGAATATCCTTAGTTGTCTAATTAAACATCCTTAATCATTCTACATTGTTCTGGAAATGAACTAGTAGGTTCAATTCTCTTGTGTGTGTTTAGGATTTATGTACAAGTGAAATTTCTCTAGTTTTCTTTCTTGTTTTATCTTTTCCAGGTTCCACTTTGTGGTTATGGTAGCTCATAATGATGAATTAAGAAGTTTTCCACCCTTTTCTAATTTCTGGAACTGTTGAAATAGCAGAAAGGTTTTCTGTCCTTGAGTCTTTGAAAGAACATGTCTTTAAAAATATATATGTCCAGTCCCAGTATCAATTTTGGAGATAGTCCTTTCTCCTCAAAATTTTCTACTTGGCACTATGGTTATCGGTCTAAGTTTTCTACATCTTCCTGAATAAATTTGAATAATTTTTATTTTGCTAGAAAATTTTTAATTCATTGAGATATTCAATTTTTTAGCACTAAGCTGAAAATAGTAATCTCATTTAATGTTATCATTTATTCCATATCTGCATATATTTGCTCCCTGCTATGATTCCCAGCTCTCTTTACTGGACCCTCAGGGGCCACCTCTAAGTGGGGAAGCCACGAGCCCATCACTTCTGTGCTGACCTTTAGTCTTTTCCTGGTTTGGATCATCTCGGTCGTCTCTACCTAGATGGCCACAACCCTACTATCATGTTAGAAGCATGGGTTACAATGCCCTAGAGTCTATTTGGAGTAGGTGAGCCAATCTTCTATTGGGGTAGAAGATAACTGTTTTTATACACAGGATGTGGTTACTGTCTTGGGGACCAGTCAGTTATTGGGGTGGTCAGGAAAGGGCACCCAGGAATGAAGCACTGGTGGGGTACCCAAGCCCAACGACCCATTGTCCCAGAAGCCCCCTATCCATAGTGCCCCATAGCACTTTCATTGAGGTTTTGTTTGCCTCTGGTCTCTTCAGAGTCAATAACACTAGCATGTTATTTCATGGAAAAAGAATCAACTACTTCAAACATACCAATTTGAAGTGTTATTATAAATATATGTATTCTATGGAATCAGATATTCTGTTCATTTTACTATCTTTATAGCAGCTATAGAGTAGGAAACCCCGTGAGTCTAAAAAGACCTACATAAAAGGCATTGGAGATAGATTAGTTGGAAATTCTGACAGGGAGGATCGGAGAAAATTCACAACTAAATCCCTGATTAGGTGAGAACCTACTTAGAGTGGACACCAGGGAGACTCCAGTTATGAAAGTAGGTGTCAGAGATAGGCAAGGCCCACATGGTGGGGAAAGCATAGGGTGCTAGACCAGGCAGGCAAGAAGCTGGTTTAGGAGCAGGCAACAATGGAATCAAGCCCAGGTAGCCTCAGCATTTTGCTAAGCAGGTTACTTGCAAAATGCTCAGGAAGTCAATGCTCCGACAAGGATTTAAATCAGTAAAGGCACTTACATCTGGAGGTGGCCAGATCTGTATGGCCAGTTCTTCCTAGCAGTGACCTCATTCTGTCTTTTATGTGGCTGGCAATTTTGAAGAGTGATGCTCATTCAGCTTATCTCTTACCATGTTGGGATTCTATGTAACTCTTCCCCACTGTCTGCAAGCACAACTGCCATATGGGCTCCATACTCAAGCATGGACCTTAGGTAATGTAGATAAAATGTTTGAATGGGTAAGGACGCACATCCAGAAAGCCCTCTGTGTCACTGGATCCAGGTCCTCCTCCAGTTCAGTGTGGGCGTTTTATCTAAGATTCCTGAATTCCCCTTCCCAGTGCTTTCCTCTTCTTGGGTCCTCATTCTCCCAGGTCTGAAAAAGGTTCTGAAAAAATGACTCGAGTCTGCTACATGGTGGGGAGAGGAGGCTTCCTTTAGTACCTAGCAAGCACACAGGCATTGTTCATGGTAAAGCATAAGAAGGAGGAGAACAGGCACCTCCTTGCGTCATCAATGAGAAGATTCCTTAAGCAACTTGAGATGAATACTCAAAAGAAACACCTCAGATAAAAGTGCAAACTAAAATATTTAATAATGTAAATTTCCACTTATCCATTTCTCTGCCTTGTCTGTGTTCCAGGTTCAGGTTTAGCGGTCGCATCCTGGGCCTGGCTCTGATCCATCAGTACCTTCTTGACGCTTTCTTCACGAGGCCCTTCTACAAGGCACTCCTGAGACTGTAAGTGCTTTGCAGACCATGCTTCCACCCCAGCCCTGTCTGCAGGGCAACGACACTGACCTCTCTGGTGCCACTGACCCTTTTGTCCCTGTTTTGCCCTAACCATTCCTGTTAGGGCTATGGTGGCTTCCTGTTTTGAGTGCTTAGATATCATATACATTTTTTAGCCCAATAAAAAGGCATTTAGGGATTTTGTTGTTGTTGTTGTTGTAGGGAAAGATTCTATTATCAAAATGTCATATCATGGAGATGAATCATTTTATACAAAAATTATAATAATATTACAAACATTGCATTAAACTGTTAAATAGAACTGATCAGTTTATAACATAGTTGTTTTAAAATGATAGTTTTCTCCAATTTTCATGCAGAGTCCATGAGTCAATAATTATTTCGTGTTTGCTATTGTAAACAATTTCACATTTTCTTTTCAAAGGAAAATCTTTTGAATGAACTAAAATGACTGAATGATCTGATTCATTAGTATATTCAAAAGTATCAAATTGTTAGGATAAGTTTGTGATGTTTTAGCCAGGAATGATATAACCACATTTTGAATGGTCTGGGTAGCCATTTGTTCAGTAATTCTGTTTGCCTTTCTCACTGAATTCACCCAGGCCCTGTGATTTGAGTGACCTGGAATATTTGGATGAGGAATTCCACCAGAGCTTGCAGTGGATGAAGGACAACAACATCACAGACATCCTAGACCTCACTTTCACCGTTAATGAAGAGGTTTTTGGACAGGTTTGTGTGATATGGAGCTTGGAAAAGGGATTTTGGTTTTTACTATGGAAAATACACATAACATGAAATTTATCATCTTAATCACTTTTAAGTGTAGACTTCAGTGCTTCAGTCTATCTACATTGTTGGGCATCCAATCTCCAGAACTTTTTCATCTTGCAAAATAGAAACTCTACTCATTAAACAATAACTTTCCATTTCTCCTACCCACAACTCCTGGCAACTACCATTCTATTTTCTGTTTCTATGAATTTGACTACTCTAGATACCTCATGTAAGTGGAATTATACAATATTTGTCTTTTTGTGGCTGACTTATTTCACTTAGCGTAATGTCCTCAAGGCTCATCCGTGTTGTAGCATGTGTCCGAATTTCCTTCCTTTTTAAGGCTAAATAATATTTCATTATATAGATATATATGTATACACACATACATATACAAATATACATAGTATTCTTCCTTTATATATATAAAATATTCCTTCCTTTTTAAAGCGGAAAAATATTTCATAATGTGTATATATTATATATATATAAAAACAAATATATATACATATATGCCATATTTTGTTTATCCATTCATCCATTTGTCTGTTGATGAACACCTGGGTTTTTTCCACATTTTGGCTATGGTGAATCATGCTGCTGTGAACGTGAATGTACAAATATCTGTTCAAGTCCCTGCTGTATATATCAATTCTTTCGGATATATACACAGAAGGGATTGCTAGATCATGCGGTAATGGGATTTCGTTTTTAAATTAGCAAATATGGGATCTCATTCATTCAAACCAATTCCTTGGGAACCACTTCCTTTAATAAATCTGCCCGTGTCCTCTTTCTTCTTTTTCTTGTTATGACATGGATCTACTTTATGTAGTTCTTTGAAAATCAGATATGATAATGGATCAGAAAGCATGTTTGTGAAGTACGCCATACATATATCAGATATTTCTGTTATCTGTGCCATTACAGAAATGATTCTTTCTATTACATCCAGATAGCTACTCCTCCAAAATACATATATCTCAACACTAAATAATAAGATAAAGTTTCCCATTTGCTTTCTACTAGCATTTATATAACATCAAATCTTCTGATCAAATGGCCTACAGTTTTAACAGAAAATAACCATAGCCTGAGTAGATTTAACAAACAAGGTTTGGCGAACCTCATTTTCTAGACGTAAAGCCCGTGACATATGGTAATTCGTAACAGAGTTGTTGTGATAGTTAAGTCAGAATGCTTCAGAGGTGCCTCCCATCAATGTGGACAGTGCACTGGGTCGCTGCATGAGAATGAATGAATGCTGCAGGCCACCGAGCACCCACATCCCAGTCAAGAATCTTGGATAGGTCCTGGAAACATCAACATTCTGCTGTATTTCCTCTGTAAAAACATGCCTCTGAAGAATGCTGTTACATACTTGAGGAAAAAAAATATTTCTTTCTGCAACTCTGGAGAACACATTTAAATATGTTCAAGAATATGCTACTCATGGCTGGGCACAGTGGCTCATGCCTGTAATGCCAGCACTTTGGGAGGCTGAAGTGGGCAGATTACCTGAGGTCAGGAGTTCGAGAACAGCCTGGCCAACACAGTGAAACCCCGTCTCTATTAAAAATACAAAAATTAGCTGGGCATGGTGGCGGACACCTGTAATCCCAGCTACTTGGGAGGCTGAGACAGGAGAATCTTTTGAACCTGGGAGGTGGCAGTTACAGTGAGCCTAGATCACGTCATTGCACTCCAGCCTGGGTGACAAGAGCAAAACTGCATCTCAAAAAAAAAAAAAAAAAAAAGCTACTCATTTAACTTTCCTGCCATGTACTCATTGAACAGGCAAAATACACTGTTCTCTGTGCATGACTACTTTTAGCCCATCTTTCACATATGCCTAATTGTAGAGCGTAAATTTGTAAAATACACACAATTGTATTAAGACAACTGGGTAGCCATCTGTAAAAGTTTTAAGTTAGATTCCTAACCTAACTCATTACACTAAATAAACTCTAGCTGGATCAGAAACCTGATTGTAAAAATTTAAATTTAAAAAAAAGGAAAAAAGAGATAATTTTTATCTTTAATCTTGCACTAAAGAATGCTGATACAGATATGGCACAAACTCTCAAAGTCATAAAAGTCATCTGACATAGTCAAATATTATTTTTAAATTTCTGCATGGCAAACTGAAAGCGACATAATGTTTAATACATAACATAAAGACTATTTCTTTCAATATCAGAGATCCCACAGATCAATATGAAATTATCAGTCAACAACCTAATAGAAAAGTCACAAAGAATATAAATAGATAGTTCCCAGAAAAGGAAAGACAAGGAGATAATTTCATTTACAATTTTTTAAAATAAATTAATGCTATAGTGAGATACCATTTTCCCTTATTAGAATGTCAAGAATTAGAAATGTAGCAGTATTTTGGGATGGTGTAGAGAAACAGACCCTCCTGTCCATTGTAGGTGGAAGTTTGATTCACTCTCTGTGAAAGGCTCTTTGGTGATATCAGTTCATATTTTAAATCACATGCCTTTGACTCAGCACACGTCTAGAAATTTGTCCTACCGATACATTAACACCTAATTGAAATTACTAATATATTAGGATCTTCATCACAGCCTTGTTGATAGTTGAAAAATATCTGTAACAGTCTAAATGTCCAGCAGTAGAGCACTGGTTAAATAAATGACACATTTACTAAGTGGAGTAGTGAAATCATGTGGGGTTATTAAAAAGCAAGAGGACACCTCAGCCCCTAAATTCACATATAATCATGAGCAATAAACAGGTACACTAACAACAATTAAGAAAGAAAAACACAGGTCTAAATTGTCATGAAAAATTTCTAAGATATATTTAAAAAAAAAAAAGACAGTGAAGAACAGTGTGTAAAACACACTACTGTTTACAGGGAAAAAGAGTTTATATTGGTCAGGCACAGTGACTCACGCCTGTAATCCCAGCACTGTGGGAGGTGGAGGTGGGAGGATCTCTTGAAGGCAGGAGTTCAAGACCAGCCTGGGCAACATAGAAAGACCCCATCTCTAAAAATTTTTTAAATTGAAATATATACATTCCCCAGCATATGCATAGAATCTCCCTGGAAGGGAAGTAGAGATGACTGTTTCCAGAAAGGGAGAATGCATGGCTGGGAGGTTAAGTGGGATAAAAACTTACTTTTCATTTTATGGCCTTCTATACCACTTGAATTTTATTCCATGGTCATATACTATATATTCAAGAAAACAAAGTCAACTACAAATAACTGAATGCATAAAATTAGAGGAACAAATAAAGTTGAAGATACAAAAGAACAATCCTCTAGTGTAAACTGTAGGAACTCGACAACTTAGAAAAAAAGCTTAAATGTTCCCAATGATAAAAATAAGGATGTGTTGTAGATCTAGAATAATGTACAGTTGACCCTTCAAAATGCAAGGGTTAGGGCGCTGACTCCTGGAGAGTTGAAAATTCATGTATAACTTTTGATTCTCCAAAAACTTAAATACTTGTAGCCTACTGTTGACTAGAAGTCTTATTAATAACAAAAATGGTCAATTAACAAATATTTTATAGGTCATAGGTATTATAAACTGTCTTCTTACAATAAGGAATGCCAGAGAAAAGAGAATGTTATTAAGAACATGATAAGGAAGAGAAAATATATTTTCTATTCATTGAATGGAAGTGGATCATCATAAAGGTTGTCTTCACTTTGAATAGGCTGAAGAGGAGCAGGAAATGAGGGTTTGGTCTTACTGTCTCAGGGGTGGAAGAGGTGAAAGAGGGGGCAGGAGAGGCAGGCACACTGGGTGTAACTTTATGAAACTACGTTGTAATTTCTGTCGTTTTTGCATTTTCGTTTCTCTAAAAATGTGTCTATATAGTACCAATCCTTCTTCTACCAATCCTTTGCTTTAGTTTCAGTGCCCATATCTAGAAAGGTTCATTATCATAAAAGAAGTCAAAAGCAGTCTTAAACAATCAGAACCCTTCTGCCAGATTGTCTAACATCGATTTGTTTTCTGGCACTGCTTCTTCTAGATCTTCTTCCTCGTCACCTGGCCCTGGTTCAGAAGCACTCATCCCCGTCAAGTCATCTTCTTTTAGTTCCTCTGGCATGGTGTCTATCAGCTCTTGAATTTCTCCAAGATCCATATCTTGAAACCCTTTACCCTCAACTTTTTTTTTTTCTATATCTACAATCTCTTTCATGATTTCCTTGATTGGCTCTGTCATAAATCCTGGGAGGTTATGCATAACATGTGGACACAGTTTTCTCCAGCAGAAATTTATTGTTTGGGGCTTGATGACTTTCATGGCTTTTTCTATAACATCTTCAGTGGCATAATTTTTCCAGAATTTCACAATGTTCTCTCTATTGAAGTCATCCATAATGTTGACATCCTTTCCATAGAGTGCCCTGCGTAATGAGACTTAAAGGTCCTATGACTCTTGATCTAAAGGCTGAATTAGAGATGTTGTTTTAGGGGGCAAGTAGACCATTTTGATGCCTTGGTGTTGAACTCAGGGGGTTCGGGGGTGGCCAAGGGCACTGTCCAATATCAAAAAAACTTTAAAAGGCAGTCCCTTATTGGCAAGGTACTTCCTAACTTCGGGAACAAGGCACTGACAGAACCAATCCAGAAGAGACGTTCTCATTATCCAGGCCTTCTTGTTGTCAGCTGGTGTTATCTTTTCTCTTCAAGGCTCGGGGGTTAAAGCTTTAATGGATAAGGGCAATCCTGATCATGAATCCAAATGTGTTTGCACAAAACAGTAGAGTTAGCCTATCAATTCCTGCCCTAAATCCTGGTTCTTACTTGTCTTCCTTACTAATAAAGGTCCTGTGTGGTGCTTTTTTTCCAGAACAGGGCACTTTCACCTGCATTAAAAACCTGTACAGGCAGGTATCTTTTCTCCTCAGTGATTTTCTTAATGGTGTCTGGGAATTCGTCTGCTGCCTCTTGGTCAGCACGAGCTGCTTCTCTTCTTATCTTGACATTTTTTTCAGCCAAACCTGTTTCTAAAATTATCAAACCATCCTTTGCTGGCATTAAATTTTCCAACTTTAGATCCTTCACCTTCCTTTTGCTTTGAGTTATCATATAACGACTTTGCTTTTTCTGGAATCATATTAGAGTCTATAAGTATGCCATTGTTCTAGCAATACTGCACTCACATAAAAGCTGTGTTTTTGGCCGAGCACAGTGGCTCATGTCTGTAATCCTAGCACTTTGGGATGCCAAAGCAGGTGGATCACAAGGTCAAGATTTCAATACCATCCTGGCCAACATAGTGAAACCCCATCTCTACTAAAAATACAAAAATTAGCTGGGCATGGTGACACGTGCCTGTAATCTCAGCTACTCGGAGGCTGAGGCAGGAGAATCGCTTGAACCCGGGAGGCAGAGATTGCAGCGAGCTGGGATTGCACCACTGCATTCCAGCCTGGCAACAGAGCGAGACTCTGTCTCAGAGAAAAAAAAAAAAGCTGTATTTTCAATATGATATAAAAAGGTATTCCACAAAAAGTGCCAGGTTTTCACACCTGCTGGCATAGCTGCAGTGATGGCTTCATGAATTTCCTTTTCTTTTTTTACAATGGCCCCTATGCTGGATTCATTTGTTTTGAAAAGATGGGAAACCACATCTGCAGACCTCAATCTATGGTGCCTATCAAGCAATTCAATTTTCCCTTGTAATATCATCATTTTTCTCTCCTTCTTGGGATTACTTCCAGCATCATTAGTGGCCCTTCGTGTGGGTCCCATGATGTTATTCAAAGTTCACGGTATTGCACTTAAACACAGTGGAAAATATGCAGTAAAAAAGAGAGATCACTTTTTACTGTGATACACAGTTTACTGGAGAGAGGCTGTTCATCAGCAACACTTGAGCTCATCGCAAAAACAACAGGAGGTGGCTACAAAATTATTACAATAGTACAGTATGTACTACGTTAATTTTATGCAGTTGTGATTTAATGCTGCATTTTTATGTTAGTTTGCTTTTCTCTCAACTGCCAGTGGCACCATGTACAGGCTCTAAGTGTTTGTGTGTGTACGTTTTCATAAATTTTAACTTTTTAATAATAGATTTGTGTATATTTTGTGTTAGTAAATGATAAAAATAGACTACTATCTACATATATTTTATGGACTCATGACATTTCTAACTCTTTTTTTCATTTTAAAAAAGCTTCTATTAATTTTCTGGGTATGCAGGCCATCTGCGAGTTTTTTC
This sequence comes from Macaca nemestrina, assembly GCF_043159975.1. Taxonomy (NCBI): domain Eukaryota; kingdom Metazoa; phylum Chordata; class Mammalia; order Primates; family Cercopithecidae; genus Macaca; species Macaca nemestrina. The sequence continues at coordinate 114,041,421 of NC_092128.1, forward strand.
AAATTGTTGTAAGTCTCCAAAAAATTTCCAATATATTTATTGAAAAAAATCCATGTACAAGTGGACCCATGCAGTTCAAATCCATGTTGCTCAAGGGTCACCTGTATACCTGCTTAAAGTTTATCCCATTTCTCTTCAAAAGGAGGTCACCAAGAACAATGAGTGGTTTTAGAAGATTGAATTGCAGCCCTTCTTTTGTCAAGTTGTTAGACAGTGGAGAGCAGAGGGATGCAGGTGAAAGACACCATAGGCTTTAGGATTAGATTCAGCTACTAGTGAAGAAGCCAAAAATGACCCTGTTGAAATTAATAGAAGCTTTTTGTTTTCTCACATAAAAGCCCTGTTTAGGCTGAGTGTGGTGGTTCACGCCTATAATCCTAGCACTTTGGAAAGCCAAGGCGGGTAGATCGCTTGAGGCCAGGAGCTCAAGACCAATCTGATCAACATGGCAAAATCCTGTCTGTACTAAAAATAAAAATTAGTCAGGTGTGGTGGCATGTGCCTGTAGTCCCAGTTACTTGGGAGGCTGAGGTGGGAGAATTGCTTGAGCCTGGGAGAGAGAGCTTGCAGAGAGCTAAGATTGTACCACTGCCCTCCAGCCTGGGTGACAGAGTGAGACCCTGTCTCAAAACAAAAACAAAAAAAGCGCTGTTTGATAAAATCCTCAGGGATCAAGCTCCTTCCAGGTCTCCCCACTGCTATCACTAGGATAGGCGCCCCGCACTCTTAGCCCAGATGAGTACAGCATCCCAACCATCATGACTGTGTTCAATGCAGCAGGACAAAGGAACACACAGCCCATCCCTTCAAGGAGGCCTCCTGACAGTGCCAAACACTTCTGCTTTCATCCCATTGGACAGAATTTACTTACGTGCCACACCTAGCTGTGAAAGAGGTTGGAAAATAAAGTCTTTAACTGGGCAGCTAAAAATCAGACATCCCAAAGAATATGGATGCTGGGTGGTAACAAGTATTTTGTTGTTAGCCAATATTTTATAATTAGCACTGATCACCTAAGTGATAAAAGAAAAGGTAACCATCAGATTACTTATGGACTGTTTTGTTTAGGTACGTGTGTCCACAAGTGCCAAATATACAAGTATTTTTTTCTTTAAACCCGTAACTAAATCCAGTGATGCCTCATTTGTCTTGCAGCATTGAGCATTTCAGTGAACACTTAAGTGAATTTAAGATGACTGAAGATTACCCCCTTTACACATGAACACATTTTGATTTTTTTTAATGTCTAGTATGTTATCTACCTTCTTGCCTGTGGAAAGATGGCACACAGATCATAGCCTTCCCTGATGACTCAAGCGTGTCCTAACAAAACATGCATTATCACACAAGTGGCAGCACCATTTGCTGTGTGTGCCTACGTGCTTCTGGTTCCCTTCCCAGGATCAGGCTGCCCTGGCTGTGTAATATTATACCCCACCCTCTGCCAGAAGCCTACTGTCTTCTGGCCAGCTGTGGGAGTGGAAGCTGATGGCTGTTAAGAATTTGCTGTCATTGAGATTTGGGGGCGTCAAGTATGTGATTGTAGCATTGAGACATTCAGCTTCACCATTGGGGACAACCTAGCACATTTTCCTTTCATTTCCATCATGCCTCTTGAGTATAGGAAACCTGTTTCCTCTGTATAAAACGAAAACTGTAGCCCTTCCAAGGTGCATAACAATCTGTTTAGAGGTCAGGTGCAGTGTCTCACGCTTGTAATCCCAATATTTCGGAGTTGGGAGGATCACTTAAGGCCAGGAGTTCAAGACTAGCCTGGGCAACATAGACCACATTCTACCAAAAAAAAAAAAAAAAAAAAAAACAGAAGAAGAAGAAAGAAGAAAGAAGGAAGATAACCAGGCAGAGTGGTGCGTCTGTGATCCCATCTTCTCAGGAGGCTGAGGCAGGAGGATCATTTGCCCCCAGGAATGCAGGGCTGCAATAAGCTATGATTGCACCACTGTGTTCCAAACTGCTTAGAACAGCCAGAGCCTTTTTAGTGACCTTGAGAAAGGAAAAAAGATTCCAGGGGTAATAATGCCAAATAATGCCCTGTAGAGGACTTTTGGTATACAGGTGTGCCTCCCTGAGAGATAAGCTGAACTGACAAGCATCTCCCTGAGAGATAAGCTGAACTGACAAGCATTGCGATATTTCTGTTTTCCTACAAGGTCACGGAAAGGGAGTTGAAGTCTGGAGGAGCCAACACACAGGTGACGGAGAAGAACAAGAAGGAGTACATCGAGCGCATGGTGAAGTGGCGGGTGGAACGCGGCGTGGTACAGCAGACCGAGGCACTGGTGCGCGGCTTCTACGAGGTGAGGCCCGGTGACCTGGGGAAGGCAAGCTGTGGCCAGGGTGCTGCTTCATGGGGCCTCATCCTCCAGGCTCCCTGGGGGAGCAGCAGCTCAAGTGGTGAGAACAGACAGGGAGAGCCAAGGCGGGCAGTGGGCTCAGCAAGTGCTCCTCACCAGGGAGTGCTGAGGACTTTCTTGGGGTGGAGGGCTGAGAGGTCACAGTTCTCTGGGACACTCAACTCTTATTGGTGAAAAATGCTTTCAGACAACTGGCATGTGACCCTGGTGTGCCAGATGTGAAAACATCTAGCATCTCTTCACGATATGTGCAGGTGGTGTTTCCTTTCATTCAACGAAACAAAAATAAGTGAAGAGAAGGTATTGGGGGGTATTGTCCACTGTCGCTAGAATTTTATTTCATTATAGCATCACGTTGTGCCACGTAATCTATGCTGAGTGGTAAATGAGGAAGACAGGGAGGGCCGCTAGACATCCTATGACATCCTTGAACTTCTCCAGTTTAAAAACCAGAGGCTATAAATGTTTTCTCACGTCTTGGGTCATGGAAGGCTCTCCTTCCCTGCCAGAATGGAATAGTGCACTGGCCATGGTCTCGTCCACCTCTGGTTTGATTAGAGGAGGTTCCACCACAGGACCTCAGTTGTGCCTGGTACATTTCACCCGAGATGCAAAGTCAGAATGCAGAACCCTAACAAAACAAGTCTTCCCAGATATCTAAGGAGGGAGGAAAGAAGTGAGAGAAGACGGGAAGGAAAAGACAAATTTGCACCCAGCTAGCTCAGTCCAGTGAGCATGAGGCTCTTAATCTTAGGGTCCTGGTTTGAGAAGGGATGGAAAATGCAGTCGTTTTAATACAAATGCTAAGTTTTAGGAAATAAGTCATAATTGCATGTGAAAGACTACATTTTAAGTGAAATAGTAATACTAATAGCTACTAAGTCCTTCAAAGTGATGTGGACTTTTTGCCTTTAAAATGCAATGTTATTTGAAAATTTCAATGTGACTGCAGAAAGTCGAGTCAGATTTGTTTACAAAATCATTCTGAGAGGGAGCATTAGGGGTGGAGCATGGGATTCTTTTTTCTGTTCCCTGCTTATGAAGGCTTGTGTTCTAAAATATTGAAGTCAATGATCATCGTTCGAGCTGCTGTAACAAAATACTGTGAGATGGGTGACTTACAGCAACAGTCATTTATTTCTCACAGTTGTGGAGTCTGGGAAGTCCAAGATCAAGGTACCAGCAGATTTGGTGTCTGCTAAGGGGCCACCTTCTGGTTCATAGATGGTACCTTCTCCCTGTGTCTTCATGAAGGAAGGGACACGAGGTATCTCTTGGGCCTGTTTAATAAAAGCGTGAAGCTCTGGTGATCCAATCACCCCCCAAAGTCCCCACCTCCTAATACAATGCCCTCCGGGGTAAAGATTTCAACATATGAATTTGGGGAAGGAAAAGGATATAAACATTCAGATCATAGCAATAATTTCTGAGTTAAAAATGATTGCAGACTGAAAGAAAGTATTGCCAGTGATGGTGAGTTTCCCAGTTTAACCCACATAAATATAATAATGAACATAGCCTTTCCACGTGTTTGGACCTGGATACTGAAGCCTAACCTGCATTTCAGGTTGTAGACTCGAGGCTGGTGTCCGTGTTTGATGCCAGGGAGCTGGAGCTGGTGATAGCTGGCACCGCGGAAATCGACCTAAATGACTGGCGGAATAACACCGAGTACCGGGGAGGTGAGTGGGCAGAAGCTGTGATGATATAATTATCACAAATAGAACTCGGCACTTTCCAAAAGATTGTTTTGTTGAGGTGAAATTGATGTAAAATAAAATTGACTAAAGCGAACAAGTCAGTGGCATTTAGTACATTCATAGTGTTGTGCAACCATTACCTCTAGCTACTTGCAGAATATTTTCATCACCCCAAAAGGAAACCCTGTACCCATTAAGCAGTTGCTCTCACTCCTACGCCCCCTTCCCCCAACCCCTGGCAACCATCAATCTGCCTTCTGTCTCAATGGATTTGCCTATTCTGGATATGTCATATAAATAGAATCATACAAAATGTGGTCTTTTGTGTCTGGCTTCTTTGACTTAACCTACTTGAAGTTCATCCATGTTGTACGTAGCATGTTTCATTATTTTATTCCTTTTTATAGCCGAATAACATTCCATTGCATGTATAAATAATTCGTCACTTTTTGGCCGGGCGCGGTGGCTCAAGCCTGTAATCCCAGCACTTTGGGAGGCCGAGACGGGCGGATCACGAGGTCAGGAGATCAAGACCATCCTGGCTAACACGGTGAAACCCCGTCTCTACTAAAAATAAAAATACAAAAAACTAGCTGGGCGAGGTGGCGGGCGCCTGTAGTCCCAGCTACTCGGGAGGCTGAGGCAGGAGAATGGCATAAACCCGGGAGGCGGAGCTTGCAGTGAGCTGAGATCCGGCCACTGCACTCCAGCCTGGGCGACAGAGCAAGACTCCGTCTCAAAAAAAAAATAATAATAATAATAATAATAATAATAATTCATCACTTTTTGAAGACTACAAAAAGCTTGGCCTTACTTCAGTACAAAGCAGGAGTTTGTACATGCCTTTCTCCAACTCCCAACCTGAACTTTCCTTCAGGTGACATCCTCCTCATATTGGTCGAGTCTCTGGCCTAACTTGGTATAGAGGCTTACAGAGAACATTCCATCCAGGACCCAGCTCCTGAGCGGCATGCGTGCCTCCAGCGAAGGGTGTCTCATTTCCTGCAGAATTGGAGCCCTCTCTGCCTCGATCCTAGTTGCCACAACACGGTTCTAACCGTGGCCATCACTAAAGCTAATGTCTAACCCCTCCTAACTACTCACCTTGCACACTGCCAGACCTGTCTTCCTGAAACATTGCTTTCATCGGGCCACTTCCCTACCCACAAAACAAGTTCCTTATTACTTCTAGATTTGAAGGGTTTTGTTAGCCTCAAAACTCTTCATTTAAAATACCACAGAGAAATCCATCAATGCAGTGGAGAGTGAGCTAGGGGCATCACCTCAGCCTCCCTCATGTCCCCAGTACACTCAGCCCCGCAATGCCTCTTATATTATAAAACTGGTATAGTATGAAAACTGCTGTCTGCCTTGCTGGGCATGGTGGCTCCTGCCTTTAATCCCAGCACTTTGGAAGGCCGAGGCAGGCAGATTGCTTGAACTCACAAGTTCAAGACCAGCCTGGTGAAACCCCACCTGTAAAAAAAATACAAAAATTAGCCAGGTGTGGTGGCATATGCCTGTAGAACCAGCTACTCAAGAGGCTGAGATAGGAGGTTCCCTTGAACCCAGGAGGCAGAGGTTGCAATGAGCCGAGATTGTGCCACTGCACTCCAGCCCAGGCAACAGAGTGAGATTCTATCTCAAAAAAAATTCTCTGCCAGGTTGTTAAAGCCCCATAACACCCCCCAGAAATATTCCTTCCTGCCTTCACCAGACACGCCTCTACTCCAGTGGCTTACAGTTGCCTGCATATTTCCTCCTCGTTCCTGTTATTCTTTATTTTTCCTGCCAGGAATGTCCTCCTCCTTCCCTCCACTTGCCCAAGCCCTTCACACGCTGCTCGTAGCTTCACTTCCTTTCTGAAGCTTTCCTTGCTTCTACCTTGGCACGCATGGATTTCTTCTCTCTCTGAATGCCTCTTGCATTTGCAGTCAATGGCAAATCATTTAATTGATATATCCAAGCATGGTCTCCCCAGTTTACTGTGAGAGGGACCCAGTACTTAATCCATGGGCCCAGCATGTATCCACACAGGGCTGGCCTGAGAGCAGCTGCTCAAGGGGAGAGCCTGGGATCTCCTGTTCACCAAACTGGCTGTTCACCTCCAGCCTAGACTGGTAAGTCCTAGACTCTCCCGTGGTATGTGGTTGCCAAGACCTAAGACAGCAGAACAAAGGAAACATGATGCAATATTGTGTTCATGGGCCCTTTGGTCTCTACCAGACCCTTCTATTCCTTATCTACACCTATATCAGGCAGGGGCATTTTAAGTGGAGTCCCAGTTGTTTAAATAGAAAGCAGACATCTCTGAGAACATCCCTCAGAACATAAAGTCCTTTTATAAAATGACTATTTTCTAAATCTACTCTTGTTCTAAAACTTGACCTAGTTGCACAAATTGTTTTAGACCTCTCTAAAGGCCATCACGAGAGAAATCAGATCAAAAACTGCGATTCCGTTCCTATCATACCTGATGTGTTTGATCTCTCTCCCCCTCCTCACCCCTTCCTCTTTTCTCCGCATCCTGTCTTCCTCCCTCCCTTTGCCTCGTGCAGGTTACCACGATGGGCATCTTGTGATCCGCTGGTTCTGGGCTGCAGTGGAGCGCTTCAATAATGAGCAGAGGCTGAGATTACTGCAGTTTGTCACGGGAACATCCAGCGTGCCCTACGAAGGCTTCGCAGCCCTCCGTGGGAGCAATGGGCTTCGGCGCTTCTGCATAGAGAAATGGGGGAAAATTACCTCTCTCCCCAGGTACAGAGCTCCTGCCAGCCTTCGGGGAAACCTGCTGAAGAGGGCAAAGTATACTTTGCTATTTGATTTTGAGTGACCATCCTTTGGGATGGAATTCTTTCCGGTCACCCAAAGTATTGTCATGGCAGTTATTAGGGAAAGGTGAAGGTGAGGTAGCTGTGAGACTTGGATTGAAACTATATTATTCTTAGGGAGGTTTTGATGACTGATGGTATTTCAGCGGTAATATCTTGGTCCATGTGTCAGTCATGGGATGCTCTCACAGCCCAACTTAATTTAAAGATGAATGTCTCACACAGGAGAGGGCAGAGGCAAGGACATTAATATAAAAAAGCTGGAACCTGGAAGTAACGCCTCGAGCATCGTATCAGTACTTCTGCAGCGTATCTCTTAATACTTCATAGGATCATTATATATGCGTGATGTGTCGGATTTTTCCTACCAAGTTTTAAAACATGTGGGGATGAGACCACACGTATCTCTGGGTCTCTATGGTGACTTCTATTTAGAAAGCACATCTATTGTGGGATAAATGTGAAAAAGGAGACACTGGGGCTCCAGGCAGTTTTACAGAAGAAATTCCCTGCACTGTGAGTTTTAATCCCAGCACTTCCTGAATCCTTTCTATGCCGCTTTGGGTAGTGCATTCCTAATCAGGAAGCACTGAAGAGACAGTGGTGCATAGCGCTGTAGTGAGAAATGCTGCTGCAACAGACAGAAGAAAAGATGGACCCCTATTATCTTTTGTTAATAGGATACGTTCTAATTATAAAGAAGCTTTGCATTGAACTCAGCTCTATTTCTACATGGCCACCCAGACACTTTTGCTAAATCCTTATTGCAGAAGGATTTACTGGACTATAGCTTTCATCTAGCGTTCCCAGATTTTCCCCGAGGACAATTCGCCTGGTGTCAGTCAGCATTCGTGGGCGTGCCTAGCTGGTTAACCACAGCTGAACACCCTGGTGCAGGCTTCAGCCCTGGCTTCACCCACGCCGTTCAGCAGACCCTCATCTCCAAGGGTCTGTCTTGTTTGCATGGCTCCACCAATAGCTAAACCTAGTGAATTTAAGTCTGGCAAGAAAAGAAGACTAAAAAGGCAGAATTTCCATTTGTTAAGTTGAATGATAGATTTCAATAATATAGTTATTTGGAAACATCTTGCTTTTATTTTAGAGAAATGCAGCTTGAGTCATCACTGATGATAGCCTACCCCTACAGCATGCAGCTTGAGGAGGGGCTGAGCTACAACCACACACCTGCCCGTGGGAACCGGCAATCTAGGGAGAACACGGCCTGATAGTAACTAATCACAGCACAAGGTAGAATCAGAGGAGCACAGGGTGAAGAGCAGCATGCTGCGAGAGTGTGAAACAGAGACTCCTAATCGAGTTGCCTAGAGAACATGCCACAAAGAAACTGGCATTTAGGGGAACATTGGGAGATAAGGAATAGGGAGAAGGGGCCTTCCAGGCGGAAGCAATAGCACATGCAAGGTCTGACAGCAGGGAATGGCAGCACATGTTCAGGAAGGTGCGGCCGGCCAGTGCAGAGGGTAAGATGCCCGGAACATCATCACAGGGGATGCAGTTGAGAAAGCGTTTGGTGAGCCACAAACAAAGACCCTGCTGGCTGAGCGCAGTGGCTCACGTCTGTAATCCTAGCACTGTGGGAGGCTTAGGCAGGTGGATTGCTTGAGCCCAGGAGTTCAAGACCAACCTGGGCAACATGACAAGACCTCATCTCTACAAAACATTTAAAAACTTAGCTGGGCATGGTGGCGTGCACCTTTAGTCCCAGCTACTTGAGAAGCTGAGGCAGGAGGATCACTTGAGCCCAGGAGGCCGAGGCTGCAGTGAGCTGTGATTGCACCACCATACTCCAGCTGGGCAACAGAGTGAGACCCTGTATCAAATTAAATTTAAAAAAAAAAAAAGAAGAAAGAAAAAAGAAAAGACTGTGCTGAGGAGTCTCTATTATTTAGGAAATGGGAGTCATTGCCTCTGTTATCTGGGGTCACAGATTGAATGTAATTTCTGTATTTGCTTTGGAAGCTTTGAAATATACATTAATATTATTAACCCACACAGAGAACTTCTAAGGCAGACACTGGGCTTATGAACAGATTCTTCATATCTGGACCAAGGCACCCCTAAGAGGGCTGCTGCACCACAAGCCCCAGAGGTGGTTTCTTGGGGAAGCAGGGACCTCTTCTTGGGACAAGAAGCAAATGCCTCTAAGAGGACACTGAAAATAACCCCCTAAATAGTGACCCCTGTCCAGTCTCCCTTGGACAGTGTCTGAAGATCCAAGAACGTAAAAAAATGTCATCTATGTGTGGATAGAAGGAAAGAACCTCTGACTTCCAGAAACTGTCATTCAGGAAGACCTGGCCTGGCCATGGCAGGTAGCAGGAAGCCCTGAGCAGGCATGAAGCAAAGCAGACCCCGGGTGGCATGGGCTTCCCAGGTACTGCGAGCCACAGTGCATGTGGCCTGAATTCTGGGAGAGGCGGCCTTCAGCTCTTTCCTCAGGTCTTCCCTCTGCAGAAAGGAAAGACAACTGGCTTCCCAGATGAGAGCGCCAGACACCGCCACAGCAAAACCCAGTCATAGCCAGGCTACATAAAACCTTTGTGTCAATCCAAGTCCCTGCCTGCTAAAAGATGTGTGAGGGTCAGGAGAAATGACTTTGAGGGTAGGGGCTTCTGGGATATAATTTCATAGTTGAAGTAGATGAGAGGCAGGACTGTCACTGGAGTTGAGGTCAAGGAACTGGGGGTTTGGGTGTTCACCCTGTCAGCCCTGTGGACTTAGTTGCCACACAGTCTGGTAGGAGGACTTGAAATGGAAAGGAAGACTTAAGCAAAGTGCCAGATAATAATTATAGTAAGTTAGAAGTTCAGAGGGTCAGAAGGAACCAAAGATCTATCTAGATCACTTATTTTCAAGCTTTTTAAACCGTAGTCCACAGAAAGAAATGCCTTTTATATCACAACTCAGGACATGTACTCATTTGCACGTATGTGTGTGTATATCTGAAACTCAAGTTCCTCAAAACAGCACTTTACCCTTATTATCTGCAATAAAATCTATTTTCTACTCTATCCTATTTCATTAAAATGAAATGCCAGCCAAAACCTATGGTTTTAAAAATAAATTATCTAAATGACATGAGATTCAAAGGAATGGAAACTGATCAAGGATTGCAAAGTCATGACATGGAATTGACAGCAGGGAGTGTGAAGAATGTCCATCCACGTCACAGCGTGTGGGGCAGTGAGCAGTTTCCACCCATGAGGACTGGAAAGGGGACACTAGGACCTGGAGGCAGCATCTGGAAAGAGCTTAAGGAGGTGGCAAAGTTTCTTTACTTTGAACAAGAGCTCAAAGGAGGACAGAGGAAAGGCTTGGAAGGAAAGAGAAGCACAGAAGCTAGGTCAGAGTCAAAGTAGCACTGGGCAGTGTGGAGACAGAACAAAGGAGAGGGGAGAATCTTTGGGTTTACCTTTGGGGCAGGGACCAGGGATATCAAAGCTATGAGTCATTTAGGCCAATAACTGGTCTAAAAGTTGCAAATGAAATTCTAATATGAACACGTTTCACTGCAGATGTAAACTGAGCCCAGGCCCGGGGTGGAGTTGGAGGCCTGGTTAAGTTAGTAGTTGGTTTACTCTGTAGCAATGGTTCTCAAGGTGGGGCTAGGGAAGGCGACTTTGCCTCTCTTTCCCCACAGGAGGCAGCTGACAATGTCTGGAGACATTTTCGGTTGAGGGGAAGGGGTGCTACTGGTGTCTATTGAGTAGAAGCCAAGGATGCTGCTAAACATCTCACAATGCACAAAACAACTCCCACAACAAAGAGTTATCCAGTTTGAAAAGTGAATCGTGCCAAGCTGAAAAATGCTGCTCTCTAGTACCTAAGGCCAGAAGAGGACCTACAAAGGAGGCCTGAGGGTGCCATCAGGGAGCTCAGCAGAGAAAATGGCAGCCATTGAGAAACCAAAGAGAAGCCAAGGAGGAAGATGTTCCAGAGGAAGAGCTGTCAAATGCTTTTAAAGAGCTGGAGCAGGAGGGAGTAGAGTATAGGCTTCTGGATTTAGGGATCAAGAGGTTACTGACAAACTTGAAAAAGTAAATTTAGCAGGGAAGAGAGCAAGGCCTATCTGAAGAGAACAAGGCTATAGTTAGGCAGTAGAAGAAGATTGGCACGAAGGGAAGACACAGCTTACATAACCGGCTGAACAATTGGCAGCAAAGAGGAGTGACTGCTGCCTCTTTTGTGTGTTTCTAGCCAACCTTAAAGTGGTCTCTAGTAGAGAGGAGCAAGACTTTCTTTGGCCCTATGTTGGTTAACATTTCAATCTATAACTTGGAAAAAATAGAGGAGACAGGGAGATCAACTGTGTAGATGACACAGTTAGAAGGATAAACAATACAGGGATTGGCATAACCCAATCCAAAATTATCTCAAAATGCTGGAACCCTAGCTTGACACCAATGGCATGGAATTCGACACAATTGAAAGACCCGTGCCGATCTCCAAAACATCCGTCGCACCAAGTGTGAGAAAAGAGTGAGTCACCTGCCAGTAAGTCACGTGCACAACCCCAGAGGCTTCAGCTGCCACAAGTATGACACAGTTCCCCAAATCATTATCACAATCATGGTTGCATTAAGAGAAACTTATGTTTAAATGATGATTCACAGGTTACAAAACGCATTTACGTGTGTTCTAGCGTTGATCCTCCCCATAACCCTCTGAGGTGCACGCAGCATATATTATTATCCCCACTTTACAAGTGAGAAAACTGAGGCTCAGGAAGATTAACTGACTTTTCCAGAGTCATAAAGCTGGTAAGTGGCTAGACTGGGGTCAGCATAGAGGTCTTCCAAGCCCTGGTTTCTTGCTGTCCACTACCCCACACCACCGGGCAATGCTTGGTTTGGTGCACAGGAATGAGGTAAGCGGCACTCGGTGCTGTCAGAACCACACCTGGAGGATGGCGAGCTCTTAGGAATGCTGAATTGGATCATGATTTGATTGTGTTCGTTCATTCTAGATGACAAACTAAGGGAGTTCACCAAGGCTCTAAATAAATGCAATAAAAACAACTAGTAAGGAAACCGTGGGTGTTCAGACTAGGTGCTATTCACCAATGCTTTCTGTTTACTCCCAGAAATGATCTTTTACAGAATTAATTTGGTTCCAACTAATTTGTAAAGATGATTTTTTTTTCTGTAATATTTCCACTCATGAGTGCCAGTTAAAATGACCAGAGGAAGAAAACTACGAAGATGATGCCTGCTCCTATCTCACCCCTGGCTAATTCAGCTAGTTCCAAAAGCATGCTTGGGATTTCTCTGCCCTACTTTGCCTGTTTAGCCATAGCCCAATGTATGTTCTAGTTTCATTGCAATCTTTTTAACATAGAGAGAAATCACTGTAATCATCCTAGTCGATTTACTGAGTTCCCTTTCACTCAAATATTTACATCTAGATAAAGTATTTCAATTATTTTCTTTTAAAGTAAAGGAAGGCCTGTATGAATCTTAGATAACAGTCTAAGAATTCTGCTAATCTCTATTCATATGTTTCTTCCCAATTATGTCTTTAAGGCCTAAGACCAGACACTCTACTACCCTATGCCTGCCTTTGGAGTTTGAGCGGGGATGGGACAGGGAGGAGGGAGGTAGGGGTTAGGGAATTTCCCCAAGGACTGCCAGGAGGAGGAATGGGTGCTGGGCAGACGAAAACACCAGCATCCTCCCTAGATTCTCGCTGGGCAGGAAGCCCCACCTTCCCCCTTTCCTCTTCCCATCTTCCTCATTCCCAAAATAATCTCCCTCCATAACCTGAGTGCTGCATCAGCCTGGGCAGTGATCTGATACTCTGATTTATATACTTTAAAACAAAGGTGTGAATAATACACAAGTCCCCTAGGGATCTTGTAATGAAAAGAAGAGTTTAATATCCCAAATAAAACTCTAATGAAGAGAGTTTAGTTTTGTTTGTTTCTTTGTATGTTTGTTTTGTGATTTGATTTGGTTTGATTTTAGAGTGCCCTTTTCTGTGCTGGTTGGTGTCTCAAAACACCATTGCAACACACTACTCTTAGGGAGGAAAAGGCAGGAAATGAACTTTCACCTGCACCCATCCACCTTTCTCCCTACTATGGTACAGGCTCAGCATCAGCCAAAGTTTCTGTAGAAACAAAGAACTACTGGCAGGGAGCAGCTAGTCAGGTGATTCAAGGCTCCACAGCAAGGGATCTATGTGTACTGGGCTTCTTGTACCCACTGCTGGAGACCCACATGAGTCTTCCAGGTCCAGGTGTTAGCCTCTGGCGAGGAAGACATTCCTTGTCTAAGGCAGACACTGGCCGTGCAGGAGGAAACACATGAAGCAAACTAGAACCCTGGGTGCCAGGACTCTCCAGGCATCCGGGGAGGACTGGCTCACATGGGCAGCTTTTCTTGGAAATGTAGCACTTCAGCTTTAGGTTCTGTGGGTTCTACTGGGGTAGAGGAGTCAGACTTGTCTCCAGCGCACACTTGACTTGAATGGAGAACTGGATCTCAGAATTCCAGGCCATCTCAAGTTCCTCTAAATAGATGCATGTGGTTCACAGAGGCTCAGAAATCAGAGCTGGGCAAGAAGACTTAGGAATATAATCCTTCAATACTAACTATATTTCTGCCTCCTTCATCGACCACATCAAAATTTATAACGCAATTGCAAATCAGGCTGATACCATAGAGTTTATAATCAGTTTGCTAGTGTCATTCTAGTGTAGTTGGTTTGCTTGCAAATGCAAACAACCCATTTTTAGTTATTCCATTCCTTCCACCGGTCTATTCATTCTACAGGAATATGGCTCTTTAGTGTGCAATGTTTTATGGTGGTCCTGAATCACAGTCCTGCTCACTTTTGATTCCCTTTTGAATCACAACTTCAGACAGTCACAGATCCAGAACCAGTTGTATCGAAACAAACACTCTCACCGATCTCTTCTCCCCATTCAGGGCACACACATGCTTCAACCGACTGGATCTTCCACCGTATCCCTCGTACTCCATGTTGTATGAAAAGCTGTTAACAGCAGTAGAGGAAACCAGCACCTTTGGACTTGAGTGAGGACATGGAACCTCGCCTGACATTTTCCTGGCCAGTGACATCACCCTTCCTGGGATGATCCCCTTTTCCCTTTCCCTTAATCAACTCTCCTTTGATTTTGGTATTCCATGATTTTTATTTTCAAACCAAATCAGGATTGACAAAAGCTGTGCATGAAGAACTGCCTTCTTCTAAGATCTAACCTTCAGGCTTCTCTCCTCTGTTTTCAATGAACTGCTAGCCTGTATGCAATATTAAAAAAAACAGCTGTCTCAAGGTCTGTGTATATCTCCACATACCTCCATTACTAACAATGAAATATGAATGCAAGTTAAGCTACACTTGACCAAATGGTAATAAATGTTTACTTCCATTTCTATAATTTAAGGGAAAATGTGAGCGTTAAGCACTCCAAGCTTTTATATGCCCATGTCATCTGAGCAGAGCCACCATTTTTTATAATTTCTAACAACCAACTCCAGAACTAGGAGCTGATCAACTCTTTGTTTTCCTCTCTATCTACTTTTCCCTGTGCATAATATCCATCCAAAGGACAACAGTGGCAAAGCTGAAATTTTTATACATTCAACTCATGATTCACATGTGGCATCAGTCCCATCAGCCGGAACTAGCCTAGACACACGGTGCAAATATGACACTCCCAACGATTAACAACAGCAAGAAAACACATCGCATCCCAATGGTTGCGGGGATTGTGGGCTCAACTCAAGAGAAGTTTAGGAGGGGGAGCATTGCTAGTGAATACTCACACCACAAGAAGGACAAACTTGTGCACATGTCCAAGAAAGAAACCTTCTTGATTGATGTAGCATGAAGGATGAGGCTTCAGCCCCCATTGTCTTGTGTAGAATGTGGCAATACCAACTGGAGAAAGGGAAGAAGGACATATTATCTTGGTTTGAATCCCTGAGTTCTGTACTGTTCTATTTTGTTTAATCTAGCCACAGTTCTTCATAAAGGAAAACAAAATGTGTAGATGATACCATGACTTTTGTTAAAGCCATGACTTTTGTTTGCTTGGCAGACAAACCCTTCTTTTTTTAAACTTTGATATTGGTTTTTTTCACGTTTTCTTTTTTCCTTTTCCTTTCTTAATCATGGAGTTCAAGTTCCTTTACATTCGATTGTCCATCAGGACCACGCTAGGAAGCTGCAAAGAGTGATGGTGCTTGTTAGGGATCAAGGGCAACACAGTACTTCTCCTTCACCCATAGTAATCTTCCTGCGGCAGAAACGTAACACCCCAAAGGCACGCTGATTTGTGTCAAAATAAATATCCAATTTCTTTTAGCATTCAGTGAAAACATATCTCAGAAAACTTCAGGTTGTCAGAAAAACAGTTGCAGGCTCCAAAGACAGCCTAACCTCTAATTACATTTGAAATAAACCCAACCATAATGGTCATTTGCTATTTTTCTAACGTTGTTATCCATGTTGTCTGAAATAGGTCATAAATGAAAGTGTTTTTCTTCACTGGGAAAAAGAAGAGCTCAAGAGACCCGACTATTTAAATGTCACATTATTGTTTTCCATATTAAAACAAGGGAGAAATGTAAGACGAAGTGAATTTCCTATGAAGCCAGGCCTAGTGGCTCATTATACCAGTTTGTGTCCGGACAGTGTGTTATTTGTGTTTCCTACACTCTAAAGCATTCCAGCCGGGAGCGGTGGCTCATGCCTGTAATCCCAGCACTTTGGGAGGCCAAGATGGGGAGATCACTTGAGGTCAGGAGTTTGAGACAAGCCTGACCAACATGGTGAAAGCCCATCTCTACTAAAAATGCAAAAATTAGCCAGGTGTGATGGCACACGCCGGTAGTCCCAGCTACTTGGGAAGCTGAGGAAGGAGAATCACTTGAACCCGAGAAGCAGAGATTGCAGTGAGCCAAGATTGTGCCACTGCACTCCAGCCTGGGTGACTGAGGGAGATTCCATCTCAAAAATAAATAAATAAAAATAGAAGCATTCTTTTAGTAGGAAGTATCTACAATGCCCAGCACCCCTTGCAGCGACGTGTCCGGTGTCAATCAAGGAGTATACATTATAGAAATTTAGCCTTTTATTGTCTAAAAAGAATTTACTGAGACAGGATGGAATGTGTAAGTTATATGATAAAGAAGTTGAGGGATATGTGAAATTCAGTACACATTCAGCATCTGAAAAATAATGGATTCCAATGGAGCTATTATTTTATTTATGAAATCAGAACATAAGGACTATGCAAATAATTGAACCATACCCTTATTCTAACTCTTGCAACAGCATCTCTAATATAGGGGCATCTTTTATCTTTAGAACTTGGTATTATACATATGTAAATACTCATTAATTCAAACAGTCTCTTTCTAGTACTTACATTATTTGTCAGGCATTGGAAAGGGAGAAAGCTGTTTACAAGATGGACCGGCTCCTGGAGAGCTTTACAATTTATATAAATAATGAATTAATCTATTAATTAGATTAATTAATATCTATTCTAACCATATACAAAAAGAATGCAGTATCTCAGAAATTATATATAGATAGGTAACTTTGGCATACATGATTTTTCAACTAACATTTCCTTATCCACCAGCACTGCTGATGTCACAGCTCTAGATCTATCCCACAAAGCATAACAGGAACATTATTTCACAAAAATGCAAAATTTCATGAAGAAATGCTGATGTCACGGTCGCCTGAAAGAAGATGAAGCTTGTAATACTTTATTGCAACCTTGCATAGAATCCTTAAGGAAGAAAAACAAAGAGAAGAGGAACACAGAAACAAGTTGTGGAAATTCATGTTTACCTTATTTATAAGGCTGATGTTTAAATTATATATAATTTTTCATTCAATGTGTATATGAAATGAAATAGCTATAGAACTAAATTTCACTTACGTGGAGGTGTAAACCACCCTAAATTATATAGTTCGGCAGACAGATCTATTTGTTACCACCTGTAATTTTTTTTTAAGCATGAGTTTTCTCCATGGAGGCAAATTGCAAAATTAATCACTTATAAATGTATAAGCCACAATCTCCCTAAAACAAGATCTTTTAGATTTGGTTTTAGTAAGAGTGTAACACCTTTAATCAGGGGACAAACAAGAGCAATAAATAAGAGAAGATTTATGTTACAACCTTCGAAAAATGCTTTTAAAAATCTATAAAGTGTTATAATAATAATTCCATGGATATCACAAATGTTTTATTCTACAGTGTGAAGATGATAATCCTAAAAATGGAAATTGACTCTGTGGGGTCAGGAGAAGTATTCTAAATCTACTGAACTCTTTGTAATTTCTTATGTATATAAATTACTGGAGGTTGTGAAGATGCCTAGAGAGTGGTGAAAAAATTAAGAAAAAGAGACATACGATTTGGGGGAGCAAACGTTAAACATGCAAGACCTAAATTTTCTTTTAATACATGACCATATGTCCTTGAACAGTAAGTATATTTGTGTGGCAAGCCAATGGCTGAGTTTTCCAGGATAGTTTTAATATTACATCCATCATATTGTCAGTCCATGTGTCAAACATGTGTCCAAAATTTGGGTTCAGAAATTTCTCAATTACCACAAATATTTTCCCAGTCAAGATGAAACACTTTCAAATGAAAGTAGTTAGAACTTTACATAACAAATGTGGTGCTTTATTATTATTATTATTATTACGTACTTCAGTGTTCATTATTAAAACTACTGCAATACTATATCATAAAAACCTGGGATGGATGTTCCAGCCATCATAAATGGTCCAAAAGAGAAAGTGTTATTTTCCTGTTAGCGACACGTAGTCCCTTTGTTCTAGTAGAAAAAAAGGTGCCTAGAGGTAGTATATAGAGTAAATATTGTTCCTTTAGCCTACTTCCTGCAGCTTCCAATTTATCTAAGGAAATGTCTACAACAATTTTGTTCAAAAGTCTGTTCTAGTCAATGGCAGGAGAAGTCCACGTTACTGGGCTGATTTTGCTTACATCAACAAGAGAAATGTCACGTGATACTCAGGCCGCGCTTTCTCTTCCATCACACCATCTTCAAGGAATGTCAATAAACTCACTTTGGTATGGCATTGTGTATGCTCCTTATTGCAAACGGAAGTCTAGGACAACACATAACAATCTGTATCCTGCCTTATGCTCTCGCTGGATGTAAGCAATAAAACAACACAGAAGGCTACCAGCTGCTATGATTTTTTTAAAGTCCCAAGAAAAAAATTTTCTATCAAAAAAGCGTAATATGTGCTCACAAATTCATGAATAAAGAGGAGAGCTTTTGTAGCAAGTTCCTTGTGTTTACCTATAAGAACCCTAAACAAACCACATGGGCAGCAATTTTTTAAGTTCCCTTTGTGTAAACCAGTTGTGCACTGGTTTATATACATTCCTAGCTATGGAGATGCTTCTTTGAAAGCTTCAGGCTACAGCCTAACACCCAGTGTCATCCCAGGACAAGGGTTACCACTAGGCAACCATATTGTGTCCTATGGCTCATATCACAGACTCCCAAGATGGAAACAGCATGATCTCCTTCCAAGCCTCTAAAAGACAAACCATGTGGCTCTTACTGGGTGGTTAGAAGCTGATTTATTCTTTAGACAGAAAATATTCTATTATTAGAAAAAGTGTGGGGAGGACTGGGAGAAGGAAAAACCTGACGGACTGATTTGGAGACAGAGAGGCATCTTATACCGCATTTTTATTTTCTTCTTCTTCTTATTATTATTATTATTATTATTATTATTATTATTATGAGACGGAGCTTTGCTCTTGTTGGCCAGGCTGGAGTGCAATGGTGCAATCTCGGCTCGTTGCAACCTCTGCCTCCCAGGTTCAAGCAATTCTCCTGTCTCAGCCTCCCAAGTAGCTGGGATTACAGGCATGCATCACCACGCTCGGCTAATTTTGTATTTTTAGTAGAGACGGGTTTTCTCCATATTGGTCAGGCTGGTCTCGAACTCCTGACCTTAGGTGATCCACCCGCCTTGGCCTCCCAAAGTACTGGGATTACAGACATGAGCCACCACGCCCGGCTGATACTGTGTTTTTTCTACACGTCCTGGGCTGACTTCAGATTTATTCTAACTGAAAATCACTTTTCTCCTAAGGCATAAAGAGAAAATCTGAACTCGATCATCATTTATAGTGAGGCATATAGTATTCTGCTTTAATCTTACTCTGAAATCAAGATTGGACTTCAAGTCTCCTGATTTCTTTTATTTATTTATTTTTGTTTGTTTATTTGTTTGTTTGTTTGTTTGTTTATTTTGAGACCGAGTTTCGCTGTTGTTGCCCAGGCCAGAATGCAATGGCATGATCTTGGCTCACTACAGCCTCCCCTCCCGGGTTCAAGCAATTCTCCTGCCTCAGCCTCCCAAGTATCTGGGATTACAGGTGTGCACCACCATGCCCAGCTATGTCAGGCGAAACCCCATCTCTGTCAGGCTGGTCTCAAACTCCTGATCTCAAGTGATCCACCTGCCTTGGCCTCGCAAAGTGCTGGGATTACAGGTGTGAGACACCGCACTCAGCCAGGTCTCCTGATTTCTATGGCCAAACTTTTCCAATTAATATGCTGACAGCTCATTAATTATGTACTGTAGGGGGGAAAGTGACACACATAGCTTGTGCTCCAGACACAGTTTAGAGGACGGCTCTCTATGAGAATAAGTGAAGGGAGTTATGGAGGATCAGGCTAACCTTTATCAGCGCTGCAGGAATTACATATCACATTTATGACTGGGAATAGGCTTAGACACTTTTGTCCAACAGGTTTACCTTGGAGATCTGAGAATAGAATAGTTGATGTCAAGGTCACTGAGTTTTATCTTGAAGACTACTGCCTTGTCACAAAATATCCTGTGGGGTCCTGGGCTCCTGGACCTGGCATAACCGTTCAAAAATGTGCCAGGAGCATGAGGTATGCAGAAGAGATGGAAGCTCAAAGAGTACAACTGGATGCCAGGAATCCACGGTCAGTGTGCAGTCACCAAAGAAGGATGTGGGCTGCTGGTTCCCACGGCCCCTCTGTGCGAGTTTGCTAAGGCTGCCAGAACAAAGAACCCCAAGTTGGGTGGCTTAAACAAGGCTAGTAGTTTGAGATCAAGGAGTCGGGGGCTGGTTTCTTCTGAGGGCTGTGAGAAAGCATCTGTTCCACCCCCACTCTCCTAGTTTCCAGTGGTTTTCTTGCAGTATTTGGCATTCCTTGGCTTGTAGATCTCTGCCTTCATCTTTGTGTGACTCTGTGTGTGTGTGTATGTGTATGTGTGTCCACATTTTTCCTTTTTATGAGGACACCATCATATTGGATTAGGGCTAACCCTAATGACCTCACTTTAACTTGATTAGTTCTGTAAAGACCTTACCTCCAAATAAGGAAATAGAATCACATTTGAGGTACTGGGTGAAGTTAGGGCTACATTATATCTTCTCTGGAGGATGTGATTCAATCTGTAACATCCTCCTTCCCTAAGAGCCTCCAGCAATAATAGTAACAGTCATAAATTCTGACATGCCTTTTATGTATCATCTTATGAGATAGTTACCTTTATAGCCCTCTTTTAAGCTGAAAAAGAAAAAAAAAAAGCATAGAGAAGTTAACTAACTTGCCCAAAGACACACAGTTAGTAAACAACATAGCCAAGATTTGAGAACAAGGAGCCAGCTCCAGGGCCCGAGCACTCAACCACACACCATCTCATTCAAGTAACCATTTATTGAATACTTGTTACACGTTAGGTCTTGTGCCAGACACAGGGGTCAGTGGCAGTCCTTGCCCTCAGGGAGCTCATGGTCTAACAATAAAATGATGCATCCTTCTCCTCCAGGTGAGATTTGGCTTCTGATTCCAGTGTGAGTAGTCTCCCTGACCCAACTCGCCAACCCTGGCTCCCGAGTACAATATGATGCCATTAAAAATTAATAAGCAATGTGCTACAGGAAAAGGGAACAAGAGCAATTGTCTCTGCTGGTGAGGAAGGATGGGCAGTAATGAACTCAGATGGAGACAGAATTTGAACATGTATAAAAATGGGAAAAATAATTTAAATGTATTATATCAGAAAGAGGGAAACGGTTTTTTCTGAAACAGTAAACAGAGAAATGAGCAGAGGTGACTCAATCAGCCTAAGAACCTTCATATCTTTAAAAGCTGGGAGAATACAGCTACAAAGAGATTTTTTTAATATCTGGAACTTCTGATTGAATTAGCATTAAAACTTGTTCAGATTAGAATTAATTTGTTCAAATAATTGGGCAAGTTATATATGCCCAAGAACTTGTATTTCTTTCCATTTTATTCCAAAGAGTACATCCTATAGAGTCTTCTTTTTTTCTTACACAGTTGTTATATAATCCCTATTACTTTTTAAACGTAATAAAAATTGGGTCCTGGCTTTTATCCTGTCCAGAATTTTATATTCACTCATAAAAAGAGCTTCTTCCCTTTTTCCAACCTTATTCCTTCAGTAGGAAAAATTAAATGACAACAGGAAGTAACTCTTTTCTAAGATTGTGGTGGATCACATAAAAGGGCCTCAATTCTTCAGCCCCCCTGAAGCCACACCCTTTACCCTGTAACTTTGCAGTCACCTCCACCTGTGGTTGGACATTCTGACTCATTCCCTGAACCACCCACCCAGTGTAACACAAGCAGAGGCATGTAAAGTACTTGCACGGCTGAGCTTGCCCTCTCTCTCTTGTTGCTGTGCTATCACCATGAGAGCAGGCCTGGAATAAAAGGAGAATGAGAGATGTCGGGGGCCAAACTGAGCCAGGCTAGATCAACCAACAACCAGCTGACCACCAGGTACTTCAGCAAACCCAGCCAGGATCATTAGAGCCACCCAGCCAACCTCCAGCTGACCCCGGAGACATCAACACTGAAAGTGCATGGTTAAATACCAATGATATTTTGTGATCACTGTACTTTTTTGTGGCAATAAATAATAGACTCAAAGACCATTCGGCATTCTTTCCTTTTTAGGATAACTTTTGAGAAGAAACACTGAGAGTTTAACCTTAGGAGTGCATTCACTATGCATGGTAGCTACTCTTTAGTTTAAATTGACAATGGCCAAGTCTGGTGGCTCACACCTGTAATCCCAAATACTCAGGAGGCTAAGGCAGGAGGACTGCTTGAGGCTCAGAGCTTGAGACCAGCCTAGGCAACATAGTGAGACCCTGTCTCAAAAAAATAATAATTAATCAATTAATAATGAGACTGTAGAGAAAAGAGAAATTGGCATGTTGGCATAACTTTTCCGAATATAATTTGATGATATGTATCAAGAGTTTTAAAATATCAAGGGCCCAAGTTATGGTTCAAAATTGCATCTTGCTGGTGGATCCGGAGAAGAGGCCTTTCATTCAGGTCAGACACTAAACTGTTCTTAGGTATTCTTCCCATCCCATCATCAGTAACACTCTGTGTTTATCCAGGATTAGAACTCCTATGTAGACAGCAGGAACTAAAGGAAAATTATACTGTATCACATGTTCCAAAAGATGAAGGCCCATACACAAATTCTGTAGGGGAGAGTAGGAGAAAGAAGAACCCTAGTGGCAAAGCATTTATTCATTCAGTTTATCAATAAATGTTCATTGAACATCAACACTGTGCTGGGCATTGTTTTAGGCACTTGGGTTGCATCAGTAAGCAAAACAAAGAATAAGTAAATAATATAGTATGTTGAGAGGTGATAAGTGTGATGGGGAAAAAGGAAAGGAAATGAAGAGAAAGGGAACAGGGTTGAAATAAAAGAGATTAGAAATATAAAAAGAATTTTTAGTGACGGTGCTGACAAAAGATGATGTTTGGGCAAAATCTTCAGAGATGAGGGAATGAGTGCTGACACTCTCTGGAGGAAGAGTGGCTTGGTCAAAGGCTACAGCAAATGCAAGTGCCTTTGAAACTGAAGCATTTCTGGTCGAGCCTGCGGTGGCTTGTAGTTTTCATGTCGTTTTTCAGAAAAGCCATCAGTAAAGGTAGAAGGCAATACTTCCTCAGTTCCACTGAGCTTCACTTAGATGAATACTTACCAGATTCTCCAATTGGTCTGTACTCACCCACCTGCTGTTCAGATGTAGGAGTCCAGGTGTCCAAATGGGTTGAACTAAAACACACACACACACACACACACACACACACAGTTCTTTAGCAAAAGCTAGGTCTAATTTACTCACTGAAGGACAAATAATTCTGGAAACTATGACAAACATCACAGAACAAGAAAAAGAATCAGCACCCTGAAGCCTCAAAGGAAGAGTTCATCCCTGAAGATGACTCACTACCAGCAACAATTGAAATTATTTAAAAATTTCTAATTGGGCCAGGTGTAGTGGCTCATGCCTGTGGCCCTAGCACTTTGGGAGGCCAAGGCAGGAGGATTGCTTGAGGCCAGGAGTTCAAGACCAGCCTGGGCAACATAGCGAGACCCTATCTCTCCTAAAAAAAAAAAAAAATTAACTAGCCAGATGTGGTGTTACACACCTGTAGTCCCAGCTACTCAGGAGACTGAGATGGGAGGATTCCTTGAGCCTGGGAGTTCAAAGCTGCAGTGACCTATGATCATGCCACTGCACTCCAGCCTGGGCAACAGAGCAAGAGTCTGGCTCAAAAAATATATATATTTTCTAATTGGCATTCTGAATATCAGCTAGCTAGAAGATATGATCCCTAAGAAATAGAAGCAAAATACATAAAAAGAAAGCTGAATTGACTGAAAAATAAACCGAAACAAAAAAACAAGCAAACAATAGCAGACTTCCAATTAAGATGGAGCACTAAGTTAACTTGAAAACAACCACCACCCTCATGCTCGAAATGTGTGAAAAAGATGGTGGCTGACACCTGTAATCCCTGCACTTTAGGATCCTGAGGCGGGCTGATCATGAGATCAGGAGTTCCAGACCAGTTTGGCCAACATAGTGAAACCCCGTCTCTACTAAAAATACAAAAAATTAGCTGGGTGTGGTGGTGTGTGCCTGTAATCCAAGCTACTTAGGAGGCTAAGACAGGAGAATCACATGAACCCAGGAGGTGGAGGTTGCAGTGAGCCAAGATTGTGCCATTGCACTCCAGCCTGGGCGACAGTGTGAGACTCTGTCTCCAAAAAAAAAAAAAAAAAAGGGAGGCCGGGCGTGGTGGCTCAAGCCTATAATCCTAGCACACTTTGGGAGGCCAAGGCAGGTGGATTGCCTGAGGTCAGGAGTTCAAGACCAGCGTGGCCAACATGGTAAAACCCTGTCTCTACTAAAAATATAAAAATTAGCCAGGCTTAGTGGCAGGCACCTGTAATCACAGCTACTCAGGAGACTGAGGCAGGAGAATCACTGGAACCCAGGAGGCAGAGACTGCAGTGAGCCAAGATCATGCCACTGCACTCCAGCCTGGGCGACAGATCAAGACTCCATCTCAAAAATATATATATATATTGTTTTTAATGTAATATACAGTGAAGCTAAGAAGCTAGAAATAAAAAGAAAACCTACAGCTACAGTGATTAGTGAGAATTAGTTAAACACTTTAAGGACATGGGTTTTCCTCTGTGTCAGGACTTGAGCCCTCAGTCTTCTTGTAGAGCAAGGAACTGAAAATGAACTCTTGGCATTGAACCTAAAATTGGGGAAGTGCTGACCTCTTCATGAATAAAAACCTCCTCTGCTGGCACAGAGTCCTAGCAGGCAATAAGTTGCTTGATGGAGGAAGTGGTGTGAACCACAGATCCTGAATCCTGACTCATGGCTCATGACAGTGCAGAACACAAATTCACGTCATCCAAATGCTTCAGAACCCCCAAGCTCCATTGAGAAATTAAGCCAGAAATTTGTCTCCCAATCAACAAACTCTGTAGTCAGGGCAGAGACCATTTAGAAACCACATCATAGAGATTCTTTCCTAACTCAGACCCTATTTGGAACCTTTAAAAATACAAAATTACAGTTAAAATAGGAGCCCATCATCAAGAAAGTATAAAATATATGAGGAACTCTATCACTAGGAAAGAAAATCCACAGATGGAATGAGCCAATGGAACTTGAAATAGTACTGCCCTCTAAAAAAGCCACAACATAAGTACTTTTAAAGGTCCAAATTGATAAAGAAAGATTCAAATATGTGAATCAAGGATGAAAGATTAGAAACCATAAAAAGGCAGGTTTGAGAAGAACAGTTTTCTGTTGCCCAAGCTGGAGTGCAGTGGCGTGATCTCCGCCCACTGCAACCTCTACCTCCTGGGTTCAAGCAATTCTCCTGCCTCGGCCTCCCGAGTAGCTGGGATTACAAGCGCCCATCACCACGCCCAGCTAATTATTTTGTATTTGCAGTAGAGACAGGGTTTCACCATGTTGACCAGGCTGGTCTCGAACTCCTGACCTCAAGCCATCTGCCCACCTCGGCCTCCCAAAGTGTTGGGATTACAGGCATGAGCCACCATGCTCGACCTACTTTTTTGTTTGTTTGTTTGCTAGAACAAACCTCTTGAAACCTGTAAGTATTTAACATGAATGAGAATGTTGGCAGCTTACAGCACTTGAAAGACCTAGCTTCTAAAATAAGTGAATCTATATTTTTCATATATATGTATTTATAAAGTGTACTTTTATTATAATTGTATGTTTAAAAATATTGCCCAGTCGATTTTTTTAGATTAAACTTCCATCAGATTGACCTAAGAAAACTGATTTTCTACCCTAAAATTTTTTTTTCAAAAAGTTGATATGTAAGTGCCAGGCGCCGTGGCTCATGCCTGTAATCCCAGCACTTTGGGAGCCCGAGGCAGGTGGGTCACCTGAGGTCAGGCGAGACCAGCCTGGCCAACACGGCGAAACCCCATCTCTACCAAAAATACAAAAATTAGCTGAGCATGATAGTGTGCACCTGTAATCTCAGCTACTCAGGAGGCTGAGGCAGGAGAATCGCTTGAACCCGAGAGGCAGAGGTTGCAGTGAGCCGAGACTGTGCCACTGAACTCCAGCCTGGGCGACAAGGCAAGACTCTGGCTCAAAAATAAATAAATACATAAAATAAATATGTCATTCAAATTTGTTGTTATAGGAATTATCTGTTTCATTGGTATAGCAACATTTATATATATGTATTTATATATAATAATAATTAACAAACCAAATCATATTTATATATATATCATATATACACTATATATAGTACAATACTTATAATTTGGTTTGTTAATTACTATTACTAATTTTTGTAAAGTTTATAAGTAAAATTTTTTGTATTTCTAATTCAATAAGTCACATATTTTGAGTCTATATTATTATGTACCTATAAGTTAATGATGGTTAGGTCTCTTTGGTGGCTTGTATCTTTTACAAAGATTTAATGGCCTTCTCAATCTCTAACAATGCTCATCTAAAATTCTATTTCCTTGGTTATTAAGAGTTATTAAGGGTACACATACCACCTACTGTCTAGATACCCATCAAACCTTGTACTCAACATACAGAGAATATGCATTCTTCCCTAGTTCAAGAAACATTTGCAAAAAAGAAAAAAGATTACATTCAGGATGCAAACAATATCTCAATAAATGCCAAAGAACTAATATTCCACATTCTGTCACCACAATACAATAGAACTAGAAGATAATAGTTTAAAAATTACTAACTGTAGAATAATAACAAAACACTAGGTATTCATAATTCATGGATACAGCTGAAACATCTTCTTATGTATTCGATTATCTAATGCACATCTCTATTCAGTGGGCTAATTGACATATCAAACTTGTATCAGTTAGGGCTTTGATCTGGAAAGGAGAGCCACTATGAATGCTATGGAATAAGGATTTAGTATAGGGGTAAGCCCGATGCTGTTGTGGAACTGGTGAATAAATATGGAAGCTTTAGCATCTGACGGTGGATCTGAATCAGGAATGGAAGCCAGATATAAAGCAAGAGAGAACTAAGACAATTGAATCTTACAAGGATAAACTAAACCCAAAAGGGAAAAAAAAAACAGAAGCCCTTCTGTTTCTCACTGCCTCCAACCTCAAAAGTGTGAGTAACCTGCTGAAAACGTTGTCTCTTCTCATCACGAAGCTGCGCGCATACCTGACCCGGGACTCAGGGAAACTGCATGAGGAGATCCTTCTCTCAAACCCCTCATCTAACCCACCAGCAATTCCTGTTGGCCCTCCCATGAAATAATTTCTATTGCTTTTTTACCAATTACATTGCCACTTCCCTAATCCAAGCCACAATAATTTCTCACCTATGTTGTCACCATAGTCTCTTATCTGGCCTTACTACCTCGAATTTTGCCACCCTCCGTCTATCCTCCACAGTATAGTCAGGCTAGTCCTTCTAATATGTGTTAAATCATGCAGCTGCCCAGCTCAAACCCGTCAACGGTTTCCCATCAGCTCATAAATTTCTGCATGGCCTGCCCCGGCTACCATCCTTTCTCCAGGCCAACACCCCAGCCACCTTTTCACCGGAGAGCCTTTACATCGTGATTTCCTCTGGGTGGGTTCCTCTTCCCCTGGACTCTACGTGGCTCTTGCTCACTTCACTTAGGACTCTCCTTACACGTGCCTGCCCAATGTATCTGAAGTACTGCCTCCAGCCTCTTCCCATTTCCTTTTCTTGCTTCCTGTTTTTTCATACTGCTTATCTCTAAATTATATTCTATATCTATTTGTTTATTGGGTGTCTCCTCTATAAGAACGTAAACTCTAAGGAAGCAGGACTATTGTTTTGTTTACAATTACAGTGCCAAGGCCTAGAACAGTTCCTGGCTCTGAGTACACATTCACCAGCTATTTCTTGAGTAAATGGTTGAATTAATTTTATACAGAGCATAAAAAATAAATGACAAGTTAACTAATTCATATTATAAAGTCCGTATAACTATAATATCAAAACTGGAGAAACTAGGCATAAGAAAATAAAACTATAGGTCAAACTCTTCTTTAAAAAATGATGTCAGCTGGGCGCGGTGACTCAAGCCTGTAATCCCAGCACTTTGGGAGGCCAAGGTGAGTGGATCACGAGGTCAAGAGATTGAGACCATCCTGGCCCACATGGTGAAACCCTGTCTCTACTAAAACTACAAAAATTAGTTGGGCATGGTGGCATGCACCTGTAGTCCCAGCTACTCGGGAGGCTGAGACAGGAGAATCACTTGAACCCGGGAGGCGGAGGTTGCAATGAACCGAGATCATGTCACTGCACTCCAGCCTGGTGACAGAGGGAGACTCTGTGTCCAAAAAAAAATGTCAAATTAATACAATTCAATGCAATCCCAACCAAAATCCAAGTAGGGTTTTTGTAGAAATTGACAAAATGCTTGTTTTTGAAATGACAAAATTTTAGAATACTGATTCTAAAATTTACATGAAAATTCAAAGAACCTAGAAAAGCCATAAAAATCTTAAAAAGAAAAACAAAGTTAGAAGACTGAATGTACTGACTTCAAGACTTACTGTAAAGCTACTGTGATCAAGACAGTGAAAATAAATCAGTGGAACAGTCTAGAGCAGCACTTCTTAATAGAATTTTCTGAGATTATGGAAATGTTCTATTCTTACACTATCCATCACGATAACCATTAGTTACATAAAGCTATTGGGCACTTGAAATGTGGCTAGTGTGACTGAAGAACTGAATTTTTAACTTAATTTTAATGAATTTAAACGTAATTTAAATAATCACATGTAGCTAGTGGCTACCATATTGAACAGTACAGGAATAGACAGTCCCATAGCAGAGCTATAAATACATGGTGAAATGGTTTATAACCAAGGTGCCAAAGCATTTTCTTATAAAAAGGAAAACTCCTTCAACAAATGGTGCTGAAAAACTGAATAGTGATGTTTAAAAAAAAAAAAAGAAGAACAAAGCAACTGTCTCACACCATATGCAAAAATTAACTTGAGATGGATCCTACACATAAGCCTAAAAGCTAGAACTAGAAAGCATAGAGGACATCTTTACAACCATGGAGTAGGCTAATATTCCCTGGAAAGCACATAGAAAGCACTATCATGAAATTACAAATCGATAAACATTATGCCTGGGCGACTAAGCGAGACTCTGTCTCAAAAAAAAAAAAAAAAAAAAATTTAAACCTTCTGCTCATCCAAAGATGCTGTTAAGAAAAATGGATGCACAGACTGGATGTATCTAGCAACATACTAGATGAGAATATTTACAACACATAAATCTTCCAAAAGATTTATAGATTGAATATATAAACAATTCAGGAAAAAAAATTTTAAATGAGCAAACGTCTTGAACACATACCTCATGAAAAAGATATACAAATAGCTAATAAGCACATGAGAAAGTACTCAACAGCATTAGTCATCAGGGAAATACAAATTAAAACAATAATATGGGGCCATTATACACTCACCAGAATAGCTAAAATGTTAAAACTCAGAGAATTCTAAATATTGGCAAGGATCTGGAAGTCTCTACATTGCTGGTAAGAGTGTTAAATGTTATAATTGCTTTTCGAAACCCTTTTGCAGTCTCTTAAGAATATAATTATATATCTACCCTATGACCCAGCAATTCCACTTCTAGGTATTTCCCAAGAGAGAGGAAAATATGTCCACACAAAGCTTAGTAGAAGAATTTTTGCTTTATTCATAATAGCTCAAAACTGGAAACAGTCCAGGTATCCGTCAACAGGAGAATGGATAAATACCACGTGCATGTATTCTATTCTGTGCATAGAACAGAATACTACTGAGCAATAAGAAGGAACTTCTGATCTATACAACCACATGGGCAAATCTTAAAAACATTATGCTGAGTAAACAAGATACAAATAGCACACTACATGGCATGGGCTAAACAATATTACTCAAAGTAATCAAAGCAATGTTTTAAAAGAATCCAACATTATGATGGAGTAGATTTTATCCAGGAATGCAAAGATGTTCACTACATGTTCAGATGAGAGGTAAAAAAAAAAAATAGTATCATCTTAATACATACTGGGAAAAATATTTTATGACATTCAATACCCATTCATGATTAATTTTTAAACTGCGGTAACCTGGCTGGGCGCAGTGGCTCATGCCTATAATCCCAGCACTTTGGGAGGCCGAGCTGAGAGCTTCACTTGAGCCCAGGAGTTTGAGACCAGCCTGGGCAACAAAGTGAGACCACATTTCTACAAAAAATATAAAAAATTAGCCAGGCATGGTGGCATGCACCTGTGGTCCCAGCTACATGGGAGGCTGAGGCAGGAGGATCACTTGAGCCTAGGAGGTCAATGAAGCCACAGTGAGCCTTAATCCCACCACTGCCCTCCATCCTGGGTGACAGAGTGAGACCCTGTCTCAAAAAAAGTTTTTTATATATATATATAAATTATATACCTATATTATATATCTATATAAATTATATATATACACACACATATATACAGACATACATATATATACACATACATACATTAACCTAAGAATAGAAAAATATTTCCTTGGCCGGGCACGGTGGCTCAAGCCTGTAATCCCAGCACTTTGGGAGGCCGAGACGGGCGGATCATGAGGTCAGGAGATCGAGACCATCCTGGCTGACACGGTGAAACCCCGTCTCTACTAAAAAATACAAAAAACTAGCCGGGCGAGGTGGCGGGCGCCTGTAGTCCCAGATACTCGGGAGGCTGAGGCAGGAGAATGGCGTGAACCCGGGATGTGGAGCTTGCAGTGAGCCGAGATCTGGCCACTGCACTCCAGCCTGGGCGGCAGAGCGAGACTCCATCTCAAAAAAAAAAAAAAAAAAGAAAAATATTTCCTAAACTTAATAAGTTATATCTCTCAAAAACCTTCACAATGGAGATCATTACTTATGCTGTCTCCATAGCCACTGCAGAATCGAGAAAGGCTGACCTTTCCTATCCTCCAATTTCCCAGGAGAAGATCATCAGAAACAACTTCTAAAGCATACCTGTTCATCTTGTTTTCTAAACTGATGTCTTCAGACCTCAGAACTGTAAATAGTAGAAACTAATCCTAGAATCAACCCCGTGGTATATTTTGTTCATTCTTATCTTCCAGAGCTCAGGTGGGTATTTCTAAAGGCAGGTTTTTGTTAATTATTTACCTGAGAAGTTATGAGAGGAGATTCCATTCACCTATGCTGCTGATGCTTCCTGAGACACTCAGACTCTTTTCATGATGTTGATGGCAGTTGTAGGCCATCTGGGGCAGCCACTGCCATCACTCTGGCTACAGCAGGGATGCAGGCCAGAGCTGCATGCTCCCTGGAGCTGGGGGGTGCTGGGGACAAGTGGGAGCCCTGCCTTTTCTGAGTGGGGACAAAGAGTTCCCTGGGTGCCACTGCAGCTGCCCAGACCCAGGTCTCCTGCTCCCCCAGCTGCAGCTGCCCAAACTAAGGCTGCAAACCCATGTATCCCAGCACTCTTGGGGGCCCGGGAAGGCCCCCACCAGCCCTCACAAGCTCAGAAGTACCTGCTCCTGCTGCCTGGCTTCTTCCTGCTGTCAGCGTTCACCCCAATCTTGGAGAAAAGTCTGGGCAGAGCCCAGGCATGATGAATGGCAGCAGGAGGCAGACAGGTTCCTAGGTAGAAGAGGACAGGTCCCCAGTGAAGCCCCACCTTTCAGCCAGGGAAGGCCTGAAGCCTGGGGGCTGGGTTGCTGCCAGTCCTGCAGACTAGAGGGGAAACTCCTGGTGCTTTTCCTGGGCAGGCCCATGGCTGCCCATGGACCAATCAGCACTTCCCCACTCTGAGGCCCATAAAAGCCCCAGGCTCAGCCAGAGCACGGGAGACTCCAGGACAACCAACTGCAGAGAGTAGCCACCCACCCCAGGGTCTCTTTCTCTCTGCTGAGGACTGAATACTTGTGGGGACACCCAGGGTGCAGAAAGGAGCTACCCACAGAAGGTCTCTGACCTGTTCTACTGCTCAACAAAATTCCTCTTTGTCTTGCTCACCCTTCACTTACCTGCATACCTCATTCTTGCTGGTTGCAGGACAAGAACTTGGGATCCACCAAATGGCAGAGTTAAAGAGCTGTTACACAAACAGGGTTGAAATGTTCCCCTTGCTCACCACTTTGTGGATGAAGAGGAAAGAAGAGCTGCAGCCTTTTGGGGAGCCCAGACCTGGGAGTTCCCCAAGCCAGGGCTGTGACTCCCTCTTTGGGGTCCTGCAGTGCCTGGCATCTTTAGGCTTCCAGGCACCACTGTGTTCCTCAGTGCCACCTGGGGAAGCTATTTGCAGTACACCTGGTCCAGCCACAGCCTTGCAGAGAGTGAGCACCTGTGCCAGCACCTGGAGCTGCCCACCCAGCTGCAGCAGCTGGCATGTCTGACTGTGCAGTGGCCGGACCCCACACTGGCTCACACCCTCCTTGCCACTCCACACCTGACTCTCCCTTGGCAGAGGTGGGATCCAGGCTGGTAGCATGAGCCAATCACAACCTGCCAGGCTGAGTGGGTGGAACAAGCCCAGTGGGCCCAAGAAAAACTCAGGCAAAGGCACCACTGGCCAGAGGTTTCAGGCCAGAAAAGTGACACCCCAAAGATCTATGACAATGTTATTGCTTCATGCTCAAAGATTCCTATAGTAATTTACATAAAAATAAATAAAATCCCCAAGCATTACAGACAGTAAAATACCAGCAATATTACATTTTCAACCAATTCAAAGTGCTCCACATTTTCTTTCTTCAGCCAACATGCTCTCCTTTTAGCACTTTCATTGTAAGACACAAAATTGCAGAGAAGTTCACTCAGTCCATGAAAATGTTTCTTATATTTTCATTAACTCTTCTACATGTATTAAGATATTTTGGTTTCTTAATCAGTAAACATATCAGAAGTCATGAGTCACATTTTAACCTGGGAACTGAGTCACACATTTATCAGTCTTTCGAAGTTGATAGATGATGGTTTATCATTTCACTGGATTCTACAACATTCTCCAAACAGCTGACATGTAACATGGTGTAGCTACTTCACTACTTAACCTCCCAGATCCGCATGCCTTCAAATCATGACCCTCAAATGTTTGTGGATTTTTGTTTAGTTTCACAACAAATCTCCTCACCAGAATTGCTGGGTATAATTTTGATAGAACAACTGTCATTCTTTCAAATGCTCTTTGTTGTTGTTGTTGTTGTTGTTGTTATTTTTAAGACGGAGTCTTGCTCTGTCAACAGGCTGGAGTGCAGTGGCACGATCTCGGCTCACTGCAACCTCCGCCTCCCAGGTTCAAGTGATTCTCCTGCCTCAGCCTCCCAACTAGCTGGGACTACAGGCACCCGCCACCATGCCCAGCTAATTTTTGTATTTTTAGTAGAGATGGGGTTTCACCACGTTGGCCAGGATGGTCTCGATATCTTGACCTCGTGATCCGCCTGCCTCAGTCTCCCAATATGCTGGAATTACAGGCGTGAACCACCGCACCCGACCGTTCTCTGTTTTTAGAAAGGCTAAATGGCAAGGAAAAAAAGAGAGGAGATGACCAATGTAAGCTGTCTCTTTCTTACCTAAATTCTAAAAAATAGTTACTGAAAGATAATAGTCCAGACTTACATTTGACCTAAATACTAATTTTGACAGGAGAATGAGAAGTACAAATCAACTTTCTTTCTCTGACAGCAGATGTCAAAGGAAATAATGTTTTTTAGCTTAACTACTGATAGGCATACTTATCCTTGAAGGGCTTAGATCTGTAACTTGCACATAATTTCCCAGAACAGTACTCTGTTATTTAAAAACAACAGAGGTTTGGACATAAGGCAAACTTCAACTTGAATTGATGTGGGGCAGAGAGGTTGTGACTTAAGCCCCCAACAATAAATGGAGGGATAGAGAGTAACTAGGTGGGTGTGAGTTGTGTTTAAAATAATCACAGTCCATGCCTGCCTGGCTGGACTGTGGAGTACTTATGTTAAAAACAATTTTTTTTATTTTTTTTTTACTTCTGCAATAAAAGTAATATGTAATCATTTAAGGAAATTTGGAGAGTACAGAAAATAAAAGAAAACTACTCAACAAAGTACAGTAAAAATGATTTCAAATCATTCTTTTTTAGAGTTTTTTTGCAAAACCAATATTGTCCAGTGTTCTTAAATCCCTTTAAAAGTATTGCATAATGGCCAGGCGCTGTGGCTCACGCCTGTAATCCCAGCACTTTGGGAGGCCAAGGCAGGTGGATCACCTGATGTGGGAAGTTCGAGACCAACCTGACCAACATGGGGAAACCCAGTCTCTACTAAAACTACAAAATTAGCTAGGCATGGTGGCGCATACTTGTAATCCCAGCTACTTGGGAGGCTGAGGAAGGAGAATGACTTGAACCCAGAAGGCAGAGGTTGCGGTGAGCTGAGATCATGCCATTGCACTCCGACACGGGCAACAAAAGAGAAACTCCATCTCAAAAAAAAGGTATTGCACAATAACCTATCAGGTAAATATATCAAAATTCATTTAACCATTATCTTACTCGGATAGTAAGAGTGTTGCATTTTCAACTCAACCACATCTATTCATCAATATTTACGAAGTGTCACTCATACACACTGAGGATATAGAATAAATGGTCCCTTCTGATCTATCTAGGAAGAAAGAAAGTATACACTTATAATGCAATTTGATAAAGACAAACTCAGGTTGATATTAAAACAGGTGGGCCATGTAAAATCTCTGATAGAATCAGGTATAGCACTCTACACGGAAAAACACAGATCAGAACAACACAAGGAAACAAAAAGCATTTATGTTTTTATCTTTCTAGTGTTTCTCCCCATTATCACTAACAATGGGCATTGAATTGCCCTAAAAATCTTCGCCAATTTTATTTGCAAAACTGAAACCCATTTATATTTCTCAAGAAAATATAAATTAAATTTGAACATTTCACTATAAAAAAATATTCTATTTTCTTTGACCTCTTTCTAATATAGTGTTGGCACACCTCTTATTATGTGTTCTTCATTTAGGGTATGATTTTTGTCCATAATATTTTTTGCAAATATATTTCCAGTTTGTTTGCCTTCTAATTTTGCATATAATGTTTTTTGATATGCAATAATGTTTTAATTATTAGGTAATCAAATATTTTTCTTGGAGTTTTTTTCCACTGCTTTATTTCTTAGAAGTTACTTTTTGTTTCAGAAATCAGCTAATTGTCAAGGCCAGGCAAAGTGGCTAATGCCTGTAATTCCAGCACTTTGGGAGGCCAAGGAGGATGGATCATTTGAGACTAGGAGTTCACGATCAGCCTAGCCAACACGGCAAAATCCTGTCTCTACTAAAAATACGAAATTTAGCCAAGCATAGTGGCACACGCCTGTAATCCCAGCTACTCGGCAGGCTGAGGCAAGAGAACCCCTGCAATCCAGGAGGCAGAGGCTGCAGTGAGCTGGGATGGCACCACTCCACTCCAGTCTGGGCGACAGTGAAACCCTGTCTCAAAAAAAAAAGAGAAAAAGTCAGCTACTTGTTATATGTTATTTCTTTCTAGATTTTGTAGTTTTTGTTTTACATTTAATGATTTAGAAGATTTGGGGCTTCTTGTGGTTTCTTAAATATTATAACTCTATTTCAAAACTATTCTGTTATGTTGAGCTATCTTATTTCACACTGTATTTTAATATGTTAGGACAGTTCTCTCCTTACGACTTTCTTTTACAAAAATCTTCTAGCTACACTTGTTTGGATATTCTTCATGATGAACTCTGAGATAATTTTAACACATTCCAAAAGACATATTTTTGAGACTTATTAGAATTTTGTTAAATATATTGATTTATTTCCAAAGAATCACAGAATCTGATCTTTTCATCTATGCATCTCTCTTGAAGTATTTATGTCTCTTAGAATAACTACGCTCTTTAAAATAAAATATAAGCTTTACGCATTTTTTGTGAGGGTTACTTCTGCATGCTTTATTTTCATTTTATTGCAAATGGAATAGTTCCCCATTAGCTTTCATATCTCATTGTTATTATGTAGGAAAGCTATTGATTTATTTTTATTAAACCTAATTGTCTTTTAAAATGTATTAATTTTAATATTTTTCAGTTGATCCTTTTTTATTACATTTTACTTATTTATTTATTTTGTTTTATTTTGAAATGTTCTTTTTTGAGATGGGGTCTCACACTGTCGCCCAGGCTGGAGTGCAGTGGCACTATCCTGGCTCACTGCAACCTACGCCTCCCAGGTTCAAGCGATTCTTCTGCCTCAGCCTCCTGAATAGCTGGAATTACAGATGCCCGCCACCATGCCTGGCTAATTTTTGTATTTTTAGTAGAGACAGGGTTTCACCATGTTGATCAGGCTGGTCTTGAACTCCTGACCTCAAGCAATCCACCCACCTCGGCCTCCCAAAGTGGTGGGATTACAGGCATGAGCTATCACACCCAGCTTTTTTTAATTACATTTTAAAATAGCATTAATAGAAACAAGGTTTCACTATGTTGCCCAGGCTGGTTTCAAACTCCTAAGCTCAAGCGATCTTCCCACCTTGGCCTCCCAAAGTGTTAGGATTACAGGCATGAGCCAGGTCCAGTTTATTCTTTTGGATATTCTAGAAGTAGAATATAGAATTCTCTACATTTAACAATTGTGACAATTCCTTCATGACTACTTAAATTCTTCCTTTCCAATATTAATGCCAGTGTAGTCTTACAGCACTATTTAGGTTCTCAACTGCAACATTGAATAGGAGTGGTGATAGCACGTAGCTTTGCTGTGCCTCTGACTTCAACAATAATACTTCTGTAGATTTTTTTAGAGATGCATCTTCTTAAGTTTAGGAAATTCCTTTCTATTTTAATCAGTCATGAATGGGTATTGCATATTATGCAATGTTTTTTCCCAGCATTTTCTGTCAACATAGATGAGAAGTAAATTGGCCAAGTTCCACCTATTTGTGATTGTGGCTTTTGGTTGTGGTTGTTGTTGTATATCGAAATAATAGAGGACATTTGGTTTCTTCCTTAATTCCGCTATGGTCATAGGGAATGCTCTATAGAATTTCAGTCCTTTAAAATTGTTGAAATGTGCTTTACGACCCACTACATAATCAATAAATATTCTTTTTGCAGCAAAATAATATATATTCTGTAGTGCTGTATTTGTATCATGTCAATTTTGTTCATTGTGTTGTTCAACGCTTCTATGTCCTTTCTATTTTTTTCCCTGCTTGTTCTATCAGTTACAGAGAGGAATGTGTTGAAAATCTCAGGTTGTGATGGTAGATTTGTATATTTGTCCTTTTAGTTCTGTCATTTTGTTTCATATATTTCAATACTATCTTTTTTAAGATAGCACTAAATTGATCCTTTTCACTTACAATACTTGGCTTTAAAATCTACTTTGTCTAATATTTGTATAGCTACAACCAATTTTCTATTAGGCACAACAGGCATGCATAACCCGGAGATATTGCAGATTCAGTTCCAGACTGCTACAGTAATAATATCATAATAAAGCAAGTCACACAAATTTTTTGGTTTCCCAGTGCATATATAAGTTATGTCTACACTATTCTATGGTCTATTAAGTGAGCAACAGCATTATGTCTAGAAAAACAATGTACATACATTGTACATTTTAATGAATGTATATGTGAAACAACATACATTAATTTTAAAATATACTATATTACTAAAAAGTACTATTGATCATCTCAGTCTTCAGTGAGTTGTAATTTTTTTGCTGGTGACGGGTCTTGCCTCCGTGTTAATGGCAACTGACTGATCAAGGTGGTGGTTGCTGAAGGTTAGGGTGGCTGTAGCAATTTCTTAAAATAAGACAAAAATGATGTTTGCCACATTGATTCACTCTTTCTTTCACAGAAGATTCCTCTGTAGCATGCAATGCTGTTTGATTTTACCCACACAGTAGTGATGCAGGATTTTTTTGCTCCTTAGCTAGGCTCCTTAGCCAGGCTCCTCCCCTGCATAAGATGCGAATTCCTGATGGCTCCAACCCATTCCCCCAGTGCTTGTGGGTCTCCAGTCCACTATGGGCATGCTCAGGCAAGTCCCCTGTGCAGGTTCCCTTATCTGCACAAAACATCTGATGTAAACACTTGTGGGGCGAGTTGGAGATTCTCTGGGGACCCTTCCCTATCTGCCTAGGCCTTTGTCTGCCTCTTGCCTCTATCAGTAGGACTTCCTTGCCACCATTTTATCAACTAAGTTTATGTAATACTCTAAATCATTTGTTGTCATTTCAACAGTGTTTACGGCATCTTCAACAGGATTAGATTCCATCTCAAGAAACCACTTTCTTTGCTCATCCGTAAGAAGCATCTTCCACTGAAGTCTTGAGCCCCTCAAAGTCATCCATGAGGACTGGAATCAATTTCCTCCAAACTCCTGTTAATGTTGATATTTTTTACGTCCTCCCATGAACCATGAATTCTCTTAATGGCATATAAAATGGTCAGAAGATTTTCAATTGACCTTGCCCAGATCCATCAGAAGATTCACTATCTATGGCAGCTATAGCCTTACAAAATAAATTTCTCAAGTAACAAGACTTGGAAGTCAAATTACTCCTTGATCCATGGACAGCAGAGTGGATGTTGTGTTAGCAGGCATGAAAACAATATTCGTCCCCTTGCACATTTCCATCAGAGCTCTTGGGTGTTTGGTACATTGTCAATGAGCAGTAATATTTTGAAAGGAATCTATTTTTTTTCTGAGCACTAGGTCTCCAGACTGGGCTTAAAATGTTAGGTAGACTATGTTGTAAACACATGTGCTGTCATCCAGGCTTTGTTTTTCCATTTCTAGAGCATAGGCAGAGTAGATTTGGCATAATTCTTAAAGGCCCTAGGATTTTGAGAATGGTCAAAGAGCATTGGCTTCACCTTAGAGTCACGAGCTGCATTAGCCCTTAACAAGGGAGTCAGCCTGCCCTTTGAAGCTTTGAAATCAAGCCTGGACTTTTACTCTCTAACTCTGAAAGTCTTAGATGACATCTTCTTCCAATAGAAGGCCATTTCATCTACATTGAAAACCTGTTGTTTCATATAGCTCTCTTCATCAAGTACTTGAGCTAGATCTTCTAAATAAATTCCTGCAGCTTCTACATCAGCACTTACTACTTCACCTTGAACTTTTATGTTATGCAGATAGTCTCTTTCCTTAAATCTCATGAATCAACCTCTGCTAACTTCAAACTTTTCTTTGGCAGCTGCCTAACCTCTCTCAGCCTTCAGAGAATTGAAAAGAGGTAAAGCCTTGCTCTGGATTAGGCTTTGGCTTAAGGGAATCTTGTGGCTGGTTTGCTCTTCTATCCAGACCACTCAAACTTTCTCCATATCAGCAAGAAAGCTGTTTCACTATTTTTATCAATCCTGTGTTCACTGGAGTAGTATTTTTAATTCCCTTCCAGAACTTTTCCTTTGTATTCATAACTTGGCTAGCTGGCTCAAGAGGTCTAGCTTTCAGCCCATCTTGGCTTTCTACATGCCTTCCTCACTAAGCTTAACCATTTCCAAATTTTATTTCAAGTAAAAGCCATGAGAATCTTCCTTTCACTTGAACACTTAGAGGCCATTTTAGGGTTTTTAACTGGCCTATTTCAATATTGTTGTGTTTTAGAGAATAGGGAGGCCTGAGGAGAGGAAGAGAAATGGGGGGCTGATTGGTGGAGCAGTTAGATCACACACATTTATCAATTAACTTTGCATGAGTGCAATTCATGGTACCCAAAAGCAATTGCAATAATAACATCAAAGATCAAAGATCACGGTCCACCATAACAGATATAATAGTAATAATAAAGTTTGAAACATTGTGAGAATTACCAAAATGTGACCGAAAGAAATGAAGACAGCATATACTGTTGGAAAAATGGCACTGGTAGACTTGCCTGATGCAGGGTTGCCACAAACCTTCAGTTTGTAAAAAAAAGTAATATCTGCAAAGTACAATAAAGCAAATTGCAATAAAATGAGATATGCCTGTATTTACGTGGCATAATTCTTTCTATCCTTTCAATCTTTCTGTAGCCTTTTATTTGAGGTGTCTCTTAGAAGCAACATATAATTGATAGTACTTTTTAATTCTGTCCATAGCATTTGCCTTTTAATTGGAGTATAGATTCCATTTATATTTAATGTACTTGCAAAAAAAATCTCCTGTTTTAAAAAATTTACCACCTATTTGCTTCTTTGCTTTTTAAAAACTTTTTTATTTTATTTATTTATTTATTTATTTTTGAGACAGAGTTTCACTTGGCTGCCCAGGCTGGAGTGCAGTGGCACAATCTTGGCTCACTGCAACCTCTGCCTCCTGGGTTCAAGTGATTCTCCTGCCTCAGCCTCCTGAGTAGCTGGGACTACTAGCCTGCCACCACGCCCAGCTAGTTTTTTGTGTTTTATTTCAATAGAGATGGGGTTTCACTATGTTGACCAGGCTGGTCTTGAACTTCTGACCTCAGGTGAGCCACCCTCCTTGGCCTTCCAAAGTGATCATCTATTTGTTTCTACTTGTCTGAGTTCCTTTTTTTCCCTTTCTTGCATCTTTTAAATATTTTTTTATTATTCCATTCCCCCTTTTTTAACATGTTATTTATTCTTTTTCTATTACTTTTGCTGTTATTCTAGAGATTATAGTATTCATTCTTGATGTATTAAAGCCAAGTACTTTTATCAATTCCTATACAATCCTAGGACTTTAGAACATTTTACTTTCATTTACTCTATCTCACTTTTTGTGCTATTATTGTGTATATTTTAATTCTACATATATTTAAACCTCACATGTCATTTTTATTGTTTTATACAAATTGTGTGTATTTACTTCTATCCATATATTAACGCTTTGATTGATCTTCATTCCTTTAGATGTCTCCATGATTTCATTTGGGATTATAGTCCATCTGCCTGAAAAACTCCTCTTGGAATTTCCTTTAATGTAAATCAGCTGATGATCTTAGTGTTTCTTGGTTATAAAACTGTCTGTATTTTATTTTTAATTTTGAAAAGCATTTTTACTAGGTATATAATATAGGCTGACAGGTAATTTCTCCTAGCGCTTTGAAGACATTTGAAAGTGTTTAGGCTTCCACTGGTTCTCTGAGAATAAGCTCTTAATTTTATTGTTGCTCATTTACAGATTATATCTCTGTTTTCTCTGCTGATTTTAAACCTTTTCTTTTTGACTTTGTTTCTCAGTAGTTTACAATGTGCCTAGATATGGTTTCCTTTGCTTGAAATCCTGCTCTATATTCATAATGTTTCTTGACTCTGAGAATTGTAGTTCATTCATTTTTAAAAATTTCCAGCCATTATCTTTTCAAATATTACTTCTTTTCCTTTTTTCTCTCACCTCTCTTCCTGATATTCCAATTACATGTGTGTTAGAATGTTTTACCACATGTGTTATAGTTTCCTTTCTGAAACCTTGTCTTTTATATAAAGTTTTTATATCTCTTGTATTTAATTTTGCATATTTTGTTTTGCTTATTAGCTTCACTAATTCCTGCTTAAGTTGTATCTAATCTGTTATTAAACCCATAATTCTGTAGTAGTTTTAGTTAGTGTGGTTTTTTCTCCAATTCCAAAATTCCATTGTATTCTTCTTTGGAGTTTCCAGTTCTCTGCTGAAAACTCTTAATCTTGTCATTTAATTTCTTGAAGATATTAAACAGAATTATTTTAAAATCTGTCTTTAAACTTTAATATCTGGATCTGGTTTTTATTTCTGTTTTTTTCCCTTAGTTTTTAAGACAATTCTGTGTCCTTTGTTTAAATTAAGTTTCAGACATGGTGTATAAAATATTATATGGATAATGTGTGGCTCTGGATGATGCTCTTTTTCGCCAGACTGAATATTTACTATTGCCTTTGAAGCTGGTCTTCCGCCCCTTGGGTCTACTTCCCTTTCATCCAGGCCCCTAGGGTATAGCCCTTCGGAGTCCCAGCTGAAAGCCTAGTTGCTTACCAGCCCCTCATCCTAAATAGGCCGTAAACTCCATTTTTTTTTCTCCCCAACCCCATGAGATGGCTGAAAGCTCTGCTTACTTTCTCACTCTTCCAGCCATTGCTTTAAAATCATCGAATACCTCATGGGAAAAGTGGCAGCTTTCTGAGCTGCCTATCTTTCCAGGATTTCAGTCATCCAAGTCTTTGCTGGGAGAGGAATTTTTTAACTTTTGCCAACTTTTCTGTTTTTTCTTAGTGAGAATGTTGATCACAAATAAACTAATATTATCAGTGCCAGAAGCAAAACTCCGAGACAGTTTGAGCAGAGCAGTGGCACGATTTGGTTTCGATTTTTTTTTTTTTTTTTTTTTTTGAGACGGAGTCTCGCTCTGTTGCCCAGGCTGGAGTGCAGTGGCGCCATCTCGGCTCACTGCAAGCTCCGCTTCCTGGGTTCACGCCATTCTCCCGCCTCAGCCTCCCGAGTAGCTGGGACTACAGGCGCCCACCATCACGCCCGGCTAATTTTTTGTATTTTTAGTAGAGACGGGGTTTCACCGTGTTAACCAGGGTGGTCTCGATCTCCTGACCTCATGATCCGCCCGCCTTGGCCTCCCTAAGTGGTGGGATTACAGGCATGAGCCACCGCGCCCGGCCTGGTTTCGATTTTTAAAAGATCACTCTCATTGCCTTGAAAATGAACTATGGGGCATTAGGGAGGAAGAAGGATGGAAGCAGGTGGTCCAGTTAGTAAACTATCACAGTAATCCAGATAAGAGATAACGGTGGCTCAGGCCATGGTGGTAAGGTGGAAATAGAGAGAAATGATCAAATGCCGCACTGACAAACTGCAGATGGGCATGAGAGAGGAGTCAATGCTCATCCCAAGATTTTTGGCCTGAAGAGTTAGAAGGAAGGAGATGAAGAAAACTGAGACGGGGAAAGCTGGGTAGGAGTGCATTCATGAAGACCAATCAGGAACTCACTTTTGTGTATGTTAAGCCTGAGATGCTAATTTGACATCTAAGTGGAGATGCCAAATGCATAGTTGAATACACCATTCTGAAGTTCAGGAAATATTTGAAAGCTAGAGATACAAATTCTGTAGTCATGAGCATATAGATGGTAATTAAAGTCGTAAGACTGGATGAGAAGACCTCTAAAGTAAATATAGGGACGACTACAGACGATATAATAGTGTCTATTTCAAAGGGCTGGCGTGCAGGGTTAATAATATTTATACAACTCCTGCCTCCAGACCCCTCCCCCAGTGTACGGAGATCAGGGTCTCATCACCCCTTCCCACCACGTGAAGTCCCGCTTACAGCTCAAATGCCTTTTATTAACCGAAGGTCAGCTTTTGTGACTCAGATGCTCAACAGGTGCACAACTCTGCTAACGCAGTAGGCAGTCCTGGCCAAAGGGTGGTGCTGTGAGTCGCCTCCAGCCTCCGGGCCGTCCTGAAAGCTGCACCTTCTCCCCCTGAGCTGCAGAGGGCGCGCGTGAGGCATCGGGCGCTCGGGACCCCGCAGGAGCTCAGCGAGGGGGCGGGGC
Source organism: Macaca nemestrina (assembly GCF_043159975.1). Taxonomy (NCBI): domain Eukaryota; kingdom Metazoa; phylum Chordata; class Mammalia; order Primates; family Cercopithecidae; genus Macaca; species Macaca nemestrina. The sequence goes on from NC_092128.1 coordinate 114,084,821, forward strand.
AGCCACGGAGTGAGGCTTGGACGGGGAGGGGCGGGGTTAGGTGCGGGGCGGACGTGGGGTGGGGTTGGCCGGGGCCAAAAGCAGGGCGCAGGGCAGGCGCGGGATGGTCACGGGGCGGGGCCAGGCGCGGGGCCATGGGCGGGGCCGAGCTGCCGGTAGCCTGCCTGCCGCAGTCCGAGCGCCGCGCTGGGGAGAGCGGGTGTTTGAAGGCTCCGCGGACCGGCACTAGGAGCCGGGGGCGGGTCCGTGACCCTCCGGCTTCTCGGAGCGAACAGGCGGCCAGGAAAGAAGCGGGCCTGAACACCATGATCCCTCTGGAGAAGCCGGGCAGCGGCAGCTCCTCCCCAGCCGCCACCTCAGGCTCGGGCCGGGCCGGCCGGGGTCTGAGCGTGCCGTGCCGGCCGCCGCCGCCGCCGCCGCCGCCACAGGCCCGCGGGCTGCTGACAGAGATCCGCGCCGCGGTGCGCACCGAGCCCTTCCAGGACAGCTACAGCCTGTGCCCGGGCCGGGAGCTGGGCAGGTGAGGACGGGCGGGGCCCGGCGCGGAACCTTTCCGGACGCGCGGGGCGGGACGCGGGCGCCGATAAGCGCCGGGGCCCCGGCGGCGAGCCTGAGGTGGCGTTGCTGCTGCCGATAACGCGCTTTGTGACTTGGCACGAACTTGGGTGCTGACGGCGAGTAGGGCAGCCGAGTCGCACCAGCGCCTCCCTACCCCCACCACGCGCCGCGCCCAGCGAGCGAGTGATGGTAACTCGATGGCGGTCCCGGAGGCGCGGACACTTTCCTCTCCTCAGCCCTTTGGTTCTCTGTGGCGTTTCGAATAGCGATTTAACGAGAGAAGGTGCGGACCGCGCTCTGCTTTTCACCCCGAGCAGCGGGTCTGAAAACCAGAGGTCTGTGGAGCCGGCTTTGCCTTTTTCCTTCAACTCTTGCGACTTTCTTGGTCTCTCTGTGTGGTTTTAATAAAATACAGCATCCGTTGTGACAGCTTCCTTTGCACCGGTGCTCTGTTACCTTGTGTCGGTCTTCTGCTGAATTCATTTTCGTTTTCTTGCTTGGTTTTGTGCCTTTTTAGTTCTAAAATATTTAGGTCCCTTTGCCTCGAGTTAGATTGGTTTCTTTCGTAGGCGCTTGGCCCTTTTCTCGCTCTTTTTACTTTGCTGGGAACCGATTCTTCCCTTCTCCCCTCACCCTACCCTAGCCCACCGTTTTTTTTTTTTTTTTTTTTGTGGGAATAGGGAGAGCTTGTCTCCAAAGTTGCAAGTGCAGGCTATTCGGATGCTTTACATTTTGCATGCTGAAGAGGGGTGATCGAGTGATTTTTGTGGGATTTGGGGACTCTTCCTTGAGAACAGCTTGGGGAAGTTGTTAAATTCTCTGGCTTTGGGGGCAGACTTGAGTTCATATTCGTGCCCTGGTTGCTGTGTTTTCCTCTGGAGGGGTTAGACTCCCCAGCCTCACTTTCCTCATCCGTAAAATCAGTATAATGATGACACTACCTACCTCAGAGGTGTCCTGAAGATGCCATGCCTGTCAAGCGCATACCACTGGGCTTGCCACATGGCGTTCAGTAAATGTTCTCATTATTGCCAGCATTTGTCATGGTTGCAAAATAGCACCATGTTGTAATGGGAAAGGGCCTGACAGTTGGAACAGCCTTCAGCTGGGGTCTTGAAAAGGCAAACAATGTAACATTGGTTGTAATGTTAAAAACACACTGCCTTACACATATTAAGGTAACTTTTGGAAATAGTTTTTTTTGGGGGGGGGCGGGGTAGGGAGTGTGGAATCCTACCTTAACAAAGTCTTACTTATTCCTAAATGTTAACAAAAGGAAAAATACCTTTCAGGAGCAAGATTTACTTCACTGCTAGGCCCTAGTTGACTGGATCTGTGCATACTTTAATTGTGACAAAAGGTGAAGGGAACTATGACTTAGCTGTGTATTCTAATTTGTCGACATTCCAAACATTCTGAAGTAACCCATATTACCCGAAAGAAGGAAAACTGGACGGGCACAGTGGCTCACGCCCGTAATCCCAGCATTTTGGGAGACTCAGGCGAATGGATCACCTGAGGTCAGGAGTTCGAGACCAGCCTGGCCAATGTGGTGAAACCCCGTCTCTGCTAGAAATACAAAAATTAGCTGGGCGTGGTGGTACATACCTTTTCTTACATAAATTTCTTTACAAAAGGAGTAGGTCATAAAGCAGCATAACAATGCAATTATTAGATAAATACTTGATATAAGAGCCTGGAACTGAAAAATAAAATTAAATCTATTCTTTTCCTTGTGGCACCCTTTTTTATCGCATAGCAGTTTAATGCAGTGCTTAAGAATATTGGCTTTGGAGTCAGACAGTGTGAGATTGAATCTTGGCTCTTACTAGTTATGTGGACTTGAGTGCATTACCTAACCGCTTATTGCCTCATAGGGTTGGTGAGAGAATTAAGTAAAACACATAGCCTTAAGGCTGTGCTTAGCTTAAGGGAAGCACTCAGTAAATGTAATTCATAGTGTAATTCAATAAACGTTATTATTTTAAATGTAACCAAAAAAGAAAACCTGCACAATCTCAAAATTTGCCTCTATTTCTGGCAAAAGTAATGAAGTCTCAGGAAGTGAAAGTTCTGTTTGTGCTATAAGCAGTCCTTATTTAAGGTTTATAAATTTTGCCTGTATTTATGGTTTTAACATATAGTTAAGTGTGTTTTTGCTTCATCTTTGATAAGGTAGAAAACTTATTTTTCCAACTATTAACTCTGGTTGCATTTCTGATATAACTCTAATTAATCTCATTCTGATAAAGAACTTGCAGAATACTCGTTTATATTTTAATAATGTGGGAAGAAAAACAGATTTTTTTTTTTTTCATTTTATTCTGTGGCCTTTCATTTAGTAAAATGCAGAAGGGGTGTGAAGAGTTAACTGTTCAAACAAATAGATCTTTTTCAGGTGCTACTGTGTTATCACAGATCTAAAATTTTCAATGAGATCACTGTTCAAAGAGAATTTTTTCAATGGTCAACATTGATTCCAGAGTAATGACAGGATGTGATGTTAATCGTTTTAAGAAATGTCACATTCTTTCATGTCTCCAGTAAAGTCCATAGCAGCATAAGTAAGAGTAAATATATGATGTAAAACATTGTTTTATTACTTGGAGCTTGACTGGTTATTCCTAAGGCTTGTTACTTTTCTTTGAGTCAGGATGTATGCCAGTGTAAACCATATTGACGATTTCCTTACTGGGGCACACAAGAGAAATGACCTTGGGTTCTGAGAATTTTTTCACATTGATTTCCCTTGAGTTTATTGATAATATAGGAACAGAAAGATGTTTCTAGGAACTTAAAGATACACCAATTTCATATCAAATGATTTGCCTTACATTTGTTTTCATTATCTAGTCCTCAACTGTAATGTTTTTAATATACTCATAAATTTTTTCTTAAAAAAAAAAAAAAAGCCAAAAGAACACTTTAAAAATATCGATGCATGCTAATAGTTGGATTTTCCTAAGGCAAAAAATTACAAATACAAGTTCCCATCTGAAACAGGTACTTTATAAGTGTGCAGGCTTTACAGTTTTGCAAGTGCTTTCACATGCATTATCTCATTGATTCTCACCACAAGGCTGTTTGGAAAGTCCCATTTTTCAGATGAGAAAACAAAGACCGAGTTTAAGTCTTGTGAGAGATAACAGAGCTGGGACTCCTGACTTTGAAATCATTCTCATTACACCACACATATTTTTCAAAGAATAATCTGTAGTCATATCTTACGACTAAAGCAATTTCATATCATTCTAATGAAAGGATATGTTAATGAGTTTGACGTTGGAACAAACATGGTCAAGCTTCAGTGTCATATAGTTAAGTCACCACTGAGGCCTTGAAGTAAATTAGGGATGTCCTATCTCCTTCTCCTCAGAGCAGTAGGGGTAACAGGGACAAGAAAGGATTTTTTTTTTTCAGAGAACAAGAATATTCAAACTGAAAGGGGACTCTGGGTGGGTATTTTGGGGACTGTGTATCCTTACCTAGATTGATGGCTGTAGGTAATAGCTTCAGTTTTTGTATCTGACAACAACTTAAGCATGTGTCATAAGTTATTTTTTAAGAAATAAAGACCTGGCCGGGCGCGGTGGCTCAAGCCTGTAATCCCAGCACTTTGGGAGGCCGAGACAGGCGGATCACGAGGTCAGGAGATCGAGACCATCCTGGCTAACCCAGTGAAACCCCGTCTCTACTAAAAATACAAAAAATTAGCCGCGCGTGGTGGCGGGCGCCTGTAGTCCCAGCTACTCGGGAGGCTGAGGCAGGAGAATGGCGGGAACCCGGGAAGCGGAGCTTGCAGTGAGCGGAGATCGCGCCACTGCACTCCAGCCTGGGTGACAACGTGAGACTCCGTCTCAAAAAAAAAAAAAGAAATAAAGACCTTTATTAAGTAATATCCATGCAGAAATTGCTTTGTTTTAACAGAGATGTTATTTAAGATTTGACAACTCGTCATTAGTTTGAAGAATTATATTTACAAACAATTTTGGATAATCTGATACTTTGGATGGATAAAAGAAAATTGGCCATATTTGTGGTTCAACAATAAAGTTGCTTGGAAAGTATGGCTTCTGCTCTCAGACAGGTACTTTAAGTCCAGTCAGCTGTTCAATTTTGAAAAGTTCATGCTTAAAATGTGAAATTAATTTAAAATACATAAATTTAAGAATTTGAATTTTAGTCTCTTCATAAAACTATAGATGACACAGTTTTATAAAATCTGATTATTGAACCAAATGCATTAGAAAACTAAGTAGCTATAGTCATTGAGTCACCTCTTCAGGTAAGTAAGAAGTTAACTAGATTTCTTGAGAGAATTTATACATTATGTAGACTAAATAGCTCACCCCCAGAACTCCTGTTCTATGATTTTTTAAAAAATTATCATTGCTTATATCATAGATCTGAAATTAATGCCAAAATCAATAAAAATAGCCACTGATTACTGATCATTTGCTGAATGCTACACACTTTAAAGATGCAGTTTTGTATAGTCTTCACTGCCCTGTATGGTAAAGTGCCATTGATCTTATTTTACAGATGAGGAATCCCAGGATCCAAAGGATTAATAAATTGCCGAGTATTACACAGGTATTAGCCAGAATTTAACACCAAGTTTGACTTGTAAAGCCCTGCCTTTTCTTATCACACATGCTAATGTCTTATTTGAATGGACTCATGATTTTTACGCCTAGGGTCTTTTCCTTGATCCTTTCAGCGGTAAGGAAGACAAAATCCATTCTAGGTGTTTCTTGAATGGAACTTCTTTACCTTTAAGACATCACTCGGCTGGGCGTCGTGGCTCACACCTGTAATCCCAGCACTTTAGGAGGCCAAGGTGGGTGGATCACTTGAGGTCAGAAGCTTGAGAGCAGCCTGGCCAACATGGTGAAACCTCATCTCTACTAAAAATACAAAATTAGCCGGGCACGCACCTGTAGTCCCAGCTACTTGGGAGGCTGAGGTCGGAGAATTGCCTGAACTTGAGAGGCGGAGATGATGCCACTGCACTCCAGCCTAGGTGACAGAGCGGGACTCTGTCTCAAAAAAAGAAAAAAGACATCACCCCAGTGTAATTAGGCAAATACTGTACTTATGTATCAAGTACATAAAGGCGCACTACCATAGGCTCTGGAAGCTATTCCCAATGTAACAGATCGATCACTGTCCCCTTATAGGCAAGATGATATGCCACTGGAAGGTCTTATGGGGGAAATAACATTTCATTTGGGCTGTAAAGAATGGGTGGAATTTCAGTAGTAGTTACCATTGTCAGTAAAACACCAAGTCAGAGCGGTAGAAAAATTCAGTGAAGAGAGAATGGCAAATAGTCCAGTATATTAAATGTCATGAGGTTAAGTTGCCATAAAACCTTTATTTAACAAAATAATAAGAGCAATATATATACTAGGTGTGCTGATTATATTTGCACACCTGCCATGTGCAGGGCCCTATGGAGATAAAAAGATGAATAATAAGTGAGGTCCCTGAAACTCACAATCCAACTGGGAGACATAGTACAACAAGTTGTAATATGTAAGGTTGACATAAATATGATAAAGGTATAAGCAAAGCACTTCAACCTAGAATAAAACAGGACCTTGGACATTATTTTACTTACCCTCTGTACTGCTCAAATTAGCATGTGTGTTTTCTGATGTTTACCTGAATGTTATATATTCTATTATCTCTTCACCTTTGCCTATAATCCAACACTTGAATTTATATTTGGAATCCCTTCAATAAATGGGATTCTCTTTACCAAAAAAGGTAGCTCAAACTTCTGTCCAACTATAACTCGTACCACATTACACAGTACTATAACTGGTACCACATTTACATAGTACCTATATTAAAAATCTGAAAGTCATCCGTGACTTTCACCTTTCCCTTCTCCTTCATCTCTGCCTACAACTCACACCTGCCAGGGAGTGCTAATAAATCTTGACTTTAAGTGTCTTTTAAACGTTTTCTGTCTTCCCAGTCCCTACTGCTGGTACTTGAGTGCAGGCCTACTGCTTTGAATTATTTTATTGGCCTGTTTCTAGTTATCACTGGCAATCTACTCTTCATAACACTATTAGAATTATCTGTTTTGTTTTGTTTTATTTGAGACAGGGTCTCATTCTGTTGCACAGGCCAGAGTACAGTGGCATGATCTCGGCAGCCTAGTTGTCCCAGGCTCAAGTGATCCTCCCATCCCAGCCTCTCAAGTGCCAGGACCACAGGTGCACACAACCATGCCCGTCTAATTTTTGTATTCTTTGTAGAGACAAGGTTTCACCATGTTGCCCAGGCTGGTCTTGAACTTCTGGGCTCAAGCAATCCGCCTACCTCAGCCTCCGAAAGTGCTAGTATTACAGGCATGAGCCGCCGTGCCCAACCAGAATTATCTTTTTTAAACAGTTATTTTCAGTATTCTAATAGGTTCCAATTTTAAGCCTGATGAAGCCCAAACTCCTTAGCAAACATACCTACCTAAAGATACCCCCTGTCTCCCTAAGCACTGTTTTTAGGCACTGTTAATGCAAAGTTCTTAAGGAGCTTGGACTGGTGGGTCTCAATCAAATGTCACCTCCTCTTGTTATAATTGTTTATGTATCTTACCTTTCCCACCTCTCTGGAATATGTTTCCAATGAGTAGTTCTGAAATGTATTCATTTCTGATATTTATCCCAAAATATTTAATGAAAACCTAAGTTCCCAGTTTTGTACCTATTAGTGAAATGTAGATGTTTTTGAAATGAAAAAATAAACCTGAAAAGCATGGCAACTGTATATTCTAGGAAGAAGTTTGGCTTTTGAGTCAACAAAAAAAGTAGATGTGCAGCAAACATGCCCTTCGGACCTCATCAGCCCCAAGTCAGTTATATATAACCATGGCCCCTAATGTCAGAGAAACATCATTTTTAAAATGTTTTGTAGAGGACTCAATAACCTAAAGTTAAAGGTTGAGGTATAGTCACAATTTTTACCATAAAGTCATGGTAAAATATGCATGTTGGAACCCTTTTGAGGTATGGAATTTAGGGAACTCTGTCAATGTAATTCTGAGCATATACACTGGGACTTTGCAGCTTGAATACTGAATCTCATGTTTTCTTTATACAATGTGGCTGTGTAGAACAGCTCCAAGAAATCTGTTGTTATCTCCTCTGACTCTTTGAATGGTTTGAAGGGTCCCATTCCCATTGCACCAGTCATTTAGAGATGAAGGCATGCATGCTTCCTCAAATCATTGCGAGCTGCTGTCATGATGTCAGTTTCAGTGGTATGTGGTGTTAGAACGATGGAAGAGTTTTATTCAGCATAGGATAGAGCAGGGTTCAGCAAACTACAGCCAACCACCTATTTTTGAAAGGGTAGAGCAGGGTTCAGCAAACTACAGCCAGCCACCTATTTTTGAAAGGCTCACAAGCTGTTTTTACATTTTTTATGTTTTACATTTTTTAATAGTTAAAAAAATTAGAATAAGAGTAATATTTAATAACGTGAAAATCTTATGAAATTCAAATTTCGGCGTAAAAGTTTCATTGGAAGCCAAAGACACCCATTCATTTACCTTTCTTGTATGGCTGCTTTTGTTCTACAACAGTGTACTTGAGTCATTGCCGCAGAGACCCTCTGGTCCACAAAGCCAAAAAGAGTTACCATCCTGTTTGCCCTCTACAGAAAAGTTTGCTGACCCCAGTATAGTACAGGATATGATGGAAAGAAAATAATAAATCTAGAACTGTGAGGAATGTTTCCAGAAGAACAGAGGTGGTGTCAGAGTAGTCACTGATATGAAAAGAGAGCCGTGGGAACTGCATTCTGGCACCTAAAGGAATGGGTGAGGAGCATGAGCAGCAGATGAGTAAGTATGGGGAAGAGGCCCCAGAATTTAGCAATGGCTGTTCCGTAACAGGACTCCCAGAGTTCACAGGTTAGCAATGTGTGTGAGTCCGTGTTTAATTTGCCCTGTTAAATTCTAGCTTCTAGATTTTGATCTTTCGTTCTAGACTACTGATACAATTTTGAGTTCCAATTCTGTTTGCTGAATTAGCTGTCTTACCATTCAGTCCTTAAAAATATACTTTCAGGCTATGTAATAAGTAGTTTTTTACTTACTGCACAGTACTTTATTGCTTTGAATGTCAGGTGTGGCAACAGTAAACATTTGTATGTGTGATATGTGTTTGAGGGCCGTTCTACTGAGTCATTTCTAATTTACCAGGAACATGTTTGCTGCCAATTATATGTTGAGGCTTCATTTCAGACGAATTTTTTACAAATTAAACTTTTCTCTTCTCTTAACTTCAGACATGTAGGTATGAAAATATCAAATTATTAATAATTGTTTTCTTTCTCAAAGGAATTAAGAGATCATTGGGAACCTTTTAAAACTTGATGGAGATGTTAGCCTAATGATTTTGTGGGATAAAATGAAAGGTATTAGTCTTTGAGGAATTCATTTATAGTTACTCTCTCCAATATCTGTAGAAGTCTTTCATATTTCTGTGAACAAAAGAACTTTGATCTGAATAAGGGTGCTATTAGGTACGTTGTTTCCAAACTGAACAGCCATAGGCCTTTGCCTAAGGATTTGTCATTCCACATTTATATTACTAATGATAAAAACATGGAAGAAATGAAAATTATATTTGCAGTTAACAATCGCTGGGAAGGAAGAATTACTACTCAAAATTATGTCAGTAGTCTAGAATGCTGGCTCAAAGCCTAGAAGTTAGAATTTAACAGGGCAGGCCAGGGACGGTGGCTCACACCTATAATCCCAGTATTTTAGGAGGCCAAGGTGAGTGGATCACTTGAGGTCAGGAGTTCGAGACCAGCCTGGCCAACATGGCGAAACCCCATCTCTACTAAAAAAAATAAAAATAAAAAAATTAGCTGGGCATGGTGGCATGCGCTTGTAATTCCAGCTATTTGGGAGGCTGAGGGATGAGAATTGCTTGAACCGGGGAGGTGGAGGTTGCAGTGAGCTGAGATCGTGCCACTGCACTCCAGCCTGGGCAATAGAATGAGACTGTGTCTCAAAAACAACAAAAAAGAATTTAACAGGGCAATTAAAGCCTTGCACTTACTTTTTTAGAAAGCTTTTTTTAAAAAATAGATTTATGGGTACAAGTGCATTTGTGTCACATGGATGTATTGGGTCATGGTGAAGTCTGGGCTTTTAGTGTGCTCATCACCTAAATAGTATACATTGTACCCAATAGGTAGTATTTAATTCCTCACCCCCTTCTCACTCTCTCACCTTTTGGTCTGTTTTCCACTCCGTATGCCTGTCTGTCCATTTAGTTCCCTCTTAAAAGTAAAAACAGGCAGTTTTTTACTTCCTGCTTGAGTCATCTCACTTAGGATAATGACATCCAGTTCCATCCACGTTACTGCAGAAGACATTATTTTTATGGATGTGTATTAGTCCATGATACATACACACACCATATTTTTAGTCCAGTCATGCACTGATGGACACAGGTTGATACCTTTGCTATTGTGAATAGGGCTGTGATAAACGTATGAGTACAGGTGTCTTTTTCATATAATTTCTTTTCCTTTGGGTAGATACCCCGTAATGGGATAGTCAAGTCAGATGGTAGTTCTTTGAGAAATCTCCAAACTACATTCCATAGTGGCTGAACTAATTTACATTTCCACCAACAGTGTATAATCCTTTTTCTTTGTATGTTCGCCAGCGTTTGTTTTTTTTGACCTTTTACTAACAGCCATTCCAACTGGTATAAAGCAGTACCTCATTGTGGTTTTAATTTGCATTTCTTTGATGATTAGTGATCTTGAACATTTTTTCATGTTTGTTTGCTGCTTGTATGTCATCTTTTGAAAAAAATGTCTGTTCATGTCCTTTGCCCACTTTTTAATGGGGTTGGTTTTTTTCTTGTTTTTTGAGTTCCTTGTAGATTCTGGATCTCAACCGGTTTTGGAGGCATAGTTTGCAAATATTTTTTCCCATTCTGTAGGTTGTCTATTCATGCTGTTGATTATTCCTAATTTTTTAGCAATCATTTTTAAAATGTAGTATGAGGATACTGACTTGACAAAAATTCAAGGTGGAAAAAATCTAGGTAGTTTATCAGCCCAATTTGAAATATGAAAAACATGTCAAGTTTTTTTAACAAGCAATCTTAGGTTGTATTGTCCCAAGAGCAACAAAAGTAATAATGATGTAATGCTTTGATTGATTATACCTGGATTAGTTGCTTCAGGTTTGGTTAGCACATTTTCTGATGAGCCATAATAGGAAGTGAACCTTATGGGGAGATGGGCATGGTGGCACGCACCTGTAATCCCAGCTATACAAGAGGCTGAGGTGGGATGATCACTTGAGCCCGTAAGTCCAAGGCTGCAGTGAGCTATGATGGTGCTACCGCACTCCAGCCTGGGCAACAGAGTGAGACCCTATCTGATAAAGGAAGAAAAAAAAAAAAAAACCCTATGGTGATGAGGATTTATTGCAAATTGGGAAAGGGAAGAGGGAGTGGCAGCTAACAGATGGTGTTTGCTGTGTTCACTGTCTGATAGACTGCCATGTGGAAAAGAGTGTGAGGTCTGGTCTGTACTGCTCAGCAAAGGACCCTAACTGTAGCCCTTCAGCTGAAGTCAGGTTTAGTCTTGTAGTGAAGACCTTATTATAATAATATGTACCCAGTAGTGGAAAAGATTACCTCACAGTCTGAAATAAGACATTGGCATTTGGCGTTAGGTAAAATATTATATGATTTCTAAGTTGTCTTTCAACCTAAGGATTCAGTGGATGTTTATGGGTGATGACTATCACAGCTTAATGATGTTTGTGTGATTAATAATATTTTATTGAGCACTTACTGTGTGGCAAGTACCATGCTAAGCAATTGAAATATTTAATTCTCACAACCCTGTGAAGTAGATGCCATTTATGTCTCTTATACAGATTAGAAAAATGAGACTTAGGGCATGGAGGCTCATGCCTTTAATCCTAGCAGGATCACTTGAGGCTGGGAGTTCAATACTAGCCTGAGCAACATAGAGAGACCCAGTCTCTTTAAAAAAAAAAAAAAAAAAGAAGAAGAAGAAGAAGAAGAAAAGAAAAATGAAACTAAAAGAGGTTAAATAAACCGCCTAAGGTTACTGTCAAGTGCCACTTACAGGGTTCAAGGCCACATAGGTTTAATTCTAGAGCTCATACCTTTAATCAGTATGGTATACTGAGTCCCTGGTTTACCTGCTTATTAGTGTAATGACAAATAGTAATGCATCAAGATAACACTTTGTTATATCTGTCTTTGTGAGAAAATACAACATTTCTAGCTGATGCTCTAGTTAAAATGATATATGAGTGAGATCCTTACCTTTAGAAAGTGATAGTGCTCTTTAGAGTCAGTTAATGCAGTGAAATTCATCGCATTAGGGATTCTGGTGACCAATTTCTCTTAAAAAAATCAAATGGCTTCCCCCCACCCCCCGTCCCCAGAGACAGAGTCTTACTCTGTCACCCAGGCTGGACATGATCTTGTCTCGCTGCAACCTCTACCTCCCAGGTTCAAGCGATTCCCATGCCTCAGCCTCCTGAGTAGCTGGATTACAGGCGTAGCATTACCATGCCTGGCTAATTTTTGTATTTTTAGTAGAGGCAGAGTTTCATCATGTGCTAATTTTTGTATTATTAGTAGAGATGGGGTTTCGCCATGTTGGCCAGGTTGGTCCAGAACTCCAGACCTCACGTGAGCCACCTGCTTCAGCCTCCCAAAATGCTGAGATTACAAAGGTGACCCACCATGCCTGGCCTCAAATGGCTTTTTTAAAGACTTAAATCATTTTGTGTACAAATGTGCAAAAAATTAAGTTATGTGTAACTCTGCAAAAAATATGGACTTTAATATTTGTTATTCTTTATTTAGAAAATGAATTGTGCAGATTTATACATTTTGTTTTATTTGATAAATCCATAAATCTATAGATGTAGCCTATATAAATCTCTAAGTGATATTTCTACTTTTGTGATTGTATATGAGCTAAATTTGAATATCTACCAATGGTTATTTGGAAATTTCGTTGAAATCTGCCATCTGTGGAAAGTTGTCAACTTTAACAGTGAATGTTTTTGTTTAATTCTAGGGGGAAATTTGCAGTGGTGAGGAAATGTATAAAGAAAGATTCTGGGATAGAATTTGCTGCAAAGTTCATGAGAAAAAGAAGAAAAGGCCAAGATTGTCGGATGGAAATAATTCATGAAATTGCTGTACTTGAACTAGCACAGGACAATCCTTGGGTCATTAATTTACATGAAGTTTATGAGACTGCATCAGAAATGATCTTAGTTCTGGAATAGTAAGTATTGTCTTTCTTAGATTAAGTTTGTTTGGTAGTCTACACTTCCTTTATGGGATACCACTCATCTGTGATAATGTTGCCAGGCCTGGTTCTCTGGAAATCTCAGAATTTTCTAGATCATCTTCAAGTGTTCCTCTTATTTATTTAACATGTTCCAAATTTGCAAGGATGCATGTATATTAGCTTTTTTATTTTCATTCTTTAATGAAATTCTTCTCATAATAGGATAAAAGGTTATCTTACGATTTTATTAGAGGCACTCTTAACGAAGTAATACCAAACTAATATTACAATAAAAGGCATTTTATAATCCTTACATGTTCTTATAGTCTGAGTTAATCTCCTTTTAGAAACAGTAGTCTTGATTCTTACTATGTTTTCAATTTAAGTAGGTAGATACAGCACAGAAAACAGCTTTGAAAAACGAAGGACTGTTCTTTCTCCTTAAGAAATCGTGGTTTCAGGCCAGGCACGGTGGCTCATGCCTGTAATCCCAGCACTTTGGGAGGCCGAGGCAGGAGGATCACCTGAGGTCAAGAGTTCAAGACCAGTCTGGCCAACATGGTGAAACCCAGTCTCTACTACAAATACAAAAAAATTAGCCTGGCGTGGTGGCATGTGCCTGTAATCCCAGCTACTCAGGAGGCTGAGGCAGGGGAATTGCTTGGACCAGGGAGGTGGAGGTTGCAGTGAGCTGAGATTGCGCCACTGCACTCCAACCTGGGTGACAAAGCGCGAGACTCCATCTCATAAAATAAAAGGCCTTAATACTCATGCCTATAATCCCAGCACTTTGGGAGGCCAAGGCAGGAAGGATTACTTGAGCCCAGGAGTTTGAGACCAGCGTGAGCAACATAACAAGACCCTGTCTCTTTTAAAAAATAATTAATTTAAAAAAGAAAACAAAAAAGACTTAATACATCAATAAATCCGAACAAAATCAGAAGACAAACTCGGAAAAATACCTCTAATATTCATCTAGCCAAAGCAGTTAAAGTTGCTTGAATATAAAACCAGGTCTTACAAATACACACAAACACATGAACCTCCCAGTTTGAAAAGGGCTTGGCCCATAATCCCAAAAGATGCAATCCTAAATGTTGAAATTCCAAAAAATCAAAATCTCAAAATTTTGAGATCTCAAAAATCACAATCCCAAAAGATCAAAATCCTGAAAATATAATTATGGAAAAAATAATCCTAAAAAATTATCTAAAAGACATTTATTTGGTCAGGTGCTGCAACCTCCACCTCATGGGTTGAAGCGATTCTCATGCCTCAGCCCCCACAGGTAGCAGGGATTACAGGCGTCCATCTCCACGCCTGGCTAATCTTTTGTATTTTTTGTTAGAGATGGGGTTTCACCGTGTTGATCAGGCTGGTCTCAAACTCCTGACCTCAGATGATCCACCCGTCTCAGCCTCCCAAAGTGCTGGGATTATAGTCGTGAGCCCAGTCAAATCCCAGCACTTTGGGCAGCTGAAGTGGGAGGATTTCTTGAGCCCAGGAGTTGGAGACCACCCTGGGCAACATAGCGAAACCCTGTCTCTATAAAAAATACAAAAATTAACTGGGTGTGGTGGTGCACTCCTGTAATCCCAGCTACTTGGGAGGCAGAGGTGGTAGGATCACCTGAGCCCAAGAGGTCAAGGCTATATTGAGTTGAGATAGTGCCACTGCACTCCAGCCTGAGTAACAGAGTGAGACCCTGTCTCAAAAAACAAAAAAAATTTTATTTACATTTTAAAAGGGGATTGATTTAGGAAACATAAAAATAACTATGTATACCATAAATTGTCCAATTATGTTAATTAAAAATAAAATTTTAATACATGACATTTCATGGCCACTTTATTTACATGCTAAAACAGACAGTAATAACATACGTTTTTACAGACATAACACTCAGATATACTAACAGTCACACAAATGTAACAGTTATGAGCCAGATAAACCATATTTATAAAAGAAGTAGTTCAGCCGGGCGCAGTGGCTCACGCCCCAGCACTTTGGGAGGCCAAGGCAGGTGGATCACGAGGTCAGGAGATCAAGACTTTCCTGGCTAATACGGTGAAACGCTGTCTCTACTAAATATTCAAAAAATTAGCTGGATGTGGTGGAGGGCGCCTATAGTCCCATCTACTCGGGAGGCTGAGGCAGGAGAATGGCGTGAACCTGGGAGGTGAAGCTTGCAGTGAGCAGAGATCGCGCCACTGCACTCCAGCCTGGGTGACAGAGTGAGACTCCATCTCAAAAAAAAAAAAAAAAAATTCTAAAAGTGAAATATATAAACGTATATCTCCATAGTTGATAATTCTGTACACTTAAATTGATAATTGTGGTCATCTGAAATACCATGACAAGCAACCTAAGTCTTTTGACAAAATTGATTGAAAATCTCAATGTGTCATCACCATATATGCAGTTGCCCAAAGAGCCAAGATCTCAAGAAATTTTTTTCACAAATGCAGATGTACAAAAAGGACATATTTTCATTTATTAATAAAGTTTCAATGTTTTTGTTGTTCTTTTTTGGGTTTTTTTTTTGTTGAGACAGAGTCTCCCTCTGTCACCCAGGCTGGAGTGCAGTGGCATGATCTTGGCTCACTGCAACCTCCACCTCCCAGTTCAAGCAATTCTCCTGTGTCAGCCTCCTGAGTAACTGGGATTACAGGTGCACACTACCGTGCCTGGCTAGTTTTTTGGTAATTTTAGTAGAGACAGGGTGTCACCATGTTGGCCAGGCTGGTCTCAAACTCCTGACCTCAGGTGATCCACCTGCCTTGGCCTCCCAATGCTGGGATTACAGGCATCAGCCACCAGGCCTGGCCTCAGTGTTTTTACATACACAAAATCAACATTGTGATAATATATTTTGATGGAGTCAAATTTGCAAAATATTCATAAAATGAATTAACTCTCCTCAAAATTTCACCCAGTTCATACCTCCAGTATTGAAAATTATGCGAAGATGAAATGCATAGCATAGTGAATTGGTGCTATATGTGAAGGGGCAGATGTTGTACATGATTGAATAATTTGGCAGGGGAGAGTTCTTTTTTACCTGCGTTTTCATTTCTATAATCTTTGAAACACCTGCTGCACTTGTATTTGGACAGTGGTTGTGATCTACAAATTTTGTAAGTATGTGTTGTCCACCGGAAAACCTGGTTATTGCTCAGCCATTGCAATTCAATTATTTTCTGCTTTCAAAGCACCGATAATAATTAGCTTTTAAACCATTAGGTATCATTGTATGCTTAACTTAATCACACCCTTTTTTGAAGGAACAATTTCACAGATCTCTTCCATTGTATTGTAAGGAATACAGTGAGAAGGAATGATATTGGACTTCCCCAGGACCAAATCTCTATTATTTAATAGTTAACCTTCTCCAGAGAGACAGAACCAATAGGGTATGTGAATAAATACGAGAAGGAACTTATTAGGAAACTGGCTCATGTGCTTATGGTGACTGAGAAGTTTCACAACAGGCCTGCAAGCTGGATACCTTGGGATGCTGGTAACATGGCTTAGTCCAATTGCAAAGGCCTCAGAACCAGGGAAACCAATCATTACCTTTCAATCCAGGCCAAAAGCCTCAGAACCCCAGGGAGTGGGAGTATAGGGAGCAGGGGTGGTCAGGTGTAAATCCTGACATTTAAAGGCTGGAGTTCTGATGTCCACGGCAGCAAGAGAAAAATTGGTCCCAGCTCTCAGAGAGAGACCAGCTTGTTTTCTATATTTCTTCTCTCTAATTAGATGGTGCCTGCCAACATTGAAGACATATCTTTCCTACCTAGTCCACTCGGACTCACACGCTAATCTCTGGAAACACCCTCACAGACACACCCGAAATAATATCCTGGATTTCTAGGTATTCCTTAATCCAGTCAAGTCAACAACTGAAATTAAGACCATAAATCCACCCCTTGTCAGTTTGGCATCCATAATGCATCTCCTTTAAACTGTACTTAATTTCCAAATAAAGACAGCAACAAGGTAATAGTTCCACCTAACAGGATGCACCTACCGTGATGCACCTAGCCTCATACAACTGAAAACACAGTGGAAGTCCCTTCCCTAAATCCCCTCCCTCCCTAGAATTCAGTTTTCACGATTTCAACAGTCGAAATTTTAATTGTTCAAGATTGTGATTTGGGGATTTTAGACTTTAAGGACTTTTTTATCTTTCAGGATTTTGATCTTTTGGGATTTTGACATTCTGGATCATGGCATCTGAGATTGTGTCTTTCAGGATTATGATCAGCTCTGGTTTTAAAAAAATGAACAAATGATATGAAATTTTCACACATGCAAATGTAAATTACCTATATACACATGAAAATATTTTTATTTTTATAATGTAAATTTTAAAATAGGTTGTGAATTTCCACCTATCAGACTGGCAATGATTATAAACAAAAGTGATATTCATTAATTGAGCCATTTTAGTATAACTTTTCTGGGGTACAGTCTGAAGTATGTATCAAAAGCCTTAAAAAAATATGTTTTAACCCAGCAATTTTACTTAAAGTTTTTTTTAATAGTACATAATGGGGTCTCACTATGCTGACCAGGCTTATCTAAAACTCCTGGCCTCAAGCAATCCTCCTGCCTCAGCCTCCCAAAATGCTGGGATTATAAGCATGAGCCACCATACATGGCCTAATTTTAGTTTTATTAATTTTTTCACAAGGAAATATTAGGCAGTTTTGCAAAGATATGTTACCAAAATGTTCCTTATGGCATTCTCTATGTAGCAAAAAGGTAGCAATGGTCTAAATGTTTGTTAGAAAAAAGGTTGGTTAAATAAGTGATGTCACAAAATGGATTACTGGGCAGTCATTAAGAAGCTAAGGTAAATATATTTCAAAGATTTAAAATATTAAGTTTAAAAAAGAGCATGTTACAAAATAATGTGTATGGCATTATGTTGTTTTTATTTAAAAGTTTATAGAGGGTGAAGTCTGGATGGCTAAAATATTAAGCGTGTTACTCTTGATAGTGTAATTCAAAAGTATGGTGTTCATATATTTTAATTCAATAATTTCACTTGTAGGAATCCCTTCTAGAGAAATAATACGAGACGGAGTCTCAAAAAAAAAAAAAAAAAAAAAATAATACGAACATGAGAAGCACAAAAGTGCTTGTCACAATGCATTTCTAATTTATGATAGTAGAAATACCCAAAAATGGCAGAATGGTTAAAAGTTTTTTTAAAAAAATAAGTTTAGGAATCTCATATGGAAGCCCACTGCTTACCAAGGATTTGTTTTTTTCTGTTTATTACAGAGGGGATTAAGGTAGAATTGGAAATTGATCCAGAAAAGACCACCTGAAATATTCTGTCTCCAAAATCTCCTCCTTCTTGCAAAACCTGCTCTTCAGCCTTTCATCCTGGGACCCTTTTCAGTTCTTCCAGTCTTCACCCGGCTCCTGACTTTTTTCTTCCCTTTTCTTCCCTTCTCCTCTTTGGTAGTTAATTTAACTTCTCTCTTACCAGCACCTACATTATTTCCCTCTTCCTCTTGGTCATCCTCTGCAACTCATTTGCCCATTTTAAACCCAGAATGCATGCTGTGTGTCCCTCCTCCTGTGCTGCCACACATTCTTGGAAGGACTTGGATCGTTTTTCATCTACTTAGTACAAGTGTAAGAGTTCCATCTTCAGCTAGGCTCATGGTATAGCTTAGCAAGTCTGTACCTAATCTCTTACATCCTTTTAACACCCCTACCCCCTGAGCTAATCAATATCTTTACCACACTTACTGTGTCACCTACTTCCCACCTCTCATGAGATACTTAGCCTTTTCTCCCCCATATGGAGAAATCAAGGCCATCAGACACACTCCCCAAGCATCCCTCCCCCCTTCCTCTAATATCTGTCTTTGTTGCTCTCATGCCCGTCCCTGCTGTTCGATGGAAGAGATTCAGCTAATCATTTCCAAGACTGAAACCCTTATTTAAGTTCTTTAATTCTCATCCTTCCTTTTCTAGGACCTGTGTTTCGTTTTTTTGTAAATTATGTAACCTCTTCTAGAGTTTCAGATCCTCCTCCCATGGTGGTTCTTTTCCCTTTGTCTTCTAATATTTCAGTCTCCTCTATGCTAAAATTCCTTCCTCAGCTTTGACTCTTACGTCTTGCCTTTCTCTTTTCCTTACTGCTATACTTCTTAAAAGAATAGGCTGAATTTACAGCATTCCTCACCTTACAGTTTTGTTCTACTTCATTGATCCACTCATCTGTTCATGGGCCAATACTCCATTCACTTTTTAATCTAATGCCATCTGCTCTTCTGATACTTTGATGAGGTCACCAGTCCTGTGTGCCAAAATTAGTCTCCTCGTTTTAGTATTCATTCCAGTTCTTGCTCTCTTTAAACACTTGATATTATCCTTTCTTTCTTGAAATCATGTTCTTCCTTAGCTTTCACAGCCCTATTTTTTAAAAATCTCCTCCTCCTCTCAGAACCTTTTATCCTTTTCTACTATATAAATGTAAGTGTTCCCCACAGTTCCATCAGCGTTACTGATGTCATATATTTATGTTTTATACATTTACCCTGGATGATAAAATCTATTTTTGTGACTTCAGCTATCATTTACATGCTGGATATTTCCAAATCTTTGTTTCCAACCTCAGCCCCTTTCTTCTCCTTCACTTATGAAGCTTAGTTTGGCTGGATATGAAATTCTGGGTTGAAAATTCTTTTCTTTAAGAATGTTGAATATTGGCCCCCACTCTCTTCTGGCTTGTAGAGTTTCTGCTGAGAAATCCGCTGTTAGTCTGATGGGCTTCCCTTTGTGGGTAACCCAACCTTTCTCTCTGACTGCCGTTAACATTTTTTTTTTCCTTCATTTCAACTTTGGTGAATCTGACAATTATGTGTCTTGGAGTTGCTCTTCTCGAGGAGTATCTTTGTATCTTTGTGGCGTTCTCTGTATTTCCTGAATTTGAATGTTGGCCTGCCTTGCTAAGTTGGGGAAGTTCTCCTGGATAATATCCTGCAGAGTGTTTTCCAACTTGGTTCCATTCTCCCCGTCACTTTCAGGTACACCAATCAGACATAGATTTGATCTTTTCACATAGTCCCATATTTCTTGGAGGCTTTGTTCGTTTCTTTTTACTCTTTTTTCTCCAAACTTCTCTTCTCACTTCATTTCATTCATCTGATCTTCAGTCACTGATACCCTTTCTTCCAGTTGATCGAATCGGCTACTGAAGCTTGTGCATTCGTCACGTAGTTCTCATGCCATGGTTTTCAGCTCCATCAGGTCATTTAAGGACTTCTCTACACTGGTTATTCTAGTTAGCCATTCGTCTAATCTTTTTTCAAGGTTTTTAGTTTCTTCGCAATGGGTTCGAACTTTCTCCTTTAGCTTGGAGAAGTTTGATCGTCTGAAGCCTTCTTCTCTCAACTCGTCAAAGTCATTCTCCGTCCAGCTTTGTTCCGTTGCTGGTGAGGAGCTGCGTTCCTTTGGAGGGGGAGAGGCACTCTGATTATTAGAATTTTCAGCTTTTCTGCTCTGTTTTTCCCCCATCTTTGTGATTTTATCTACCTTTGGTCTTTGACGATGGTGACGTACAGATGGGGTTTTGGTGTGGATGTCATTTCTGTTTGTTAGTTTTCCTTCTGACAGTCAGGACTCTCAGCTGCAGGTCTGTTGGAGTTTGCTGGAGGTCCACTCCAGACCCTGTTTGCCTGGGTATCAGCAGCAGAGGCTGCAGAACAGCAAATATTGCTGAACAGCAAATGTTGCTGCCTGATCATTCCTCTGGAAGCTTCGTCTCAGAGGGGTATCTGGCTGTGTGAGGTGTCAGTCTGCCCCTTCTTGGGGGCGTGCCTCCCAGTTAGGCTACTCAGGGATCAGGGACCCACTTGAGGAGGCAGTCTGTCCGTTCTCAGATCTCAAACTCCGTGCTGGGAGAGCCACTGCTTTCTTCAGAGCTGTCAGACAGGGACATTTAAGTGTGCAGAGGTTTCTGCTGCCTTTTGTTCGACTATGCCCTGCCCCCAGAGGTGGAGTCTACAGAGGCAGGCAGACCTCCTTGAGCTGCGGTGGGCTCCACCCAGTTTGAGCTTCCTGGCAGCTTTGTTTACCTACTCAAGCCTTAGCAATGGCAGTCACCCCTCCCCCAGCCTCGCTGCCATCTTGCAATTTGATCTTAGACTGCTGTGCTAGCAATGAGCGAGGCTCCATGAGCGTGGGACCTTCCAATCCCGGCATGGGATATAATCTGCTGGTGTGCTGCTTGCTAAGACCATTGGAAAAGTGCAGTATTAGGGTAGGAGTGACCTGATTTTCCAGGTGCTGTCTGTCACAGCTTCCCTTGGCTAGGAAAGGGAATTCCCGGACCCCTCGCGCTTCCTGGGTGAAGCGATGCCTCGCGCTGCTTCGGCTCACGCTCGGTAGGCTGCACTCACTGTTGACAAGCCCCAGTGAGATGAACCTGGTACCTCAGTTAGAAATGCAGAAATCACCTGTCTTTTGCGTTGCTCACACTGGGAGCTGTAGACTGGAGCTGTTCCTATTCGGCCATCTTGGAGTGTCGCTCTCTCGCCCAGTCTCCTCAGCCCCTTTCTTAAGCTCCAGCTGCCTGTTGCATATACATGTGTCCAACTGCAGATCATTATTAGTCAATATATCAGTATCAGTGCAGTCAGTAGCAGTCAATATCAGTACTCCTGCATTACCCTATTAAGGCCTGTTTTTCTTTTGTTTAGTATCCCCATCTGTTTCATTGCTCAAGCTAGAAACCTTGAAGTTATCCTTAATTCCTTTATTCTCTTTAACACTCATGTACAGTATAATGAATTACCAAGTCTTCTACTTAAACCTCTCCAGTAGCTTTTCAGCTGGTCACCCTGGTTTCAATCCTGGGAAATCCCTCCTGCTACTGTTAGATAGGTAATAAAAACAGATTTGGTGATATTATTCCCTTGCTTAGAAACTTTTGGTGGCTTCTGTTTCTTTGATGATCAGGTTTTTTTAGAACAAAAATCAGTATGATTTGGTCAAAAAATTTCATGTTCTACTTTTAGTCTGAAGAGGAAGTCTTAGAGATATGCTCTGGATACTGAGATATCAAAATTCTCAGCCACATCAATATATTGTTGTTATGGAAACAGGCAGGTTATGATCACTGCATCAGTTAATCATTCTTGAAGCACCTGCCATGTGCACTAGATACTAATAGGTACTGATAATATAAAAAGTGAAAAAACATAGCCCCTTATCTCCAGGTGCTAAAAGTCTAGCAAAGGAAATAGATATGGAGGTTGAGCATTCTTAACCTGGAAATGAAATGTCCCAAAGTTTGAAACTTTTGAGCACTAATATGATGCCACAGTAGAAAATTCCACATCTGACCTCATATATTATCCCAGAAAGTTGCTGACCACAGCTGATGAGATCACCTTTACAGGAATTAAGGATGCTAAGGATAGAATAACTATGCTAGGGGCTGGGCTAATGCAGCAGGTGTGCATAAGTGTAAACTCGCTGTGATTCCACATGGTGGCTGAGAGTGGCACCTTCACTTTCTGATGGTTCGGTGTACACAAACTTTGTTTCATGCACAAAATTATTTAAAATATTGTATAAAATTACCTTCAGGCTATGTAAGTTGCATATGAAATATAAATGTATTGTGTGTTTAGACTTGGGTCCCCTCCCCCAATATAGCTCATTTATGTATATGCTAATATTTCAAAATGTAAATCCCGAACGTTTCTGGTCCCAAACATTTAAGAGAAGGGATATTCAGCCTATAAATGATTGCAGCAATGTTGATGATTTACCAGGAGTTCTTACTAGTTGTTGTGTGAACTAGAGTATAATAGTCAAAATGTATTAAGCATTTACTATGTGCCACGTGCTATGCTGTCTTCCAGCTTCATATATATTATTTATATGCTTTATTTACACTGTTCATAAATTTTAGAACACAATTTTATATATAAGAAAACACTCAGAAAAAAAAATCAACCTTAGGTTGTGCTATATTACAAATAGCAGAGCCAGAATTTAGTCCAGGAGTATGAGATTCCAAAGCTTCTGCTTTTATCCATATACTGTGCTCCTTTACTCTGCCTGGGAGGTTAGGGAGTGCTTCCTGGAGGAGGAGGCATTTCACAGTATATATTAGCCCATCATTGCCTTACTCTGAATTTTTTTAGTTGTTTTGCCCTCATCCTGTGCTCATCTCCCTGACTTCTGTTCTACCTCATCTCCTTTTAGTCCTTTTCTACCTTACCCTACATTCTCGGCACACTTCTTTTTTTGTCATTGCATTGTCATCTTCCCTGCATTATTCACGACAAGAAGTCTGTGATCATTCTTACCTTGATTCACCTATGAATGTGCCTTTTTTTTTTTTTTTTTTTTGAGACAGAGTCTGGCTCTGTTGCCCAGGCTGGAGTGCAGTGGCACAATCTCTGCTCACTGCAAGCTCCGCCTCCTGGGTTCACACCATTCTCCTGCCTCAGTCTCCCCAGTAGCTGGGACTACAGGCGCCCACCACCATGCCCAGCTAATTTTTTGTATTTTTAGTAGAGATAGGGTTTCACCTTGTTAGCCAGGATGGTCTCAGTCTCCTAACCTCGTGATCCACCCGCCTTGGCCTCCCAAAGTGCTGGGATTACAGGCGTGAGCCACCGCACCCGGCCATAAATGTGCCTTTTTAAAGATTTTCCTCTTTCTCACTTGTTTTTAGCAATTTGAGTATGGTGCCTTGGTTTTATTTGTATTTATCTTGCTTGGAGTTCATTGATCTACTTAAATTTTTTTGTTTATAGTTAGTTTTTATCAGATTTGGAAATTTTTCAGCTATTATGTTTTCTAATATTTTCCTACCCCTACCTCTCTTCTCTTATTCCTACAGTGTATTAAACGGCTTGATGCTGTCCCATAGGTCCCTGGGATCCTGTTTGTTTTGTTCAGTCTTTTCCCTCCCTCTCTCTCTGTGCTTCACATAGACAGCTTATTTTCCTGTGTTTTAAAATTCACTGATTCTTCTGCAGTGTCTGATCTGCTATAAAGACTATCCAATGGGTTTTTCGTTTCAGATACTGTATTTTTCACCTGTGAAAGTTCTTTTTGGTTCTTTTCATAACCTCCATCTCTTACATGATTATGTTCATATTTTACTTTAAATCTTTGCGCATCTTTATAATGCCGGTTTTAAGGTCCTTATCTGCCAGTTCCATCATCTCTGTCATTTCTGGATCTGCTTTTATTATTTTTCCTATTGGTTGTGAATTGTAATTTGTGGCATTTTCAGATATCTAGAAATTTTTGGTAAAATGACGTACATTTGGAATGTTGCAGGGTTAAGTAGATTTTATCCCACTAAAGAATGGTGACGTTTGTTTTGGCAGTCATTTAAATTACTTGTGGATCAGCTTGGTTAGGACAGACCTA
Organism: Macaca nemestrina; assembly: GCF_043159975.1. NCBI lineage: Eukaryota > Metazoa > Chordata > Mammalia > Primates > Cercopithecidae > Macaca > Macaca nemestrina. Next base: position 114,109,139 of record NC_092128.1, read on the forward strand.
GAACTAGGTTAGCCTTAATACGAAGGATGGCCCTCCCAAAGGAGTCTGTTCATTGCCCCAGTGTTTAGAGTGGCTTTTCTACTCCAACTTGACAAAATTCAAATGTCTTACCCTATTCTCTGTGAACACTGGGAATTTCTCAGCCTTATGATTTTCCAGAGTTATTTTGTCTAAGACTTAAAAATACTGTTGAACAGATCTCTCTCTGTAGCTCCCTCCTCTCTGGTACTCACCTGCCAATTCCAGCTCTCTTAGCCTTGCCAAACTCCGAGTTTGTCTTCTCAGCTTAGCAAGGCTGCTGCATGCTGCTTCTGCTTGGGTTCCTCCCCTACCCTGTACCACTATCCATATATTGTTACCAAGTAGGAAGATTAGAGGGCTTAACCTCTTCTCACAGCTCCTGGTCCTATACCTGTTGTTCTAATGCCTGAAATAGTTGATTCATACGCTTTAATTTTCTAGTTGTTTATAGCCAGAGGGCAAATGCCATACCATTTGGTTGGATGGGGGAGTAGAAACTTGCCCTTTAATGAGTGTACCATGTATTTTTTACACAATGTGCCGTCACACATGTGCTCCCTCTATCTGGGATGTGCTGTTAGCATTTCATCTAGTGGACTCCTAGTAATCTTTCAAGTTCAGAATAAATGTCATCTTTCCAAGATTGTTTTTCTACTTCCTTTCCAATTAATTGCTCAATTGCTTAGTTATCAAGTCATTTAATATATAATTTCACATATAAATGCATATGTATTTGTTATTTAAATATCTTTCATTTTTCTCTTCCCCACTAGAGCTTGAAGGACCAGACATACTTATTTGTAATTATCTTTCTATCTCTAGGACGGAATATAGGGCCTAACGTATTTGATGGTTTGTTGAATTTGAATAATGAGAAAGTGAAGATCCAAACTGGGCCTCAGAGCAGGACAGAAATGGAAATGCTAGTTTAGATAGAAAAAACAGTGTTTGGTCTGAGGCGGGAAGCTATGATACAGCCAAGGTACAGGCAGCTAGGGAAACTCAGTTACTGTTAGCTTCTAAACATCAGTTATATAGCTCTGAATAATGTTGGTCAAAAGATAATCATCTCATAACTTTCTAAGGACCACTAGAAAGTTGAAATTTTAAAGTTCTAAATGTTTTTTTGTAAAAGTAGTTTTTGTGCAAAACTTTGTTAACAGTCTTTTAATTAATTTCCCAGTGAAATTTTTTGGTTAAAAAGTAATGTTGCTGTAGTTAAAGATAGAAAAAGCAAAGCTATTATAGGGCTTCTTTAGCTTCCATGTGAAGGAAAGTACTTTATGTAAAATAGTTAATATTATATTTACTAGAGAGATGCTTTTAACATCTCAGATTGTTCTTTAGTGAGATCCCATTTAGTGATATTAGTTAATATGGTATTTAGTTTAGTTAATGGGTAAAATCCACAGTTAAACAGGGTTATATGATTATATGTTGTACCGAGAGGAATATAGTCTCTCTTTTTTTTTTTTTTTTTTCTTTTGAGATGGAATTTTGTTCTTGTTGCCCAGGCTGGAGTGCAATGGTGTGATCTCGGTTTATCGCAACCTCTGCCTCCCAGGTTCAAGTGATTCTCCTGCCTCAGCCTCCTGAGGAGCTGGGATTACAGGCATATGCTACCATGCCTGGCTAATTTTGTATTTTTAGTAGAGACGGGGCTTCTCCATGTTGGTCAGGCTGATCTCGAATTCCTGATCTCAGGTGATCCGCCTGCCTCAGCCTCCCAAGGTGCTGGGATTACAGGCATGAGCCACTGTGCCTGGCCTCAATTTTCTTATAATAGTCTATATTTGAAATACATACTTGAACATTTTCACAAAACTGTAGTTAGCAGTATATTTTGTGCTTATGTAAACTACTTAAATTGTTGAGAAAACCAAGAGGGAATCATTTGTTAAAGCAAGAATGGGGCCGGGCGTGGTGGCTCATGCCTGTAATCCCAGCACTTTGAGAGCCCAAGGCGGGTGGCTCACAAGGTCAAGGAGATCGAGACCATCCTGGCCCACCTGGTGAAACTCCGTCTCTACTAAAATACAAAAAAATTAGCCAGGCGTTGTGGTGCATGCCTGAAGTCCCAGCTACTCAGGAGGCTGAGGCAGGAGAATCGCTTGAACCCGGGAGGCGGAGGTTGCAGTGAGCCGAGATCACGCCACTGCACTCCAGCCTGGTGACAGAGCAAGACTCCGTCTCAAAAAAAAAAAGAAAAAGAATAAAAAGCAAGAATGGGTAACTTTATGTGTAAAGAGACTAATTGCTCTTAAAATTTAGGTAAAGAAATCCTTGTATTTATGTAAATTGATAGTAATGGGCTGAGGGACTCAGATGACAATAAACTGCGATTAAGAAACTGTTTCAGCCAAAATGCAGTTCTTTATTTCAATTGAGGAACAAAGTTCTTTTATCAGCAAATTGTGGCCTATATGTGCAGAGTGCTTAGTAAACTGTACATTACATTGTGGTGCATCTCGAGCTGCTTGGGACTGAGTTGGCTCAGCCTATACTGTGTTTTGATTCAGGTTGTCAAATCCATACTAACAGTTATACAGGCTGGGTACGATGGCTTATACCTGTAAAGTGGGAGGATCGCTTGAGCACAGGAGTTTGAGACATAGTGGGCACCATAGTGAGGTCCCGTCTCTATTTTTCAAAATAAAAATACATTTTTTTGAAAAGGTATACCGTTACTGCCAGACTGTAATTAATTTACTTTGTAGTTTTGGTGTAAGTGTTTGCCATTTCTTATGAGTCATATATTACTTTAATTTTGCCCTTCTCTAGTGCTGCTGGGGGTGAAATCTTTGACCAGTGTGTTGCAGACAGAGAGGAAGCCTTTAAAGAAAAAGATGTTCAGAGACTTATGCGACAGATTCTAGAAGGTGTTCACTTTTTACACACTCATGATGTAGTTCATCTTGATTTGAAGGTAAGGTTCAAATTACTTTACAATTTTGAGATTGCTAAAGAATGACATTCAAGACATAAAATATTTAACAGTGATTTATTCAAACATATTTCATGTTTGTGTATTATTAGCTAACAAGGATATTAGAATTGAGTCTTTACTCCTATCCTCTAGCCAGTTAGTTTTATCAGGGAGATAAGGCACATGTGTGTACATGAAAAGATACATAATAATACAATGCCAAAGAAAGGAACTCAGAATATGACAAGATAGAACTTGAGCTAGATCTTTTGAAAAGTTAGGATTTAGGTAAGTTGAGAAGAGTAAGAGAAAATTACCTCACAAGAGTCAGGAATATTTGTGATGTGTTTGGGAAAAAAATAAATGGAATCATTTCACTGGAATTGAGAGATCAATTAGGAGATATTAAAAGCTGGGAAAAGGCTGGATTCTAGGGGTTTCATATGTCATAAAGACATAGATGATTTTTGAGCCAGGAATATTCGAGAAACAGTGTTTTGGAAAATAGGCAGCAGTAAATAAATGAGAAAATTAAAGAGATTAAAGCAGGTAGATTTCTAATTTAAAATTGTCAAAGGCAGAGAAGAGGAAGGAAGGAAAAACAAAGGACGGTATATCAGTGATGTTCCTTTCAAGTGATCAAGATGCCAACTGAAACCAGGGTAAGCAAAACAAGGAAATTTTAGTGGCAAACAAGTCCAGAGATAATTCTAGCTTCAGTTATGACAATATTCAGGGCTCAAAAACTGTTGCTAGTACTCAGTTTTTCTCCAGCATTCAGCTCTGCCTTCTTTGAATGACAATAAGATGGTAATAAAGTAGATGCTGCTGTTCAGCCTTGCAACTACCCGGAGACAACACGAAAGTCAGTCTCTACTTACAGCTCTGTCCAAAGTTCTGAGATTCACTCTGATTACACCAGCGTAGATCAATCTGGAACTAATAAGTGTGCTGATGGGTGTAGGGCTTTGGCTTGCCATGCCAGTGTCATCAGTGTCATAGGCTCCAACTCTGGAGGTATAACCCTTTCTACCATCCTAACCTTTACGCGGACTGAGTGGAGAAGGGATGGATTCTCAAACCAGTTCTTTTTCTGAAAGAACAGAGAATGGGATGCCCAGGAGACCGTAAAGGTCCACTATGATTATTCTTAGTATACTCCTGCAGGTGTCTGCATGGCAGTATTAGCCATGCAGAGGAATTCCCAAAATAAATATTTATGCTGTAGCTTCTTTCATGTTTGGTTTTACACTCTTAACTTTGCAAAATCGTGTATCTGTTTTATTTTTTAATGATGTTTTACTGGTCTTATGATGGACTTCCAGGAACAGAACCCCAATTTAAATAGCATTGCACCTATAGGAAATGAGCTTTCAGTAAGTTTAAGATTTCTGTTGATTTTCTGATGGTTACTTTCATATCAAGTCCAGGTGAAACTGTGGGAAAATGAAACAGTCCTCAATGCCGCAGCGACCCTAGTTCCTAGTGTTTATTCCATTTACAAAGATGGCCTTACTGGCGAGAGGAAATAGGGTTAGGAAGGATGGTAACCTGAGAAGGCTGAAGCCTCTAGACTGACCCCAAAAAAACTTTCCCATTGTGAACTGCAGGGTCATCTCACACCACGATTGACATCTGCTATAATATCCCCTCTAGCAGAAAGTAGATGCTTTATGGCAGTGTTCTCTGACCCAGACGTGAATCAGAATCACCTGGAAGGGCTCGTTAAAATAAATTGCTAGGCCACAACCCTAAAGTTTCAGATTCAAGGTAGGGCAAAGTGATGCTTAAACTTCAGGCCAGAATTGCTGTATGGCCAGGGCCGGGTGTGGTGGCTCATGCCTGTAATCCCAGCACTTTGGGAGGCTGAGGCAGGTGGATCATGAGGTCAGGAGATCGAGACCATCCTGGCTAACACGGTGAAATCCTGTCTCTACTAAAAATACAAAAAAATTAGCCGGGCGTGGTGGCAGGAGCCTGTTGTCCCAGCGACTCAGGAGGCTGAGGCAGGAGAATGGTGTGAACCTGGGAGGCAGAGCTAGCAGTGAGTCGCGATCGTGCCACTGCACTCCAGCCTGGGTGATAGAGTGAGACGATGTCTCAAAAAAAAAAAAGAAAAAAAGAATTGCTATATGGCCAGTTGTGGTGGCTCATGCCTGTAATCCCAGCACTTTGGGAGGCTGAGCTGGGCAGATCACTTGAGGTCAGGAATTCAAGACCAGCCTGGCCAACATGGTGAAATCCCATCTCTACTAAAAATACAAAAAGTTAGCTAGGTATGCTGGTGCACACCTATAGTCTCAGCTACTCCAGAGGCTGAAGTGGGGAGAATGGCTTGCATCCGGGAGGTGGAGGTTGCAGTGAGCTGAGATTGCACCATTGCACTCTAACCTAGGCAACAGAGCGAGACTTCGTCTCAAAAAAAAATAAAAACTGCTATATGGCACATTCCATAATACCTTTGTTTATTTATATAGATAGAGTCATACTATATAAATATAAATTCATATATGTACATATTTAATACTGTATAAATAACTGCCTAATTTTTATTGCATGAAGGCACACTCTCAAGAAGGAGTGTACAGACTGGGCGCGGTGGCTTATGCCTGTAATCCCAGCACTTTGGGAGGTCAAGGAGGGCAGATCACTTGAGGTTAGGAGTTCAAGAGCAGCATGGCCAACATGGTGAAACCCCATCTCTACTAAAAATACAAAAATTAGCTGGGAGTGGTAGCAGGCACCTGTAATCCCAGCTCCTTGGGAGGCTGAGACAGGAGAATTGCTTGAACCCGGGAGATGATGGTTGCAGTGAGCCGAGATTGCGCCACTGCACTCCAGCCCAGCTGACAGAACGAAACTCCATCTCAAAACAAAAAAAAGAGGATACAGTGTATGTAATCTGGAGGTTGACTTCTAAAGCAAACTTGATAATGTCCCTTTTGAATTTAGGTGGAAAGGTAGTTTCTTTTTAAATACTAGTTTCCTACAGAAAAATTTGCTGGTTTCCTACAGAAAAATACAGGGAAAAGAAAACAATCTGGAAGTTTTCTTGTTCTCTTTTGAAAGATGCCTATGTAAATTCATTTTATACACATTTATCTTTTTTCAAAGATATTAATTTTTTAATACCATGGCTAAAATGGACACTAAGGACCCAGTAGCCACATGGTATACAGTGGCATTTTTTGAAAGCGAGTGTGGACATGTGCACACCCACATGCTGAGGTGGCCTGATGTTAATGCTCAAGGTTAACTAGTTAAAACCTTTCACAGCTTGGGTGGGGACTTCGCTTTTCCCCTTCAGTCTGTCATATGCATAAGAAGTTCAAAGATCCTCGCTGCAAGAAATTTCCACCTTGCTTCCCTCAGGAACATTTACAAGGAAGAGATGGTCTCTGCAGTAGAGACTTTCACTGGGCTGATACTTTAAGAAGCCTCAGTATTAGCCATGCAGAGGAATTCCCAAAATAAATGTTTATGCTGTAACTTCTTTCATGTTTGGTTTTATACTCTTAACTTTGCAAAATCGTGTATCTGTTTTATTTTTTAATGATGTTTTACTAGTCTTATGATGGACTTCCAGGAACAGAACCCCAATTTAAATAGCATTGCACCTATAGGAAATGAGCTTTCAGCTTATGACAGTTCAACCTGTGACTATTCAAGAACTAATTAAGCAGCAAGTCAAACAGGTTGTCAACACCATGTGTCATGGATCTTTGATGTCACTTGAGAGTATCAAAGGTGAATATTAAGTTCTTGAATACCAACTTTAAGTGTGTGTTTACACAAGGAAATTATATCCCTTTCTCCTCAGTACATTCAGTATCATATTCCTTTCTCTCTAATACACTTGGTGTAGAATTCTTTCCAGATTCAGTAGAGGCCTTGATGATGATGATGGGCCTTTGATGTTGAAAACTGGACTCTCCATGTTTCCTCGACCCAAAGGAAGTAGAAGACAAAGTGGTCCAAAGGGTTCTCAGCCTTCCTTCTGCCTTTTTGCCCCTCCATGTGCAGTCAGACATGTCTGTGAGTCAGCTACTGGAGGGAGAGGACAGAGATGGGTTGGTATGGCAGCTATGCAGGCGAGAGTGATTTCTACTAAAAGGTCTTTCCAGTTGGCCTCTGTGAGTCTGGACGAAGTGAGTCTGCTGTCCTCTGTCTTCGACAGTGTGTGCTCATAATGTTGACTCTTGGTCTCTAGAAGAGCTTGAAAGACTAGGCTATTTTTTAAGAAATTATTTTCCCACATTGCCTCAAAGCTAAATATACTATGTTTTCATTCTCTAAAAACTGATAATCCCAATATATATGGTAATTTTGAATTATTAAGCTATTTAGTCTCCATGCTGGTTAAAATGGGAAACTCCTGTCCCTGTGACAGAAGTTAGTTGGAAGTTAAAATAACTATTATAGTTGCTTCTTTTAAGGATATAATTGACACTATGGGAAATACACTGTTTGGCTTTGGTGCAGAACCTGAATGATCAATTTGCCAAAAGACTGATTCACTGAAGACTCTCAGCCAAATATCTTAAATTGAGCTGGGAAAGTTCTTGGGGTGGGTGAGGGAGTAGCAGATACAGATTTAGGAGTCTGTAAAAGTATGAGTCCATAAATCCACAAAAATAGAAAAGACAACCATGATTAAGAGAAAGCCCATTCATTAAATATATAAAATGTTGCAGAAACTGCAAATCTGAGAAACAACAACTCTGGCAAAGTCAGAACAAAACCAACTAAAAGTACCAAAACAGTCTCAATAATTTGGTGAATTAGTCATTCAATAGAGTGACCTGGTTTTAGTCCTGTCCAAGGGAGGGAGGACTGACCAAAAATAGCACAAAGAAATCTGGTCTTAAAATCCATTGCTCTTTTTTCTTCAAATGGTGGTGTACTGGTTCAGTCTTTCAGGAGTGTTAGTACAGTCAACCCTCTGCATCCATGGATTCAACCAACCACAGGTTGAAAATATTCAGGGGGAAAAAAATTCCACAAAGTTCCAAAAAGCTAACCTTGAATTGGCCCCCCACCAAGTATTTCATTGAATCCATACAAATGAGGTGATGTGTGGCATTATAATAGCTATTCTGAGTAACCTAGAGATGATTTAAAGTTTACAGGAGGATATGCTTAGGTTATATGCAAATACTACACCACTTCCTCTCAGGGACTTGAGCATCACAAATTTTCGTATCTGCAAGGAGTCCCTGGACCAATCCCCACCAGATACCAAGGGACAACTATACTAGGATTCTATCACTTAATTTTTCCACCCAGTTATGCTCATGGTTAAAAGTGGACTAGAAGAAGGCCAGGTGTGGTGGCTCACACCTGTAATCCCAGCACTTCGGGAGGCTGAGGTAGAAGGACCACTTGAGCCCAGGAGTTTGAGACCAGCCCAGGCAACATAGCGAGACCTCGTCTCTACAAAAAATTAAAAACTCAGCCAGCCATGGTGGCATGTGCCTATAGTCCCAGCTACGGAGGAAGCTGAGGCAGGAGGATTGCCTGAGCTCAGGAGTTCGAGTCTGCAGTGAGCTGAGATTGCACCCCTGCATTCCAGCCTGGGGAACAGAATGAGATCCTGTCTCAAAAACTTTTTTTTTTAATTAAAACCTTAATTTCTAAAACTTAATTTCAAAAAAAGTGGCCAGAAGCTGGGACTTTCCGTATGAGATTTAAATTTAAGCATCAGTATATTACTTGAAAGTAGGGGTAACAAAAACATTTCTAAACAGTCCCCCAAATTAATTTAGACAGGATTATTTACCTATTTCTCTACTCTAACCTGGGTTTTAATAGTTAATGTACTAGAACTTTAATTGCCTGATAAAATGTTCCTTAAAACCCTGTCCATAATACCCTAAGCCTTATTGAGCAGGTTAACCTCAACTTTACAATGATCTTAGCCACTAAATCTTCTCCAGTGGTGATTGTTCAGTAAACGTTAAATGGATTATGTACAAAGATGAAGATACCGAGATAAATAAAAGACTTCCCTACAGCCACCACTATTTAAGGACCGTCTGCAGGTTTTCTGCTTATTCCACTGTCATCACCTCTCTACTGATTGACCTTGCTTCTTTCTCTCCCTTACTACCTGGGATTCATACATTTTAAATAGAACTAGGTTTTATGTGCCACAACTTCTTTATCATGAACTGGATTCCCTAGAAAGGAAGTTTAACTAAATTGTAAATGCTGAGGTACTTAGCTTTGTTTTCAGGACATGTATTTCAGCTTATTGGAAGTAGATACATTTCACTATCAAAGAAGAGACAGAGATTATAGTCCTGTAATTGTACATATATTTTATTCAGAGGAGCAAAGTCTATTTTTAAAAAGAGCCCTGTGGTCAAAGTAGGGCACAGTTGGTAAAGGCCACATAATAAATATTAACTGAAATCCCCTGAAATAGCTCTGATTTTATGAGAAATGTGTTTTTTCTAGCAACCTCTCTCTCAGTTGTTTAACTTCATTTTTAGAAAGTCTGTCACACTGGTGTATCACAGATGCATGTAACAGGGCCTAGGCGTCTCATACAATAAGATTTTAATAATTTGATCACACTAATTTAGGATTTACAACATTACCACCGAACCAATTAGTTTTTGCGTAGTAACTAAAGAAAGCATTTCTCAGGGGATATAAAGTGTACACACATAAAAGGGAAAAACATTTAAACTATTTTAAGGGAACAAATGGTATTTAAGAACATTCATATAATGTACATGTTTACTAATCACAAGAATATCTCAAGATTTGGTGAAGATTTTCCCTAGCAGTATTTCACTTGGCATTTTGTGTGCACTAGAAAGGGCAAAACATTCAATTATGAATATGTGTCACTGAACCAAACCCCTCCTATCGAATTTGCCTGAATAATTGACATTTTGTGGTCATCAAAAAATTACTATAGTTTTTTTGTTTTGTTTTGTTTTTTGATTTTGACAGGGTCTTACTCTGTTACCCAGATTGGGGTGCAGTGGCACTATCTCGGCTCACTGCAACCTCTGCCTCCCAGGCTCAAGTGATCCTCCCACCTCAGCCTCCAAGTAGCTGGGACTACAGATGTACACCACCAAGCCTGGCTAATTTTTTGTATTTTTGATGGAGACAGGTTTTCATCATGTTGCCCAGGCTCCTAAGCTCAAACAGTCCACTCACCTCGGCCTCCCAAATTGCTGGAATTAAAGACATGAGCCACTGCGCCCAGCCCTTTTGTTGTACTATAGTATTTTATTAACGTACTAAAATTAAAATTGCCTTGAAAAGTCTGAGGACTCATAGTCATGATGCTACATAGGTGTTTTTTTTCCTGAAGAATTAGCTAGAAGCTAATTAACAAAGAAAATGTGGCCTGCCTTCTGCCATTTACTCCAGAATAGCCTACAAAGCCCTGTGATCTCCTAGCCATTTCCTTTCCAACCTCATGCCTCCTACCACTCATACCCCTTTTGCCTTGTGCTGTCCTCCAGCCACACAGGATTTCCTGCAGATGCTCCACAGCAGTACGGCCTCTATACTTGCTCTTCCCTCTGCCTGGAATGCCTCCTGTTTACCCCAACCCCTCCAGGACACTGAGCCGTGACTGGCTCTTTTTTAACATCATCCTCTCCTCCTTCAGGTTGCCTTCTTAGAAAGGCCTTCTCTGACTCCCCTAAAGATAGCATGCCCGTGCACACACCCCAGGCAACCCCTCTCGCCCATCACCCTGCTTTGAGTTCCCCATAGTGCTTAAAGCGACCCAAGGTGTATTTATTTGTCTCCATTAAGATGCAGGGCTCCAAAAGAGAGGACTTGTGTCTTGTTTTCTGTTATTTCTCCAGGGCCTACCTCATTAGGCAATCAGTAAATATTTGTTGAATAAATGAGGAAATCTTTTTACCCTTCAGGGTCTGCTCACATAGCTCCTCTGTAATTTTCCAGGGCAGAATTAATCACTCTGATATATTTATCGCCTGAGTACTTTGTATATATTGCTCTCACAGTGCAATTCACAGAGGAGTGACTTGAGCCTGGCAGGTCCGTCTATTTTCTCTTGATTATAAACTCTGACAGTAGGGTGTTCTTATTCCTTATATTTATACTACTACCAGTCCTGACACAAAATAGACACCCTCTTAATTTTTTTAGTTATGTTTCTCCCATTCATTCACCCAACAATATTAATGTGTGGCTGGCACTGATCACAGTGATAAAAGATTAATCAGTACTGTGGTTTCTGTGCTCATGAAGCTGTAGATTCTTCCCATTCTTTGAATTCAGCCTGATAAACTTACAGGCATTTTCATAATAGAAAAGGGTAGGATGGGTGGTTGGGTAGAAGGTAAGATCCTTTTTAAAAAGAGGGACCATCTGGCTGGGTGCGGTGGCTCACGCCTGTAATCCCAGCACTTTGGGAGGCCGAGACGGGTGGATCACAAGGTCAGGAGATGGATACCATCCTGGCTAACACGGTGAAACTCAATCTCTACTAAAAATACAAAAAATTATCTGGGCGTGGTGGTGGGCGCCTGTAATCCCAGCTACTCGGGAGGCTGAGGCAGGAGAATGGTGTGAACCCAGGAGGTGGAGCTTGCAGTGAGCCGAGATTGCACCACTGCACTCCAGCCTGGGTGAAAGAGCAAGACTCCGTCTCAAAAACAGAGGGACCATCTATGCCTCAATTTCCTTTTTCATATTGCAGCCCCTCTCATGGATGGAAATTGTAATCTGCTTCACTGCCATCTTAGGCCTTCTCACCAAGTTGAGACTAGGCAAAGAATGGAAAAAAGTGTTCTAGACTGAGAGAGTACCATATACAAATTCACTCTTGTGAGAGGGAGCATGGCAAGTGTGAGAGACTGGAAAGTGTCCTGTGGGACCCATCTTCATGGAGCCAGGGGTATCATGGCATATGATGAGTCTGGAGAGCTAGCTCGGCAGAAGCTGGACCTCAGGACATGCACACCATGCAAAGGAGTTTGGAGGTTATCTAAGAGCAGTGGGAGGCTGTGGAAGGGTTTAGGAAAGGGGACAACAGATCTAATTTATATAATACAAAAGAACCTCCTGGCTGCAGTGTGGGCAAAATGGATCCTAGCAAACCACTGAAGAGGCCATCGCAGTAGAGCAAGAAAGGTAGCTTTGGTTTTCTGTGGATGGAGAGGAAAAGGCCAAGTCTAGAAATGCTTGGAATTTAGTACTTAAAATCAACTATGGTGACATGTTAGCTAAATGGAAGAGCGGGGAGGAAAGGAATGGCCAAGATGATTGTTAGTGTTCTCTCCTGTTCTGAGGGATGATCATAGCATTCACTGAGACACCTGTCATTGGCATAAGGAGAATATGATTTAGGAAGGAAAATAGGAGTCTGTTTTTGGTCATGTTGAATTTGAGGTACCTTTGAGACATCAAAGGGGAGATAATAGGTAAGCAGCTGGTTGAAGAGGTCTGAAAGAAAGAAAAAAATTGTGAGTCATAAGGTGTAGGTGATATTTAAGCCTTGGGTGCAGATCATGCAAGCTGAGAGTTTGGAGTAAAAAGAGGAAAGGCCTCAAGATCAAGCCTTGAGAAACCAGCATCCAGTGGACCAGGTAAAAGAAGGTGGCCCCTCAGAGAAAATGGAAGACGCAGCCAGAGATAGGAAGAAAGCCAGGACAGTGTTTTGTCGTGAGAGCCAAGAGAAAAGTAATATATAAACAAGGAAGGAGTGGTTTGTCAAACACTGCTAAGGGAGTGGTTCAGAAGAAAGCATTGAAAAATATCACTTGATTTTGTGATTTGTAGTGGAATGAGAGGACAGAAGTCAGACGGAGGGGCAGAATATGAATGGAAGGAAAGGAAATGTGAACATTCATTCTGTGCATCTAGGGGACCAATGTGATGGAGACAGAAACAAACAGCTAACCAAACAATGGAGTAAGCATGCTGTATACACCATGCTGTGCAGCAGGAACGGGGCAGCCATCAAGCCCTCCCTGGAAGGAGCAGGGGAAGCCAGGGCAGGCTTTACAGAGGAATTGGTGCTTTATTGAGACCCATCATGCATGGAATGAGGGATGAGAATAAATCTGTCAGGGAGAGAAGGGGAGAGGGCATCCTGAACAAAGGCGGTACATGTGCAAAGGCATGAGATGTGGGAGTAGCTGTCTTATTTAGGGATTACAGACTGTTTGATTTGGGGCACAGATTGCCTTTGGAGCCATGACAGGAAATTAATCTTGAAAAGGAAGCAGGGACCCAATCTTAAAACACTGGGTGTTATAGTGAAGTATTTGTAATTTACCAATGTTTCTCAGCTTACCTTTGGAAATATTCTTAATGTCAGAAAACATTAAGTGAGGACTCTTTATAATGCAAACACAAACTTTCCTTTCAAATTTCGTATTTTAAAAATTCAATGAATTTTACATTCTAGTCCATAATATATTTACTTGTCTTTTTATGTGAAAGTATCTTAGGTTATTTTCCCTTGGGTAAAAATGACTCCACGGATATGAACCCCAGTGATTCTGTGGCTCTGGGGAGCTCTTTCCCATTACTGTACGTGTCCTCACCCCACATGTCCCCACTCACAAGTCCGGAGAGAACTTAGGGTAGAAGTCATCAGTATGTAAGTGGCAGCTGAAGCTTTGGAAGTAGATGAAATTGCTCCAAAATAGAATGCAGAGTGGTGGGAGAAGAGTTGGCCATGCAGCGAGAGATCCTGAACAGCACAAATATTTAAAAGGAGGACAGAAGGAAAACATTGAGAAAATAGTGAGGGCTCTGTAGAAGAAGGAAGAGATCCAAGGTGGAGAAAACGGGGAGGAATTTCATCAATATAAGGATGCTTAACAGTGCCCAGTGCTACAGAAATCATTGCATGCAAAATAGTCCCTGAAAGACACAGATGGGATTTGGTGGGTCTTTGATTATTGAAGTTATTGTGACCTTAATGAAGGCAGATTCAGTCGAGGGGGCAAAAGAGATTTAGTTGGACAGAGAAAACGATACCAATTGTGCTTGACCATGCTTTCAAGAAGCTGAGTTTTGAGGGAATAGTAGGAGATACTACTACCTGCAGGAGATTCAGGGTCATGGGGAATGGTTTCCATGAGGTGGGGACAGAAACCTGTTTATATGCTGAGGAAGAGCCAGGGTAGGGGAAGAGACTGAAAATACAAGAGAGTACAGGCCTGCTACCTTATACATAGTAGGAAGTATATTGTAAAAATATTTCTTTAACAAATGACTGTTTACTGTTAAATTCCTCAGTCTCAGTTTCACAGGTGAAATGTATGTTTTATGGGCTACATGTTTTGTGTCCTTAATCATAGTTGTATTGATTTTTGTGGGGGTATGTTGTTTTTTAGCCTCAGAATATTCTGTTGACAAGCGAATCTCCATTGGGTGACATTAAGATTGTTGATTTTGGCCTTTCAAGAATATTGAAGAACAGTGAAGAGCTCCGAGAAATTATGGGTACCCCTGAATATGTGGGTAAGTATTCATAAAAGTAGTTTTGCTCTGGGGTTAGGCATCACCTTCATTAGGGGACTTGTCCATGGGGCATGACTCATAGTGGAACCAGCTGTCTGCTGTGTTGAAATTCTACCATCAGAGATTTATTCCTTTGGATTACATTTTACAATGGAAAACTTTCAAGAGTAAGATACTAAACTGGTGATGTCTTCACTGTCTCTTCACTACAGGGCTAAGAGAATTTGTAGGGATTACTTCTAAAATGAATAGGACAGGATTTTCTTAACAAAGTAGGATATTAGCTTATTTGAGGGTGGGAGGATATTTAACAAGTAAGGATCTTTAAGGATGTTTTGGTTGATAACAAACATTGACGAAGGCATTGCCAAGTCTGAGGTTCCATAGAAGTGTGGAGCAGAAAGGGCATCTTGTTGGATCCATGGTTGAGTGTTTCTGGGAGAAAGAAAAAGGAGCTTAAACATTGAAGGTAGCAGCAAGAAAGCAGCTGAATGATGAATACGCCATGGGTCTAGGCGTATCATCAAAGAAGTCAACTATGACTTTCTTTGATAGACTGAGGAAAATTGGAGTTTGAAAGATTAATAGTTTGATGTTTTTTTAAAGGTATCTATAGAATAAGGCTGTGAAATTGAGAGGTTGTGACCAGAGATTAGAATATTAATATTTAGGCCAGGTGCAGTGGCTTACACCTGTAATCCCAGCACTTTGGGAGGCCAAGGTGGGCGGATCAGTTGAGGCCAGGAATCTGAGACCAGCCTGGCCAACATGGCAAAACCCCATCTCTACTAAAAATACAAAAATTAGCCAGGCGTGATGGTGCATACCTGTAGTCCCAGCTACTCGGGAGGCTGAGGCAGGAGAATGGCATGAACCTGGGAGGCAGAGCTTGCAGTGAGCCGAGATCGTGCCACTGCACTCCAGGCTGGGCAACAGAGTGAGACTCCGTCTCAAAAAAAAAAAAAAGGAATATTAATATTTAAAATTTCAGTGGTGAAATAGCTCTTTGTAATTATGAGGACTTGGATGTAAGGCTGGAAAGGCAATTTTTTAGACCAGGAAATCAAAAAGCTGTGAAGGTAGGCTGTCTTGAGTCATGGACATCAGTGTGGAAGTCACCTAGGCTGCCAGCAGACCTGGGAGAAGGGAGGGTGGCTGTGGTAGGAATGGAGAACGCTGTGGCCTGGGCCTGAGGGAAGACTCTCTGCCTGAGAGTAGAAGCGTGAAGTGGGCAAATAGGCTATAAGAGGGGGAATGAAGAGAGAGGGGTCTCCTTTCAGAGAGGAGGGTAAAAGGAGTGAGTAGTTCTTGAAAGACTGAGGATGTTATAAGAAAAGAGGTATCCAGAGCACAGAAAGACTGAGGAGGGGCGATAGGGTTGAAGAAAACAAACCTGTATGGCAATGATAGTCCAGAAAATAATTTAGAGATTTTTAAAAAGATCCTTAATTAGGTAATAAAAGATGCCACAGGCACAGAAACAACCTTTAAAATTTTTTATATATTTTAGTGGGCCAGAATACTTAATTTTCAGTATGCTGACTAATATGCATCATGACCACTAAGTAAGTTTTTGGGATGTGACTTAATAGTGTCTCTTTAGGGAAAGCAGCAACCCAAGTGTTTTAGCCAAAATTAATGGGTACCATTGTAAGCTCCAATATACAAGACTGAAGAATGTAGGTCTGTGAGCTGAAAAATCAAAATAGTAATTATTGCCCTGAATGGGGTGGGTTTTTGTTTTGTTTTAATGCTTTCTTTGTTGTTGTTGTTTGAGAGACTCTCACTCTGTCACCAGGCTGGAGTGCAGTGGCACCATCATAGCTTGCTGCAGCTCCCAACTTGAACTCCTCCTGCCTCAGCCTCCCAAGTAGCTGGGACCACAGGCACGTGCCAACACAGCGGGCCAGTTTTTTGTTGTGTTTTTTTTCTTTTTGGTAAAGATGGATCTCACTGTGTTGCCCAGGCTAGTGATTTGTTTTAGAGCTTTCTGTTCCTTAGTAAATTTTACATTTTCTGTCAAGAGCCTTTCCCCATCTCAAAACATTATAATGGAAATACAAGCTCAATCCAAAAAGAAGAAAACTAAAAATGATTCAGAAGTACATTATACAGAAAAACAAAGGGACTCTCCTCTTTTTCCTTCCCTGACTCACCTTTTAAGAGGTGAGTTTATGCTTCCCACAGTCATTTTACATATACACAGAAACTGATGTTGAGTTCTGGCCCTGTGTGACCTTGACTTAAATCTCTTTATACCTCAGATTCATCTGTCCACAAAAAGGGGCTAGTAATAGTACCGACCTCATAGGGAATTTATAAGGATTTCATTGGATTTGCTGTACAAAGTCCTTAAACCAGTATTCAGCACATAATAAGCACTCAAAAAAGTAAGCTATTGGTATTTTCTGCACCCCTCCTCCCACAGTCTTGCTATGTGGTCTCTGTTTTACCGTTTCTTCCCCGGTAATTTGGATGCTATGCATTTCATTTTTAATTTCCTAGTCATTTCCTTTGAAACTTTAACATTTACAACCTCTGTTTCTCACTCAACCATTTCAGAAATCAAAATTTAGGAGATTAGCATACCTAGCATTTCCTTTCCAACCTCCTCATCTCACTCACTTATTCTATGGGGGTTTGTCACAAATTAGTAGTAGATACATGACCTTGAGTATTTTGTTTTTTCATAGAAATAGAACATTTTCATTCCTTTTTTTTAATTGTAATTACCACAGTTTTTTAGTTTTTAATCTGTTTTTCCATGGATTCAGTACTTATTGACTGCCTATTAATAGTTTAGCCTCCTTATTTGTATAGTTTTGAAAAAAAATTATCTTTAGTTAACTGGATTGAGTAGATTTTTTTAAAGGAGTATTTTTATAATATTTTTCCTGAATCCTTGCATATTTGACAGTGTCTTTCTATTGTGTTTATGTGTGGCAGCAATTGACTTTATATCAAAGCTTTTTTTTTTTCTTTTCTTTTTTTTTTTTTTTTTTTGGAGACATGGTCTCACTCTATCACCCAGGCTGGAGTACACTGGCACTGTCTCGGCTCACTGCAGCCTTTACCTCCCAGGCTCAAGTGATCCTCCCACCTCAGCCTCCCCAGTAGCTGGGTCTACAGGCAATGCACCATGACACTCGGCTAGCTTTTGTTTATTTTTTATAGAGACAGAGTCTTATTGTGTTGCCCAGGCTGGTCTTGAACTCCTGGTTCAAGCGATCCTCCCGCCTTGGCCTTGCAAAGTGCTGGGCACCCAGCCTCGAAGCATATTATTTTTCTCACTTCTATAGATGCAACTTAGTTGCCTTTGTCCCATGCCTGTAGTCTCAGAATGCCCAATTTTTTTTTTAATCTTGTTGACTTTTTGTTAATGGGTAGATGTTTTAAAAAGCTCACTCTGACTGCAACAGAAAGAACAGATCAGAGGGGTGGGACAAGTAGTTGAAAAGGCCCAGGTGAGAGGAGAAAGTGCCACGGGTGAGGGTGGGGCAATGGAGAAGCAGAAATGTCAGTGGCAGTGAGAAAGTTTTAAAAGCCATGATCTGATAGAGACAATGCTTGATTACGTAGAAATTGTCAGTTTATATTTGATGTTTTTAAAATATTTAAATATTTGTAAAATACTAGGACTCAACAATGATGGGTAGAAGTGTGAAAAGTAAACAAGTTAATTACAAACATCTGGTCAGGCTTTATATTAATTTATATTAATTCATGGTAACCTTTCATTTTGGCCCAAACATTGAATAGTGCCTTATAGTTTCTAATGCTTAATTTTTTATCTCTAAGAGCAAATTAGGAATTTTTTCCACAAAACTAAATGTTTTCTTCTCTTTCTGATACTAGCTCCTGAAATTCTTAGTTACGATCCTATAAGCATGGCAACAGATATGTGGTAAGAGTTATTAATGAAAAATTGATCAAATTAGTTTCAAGAAATGAGTATGGTACTAAATTTTTCTTGCATTTTCTTTCTAATTTAGGAGCATTGGAGTGTTAACATATGTCATGCTTACAGGAATATCGCCTTTCTTAGGCAATGATAAACAAGAAACATTCTTAAACATCTCACAGATGAATTTAAGTTATTCTGAGGAAGAATTTGATGTTTTGTCTGAGTCAGCTCTTGACTTCATCAGGACACTTTTAGTTAAGAAACCTGAGTAAGTATTACTTTTATTAGTTTAATATTGATCTTGTCAGTTTTTTATTGAATCTCCTCCAACCAAAAATAGTTCAACATCTAAAACACCAAAATGGGAACACAAAAGTGAGACCCTTGACTTAATATAACTGTTGAAAGAAAAGGGGGCAAAAATGAAAATATTTTGAGAAAATGTGAACCATACCTCGGTATAACAGGATTTAAATATTAATTAGCAAAACTGTATTACTGCAAATGTGTCATGGCAGTAAACAGCACTCATAATTCATGGTTAGTAGAAGTTGACAGTGAAATGACAGCTAATCTCTAGCAGATACTTCCCATCTGTTCTTGGTGTCTCTCAAGAGAGCGTTTCAAACATAACTTACTTAAAATATTTCAACATTTTCACAAAATTTTCAGCGTTGTGGGAAATTGCACCCAAATTCCAAGACTAATAGTTTTATTCAGGAATCGCAGTTAAGATTTTTGCCAACTTGTCATACTTCCCAAAGTATAATACAATAAATACAGTACCTTATGCTCTAATTTTAACTGAAGTTCTAACATGTCTTAACTGTAAAACATGTATCTTTACAGGGATCGAGCCACTGCTGAAGAATGTCTAAAGCACCCCTGGTTGACACAGAGCAGTATTCAAGAGCCTTCTTTCAGAATGGAAAAGGCACTAGAAGAAGCAAATGCCCTCCAAGAAGGTCATTCTGTGCCTGAAATTAATTCAGATACTGACAAATCAGAAACCGAGGAATCCATTGTAACTGAGGAGTTAATTGTAGTTACTTCATATACTCTAGGACAGTGCAGACAGTCTGAAAAAGAGAAAATGGAGCAAAAGGCCATTTCCAAACGATTTAAATTTGAGGAACCTTTGCTACAAGAAATTCCAGGAGAATTTATCTACTGAGCAGTATTTCCCTTTAGAACTTTTAAGATTTCTACATTGAAAAATGTTAATATTATTTATGGACCTCTGGCCAAATGGTACATGTACTGGAAGTGGATAACCAGTATCACTTACACAAACAAAAATAACTTTGTCAAATTTGTGGAGTTAGGTGGAAGTCACATTTTAAAAGTTGCCAACCAGGAGATTTAACAGGTACAGTTATCCATTTCAATGTTATTTTTAAGAAGGGAGATGTTGGTACCTTGTAATTCTACACCCTGTTTCTCCAGAATGAGAATTTGTGTACAAAGATATTTGTATTCACTTTCTTTAAAAAATCCAAGTAAAAGTGCCAAAACTACATTTCTGTAAATCTCTTGCATTATTCATATGTGTATCTATATCTGCATATTTGTTAATGTGTTTACTAAAATTGCTGCTTTTTCACTTTGGATTTGTTTTTGGCAAAATTTTAGTTTAAGCAGACATCTAAATTTTTGAGACCCAGAATAACATTCACTAAAGTTTGATACTATCTTTTTTTAATATTTTCTTACTGCTTTATAGTGACTTGATTTGGTTTCTGTTGTGTTTTTGCCTAAATGCTTGTAACATATCAGTGAAAAACCCTAATTTTTTTTTCTCTTCAATATCACTAGTAAGACAGGTGGTAATTTTTCACCTCTGAAATTATTCTGGTTTAAGTGTCAGCTCTTCAGCCACTTCCCTCATCACACCACACTCACATGCATCTGCTCTGTCTCACGTGCTGTACCCCTGCCGCTTCCTGGCACCTCCCCCCATGCTTCTCATTTAATTTTGGCCAATTGTAGGTATCGGTGTGATCTGATCAACACTCTGGTTACCTTGGTCAGTGAAAAGATGCTACTATATTGCTTTTGTCCCAAAGTGAGTAAAATCCCCTAGAACGGAGAGAGAGACAGTGTGTCTTCATGCCGACCACTGAGCCTGTTTCTGCTGAGTTTCTTATCAGCCCTCAAGCTCTGCTAGGAAAAGCTATAAAATGCCAAAATATTTATAAACATTTACTTTGTCCATAAAAAATTTGCATTGGATACTCTGTCATTAGGAGGTACTTTGTCCCAAAAAGATGTATAAGAATGTACTAATAGTTTTATTTGATTAGGATTGAACAGTTCAGGTGTATCTAGGCCCCACAGTGACCAGTAAAGTCCAACTAAAAAATGGAAATGTGAAAGTGTATGCCGAATACCTTAAAGTAACTAATCATCCTCACACACAGAAGTCTGAGAGTCCTTATTTATCTTTTATTAGGCTCAGCGCATTAAATATTTGCCTATCACCTGTGTGCTGTGTACCGTGGCCATGCCTTGCTCTGTACTATGAACAACTCAGACCTGTCCCTTCACAGTCTGATTAGGGTGCTGCACAAAGCTTTCTCCCTAACATGGTTTCTCAGCTGTCAAAATCATGAAAAAGACAGCACCTAACCACTATTTTAAAGTATGTACAGTAAATACCCAAATGTGTGTAAGTGTCATAGACATATACAAAGTCAGTAATCTCGCCCAGTCCTGCTGAGTGAACCTGTCGAAGCACCTGGGAGCGCTCTTTACACCATTAGATGAAATTCATCAGGCAGTTCAGACAACCAGGTTGCACTGTTTTCTCATTAAATTGGCTTGCTTTATACAGTTTCTTGGAATCTAGCATTCCTAAACAAGCTCCAAAAAGCAGAAGAAATTGTGCCACAGTGATAGAGTTTTTAATGAACACCCATGGCCACAGTGTTGAGTCTCAGGTAAGTCTTGGAAGAAGTAAAACACAGTATTAGGCAAATTTGTATAAGTATCTCTCTGAAAAAATAGGGAGGGAGGTGACCAGCAAAAAATACCCACTATTGGATGACACGTTTGTACTTGATGGATCTGTCATCAGGTTTTAAAATCAGAATCATTTGGGCTTTTTAAAAACCATTTTATACTCGTAATAAATATATTTAATATAATTGCTGTATTTGTGAAAAAGATCTGTTTTCTTTTAGCTGGCCACTTCAGTTTGCTGCGTATCTTTAGCTGCTGTTGTGCCTTAAATACTGAGTCATAGGGTGCTTTTTTAAGAAGCCCTTCAGAATATACTTGTAAAGATAAATTGGCATTTTTTGGTTTATAAGATAAAAACAGGGCATGAAGAACCTTCATAATACTAGGCCAAATAAAATCTATTAATAGCTGCCAGCTAGCTCTACACTTATCTAAAGCTGTTAATGTTCCTTTTTTTCTATCACCAAATTTATAAAGGACTAAACAGTGCTATTGAGTTTACTTGGTTTATAAATCCAGTTTTAACTATAATTCAACAGTATTTTGATGGGATGAGATGTTTATGTAATATGCAAAATGTATAAGTAGTTTTAATCAACTGGGAAATGATATTTGATCTTGTGTTTTGTTGTTTTCACATGAAAACTAGGAGGTAATTGATACCTTTCTCTAGTAGTGGTATAGAGGAAGGACAGATGCTCATTGATGAATCTCTTAAATTTCTCCAGCTAACCTCAGTTTGGAAGAAAAATGTATTAAAGGGTTATAAAGATCACTTAGAGAATGTGAGACAGAACGTGAATTACAGTCCTCAGTAATGTAATGGGGGTGGTGCGTGGCTCAGTCCATAGAGGCCTATGCATGTTTAGAAGTAGTAAATACCAATCCATGGACACCAACATACATGAATATAGACAGGAGAAAGATGACTAGCATTGGCAAACTAATCCTAAATACATTTTAAATTCACACCTCAATTTGAATTGCACTGATAAAAATGAAAAATAGCCATGTACTGTATTTATTGTCTAAGATTGGCCACCTCATCCATTGTATCTGTTGCAGAACTTAAAAAGCTAGATTGAATACCTTAATCTTAACCTCGAGAGCCTTAATCACTATTGTTTTGTTTTGGAGAGAAGGGGATATAATTTACATATCATGAAATGTACAGATCTAAATCCATACAGTCTCATCAGGCTTGACAAATGTATTCACTCCTTTAACCACACTCCTGTTCTGTTGCACTAGTTTTCCTTATCCTCAAACTCATATACTTGGAATCATACAGCAGGCACCATTTGGCTTCTGTAACTCAGCATGATGTCTTTGAGATTCATCTATGTCGAGGTTTATATCAGCAGTTTGTTCCATTTTTGTTTTTGTTTTTGTTTTGTTTTGTTTTGTTTTGAGATGGAGTTTTGCTGTTGTTGCCCAGGCTGGAGTGCAGTGGCGGGATCTTGGCTTACTGCAACCTCCGTCTCCCAGGTTCCAGGGATTCTCCTGCCTCAGCTTCCCAAGTAGCTGGGATTACAGGCATGCACCACCACACGTGGATAATTTTTGTATTTTTTTTTTAGTAGACATGGGGTTTGACCATGTTGGTCAAGCTGGTCTCAAACTCCTGACCTCAAGTGATCCACTCGCCTCGGCCTCCCAAAGTGTTGGGATTACAGGCACGAGACACCGTGCCCAGCCTGGTTTGTTCCTTTTTATTGTTGTGTCATGCTATTTGAATGCATGAATTTATTTAGCTGTCCTTCTGTTCATGGACCCCTGAGCTGTTTCCGTGGGGCTATTATAAATGTGCTATAAATATTCTTGTACAGGAATTTTTGTGGACATGTTTTCATTTCTCTTGGATTAAAAAGGTAGGAGTAGAATTGCTGGGTCTTATGGTAGCTGTATATTTAACTTTTTAAGAAACTGCCCAACAGTTTTCTAAAACCATTGTGCTGTTTTCTGTTCCTACCAGCACATTGTATTTTGGTTCTTTTTTACATCCTTGCTGACATTTGGTATTGTCCGCCTGTTTCATTTTAGCCATGCTCCTGGATGTGTGGCGGTATCTCATGGTGGTTTAGTTTGCATTTCCCTGATGACTAACGGACAGTACTTTTCATGTCCTTTTTTCCTTTTAATTGGATAGGACTCCTTTGTGCATCTGGATTGTCAGATTTGTGTGTCACATATGTCTTTTCCCATCTATAGCTTGCCTATTTTCTCAATAGTATCTGTTGATGAGAAGAAGGGTTTAGTTTTGGTGAAATCCAATTTATGGCTTTTTGTTTTATAGTTAATGTTTTCTGTGTGCTCTTTAAGAAGTCTTTGCCTACCCAAGCTCATGAAGATACTGTTTTTTCTTAGGAGTATGATAATTGTAGCGAATATTCAGGTCTGTGATTCACCTTGAATTAGTATTTTTATATGCCATGAGGTAGGTAGGCGTCAAATACCTTTGAACATTCTAGTGAATGTTCAGTGGTTCCAGCACCACTTGTCAAAGATTCTCCTTTCACCATTAAACTGTTTCGGTGCCCAGTCTAAAATCATTTGATCATATATCTGTGGATCTAGTTTTCTGTTCCATTCTGTTATCTTTTTGTCAAAACTTGGTAAGTCTTGATCTCAGGTAAAACAGATGTTCTAATTTCTTCTTCTGCAAATTGCTTTATTCTAGGTCCTTTGCATTTCCAAACAAATTTTGTCAATTTCTACCAAACTACTCCCAGAAAAAGCCCTGTGGATTTTTGTTAAGATTCACTGAATCTGTAAATCAAGTAGTCATCCAATCCATAAACATGTTTTTCCATTTACTTCATTTTTTCTCAGCAGTTTTACATTTTTCAGTGCAGAGATCCTGTATATCCTTTAACTTTATCCCTGTGTATTTCATGGTTTTTGATGCTGTTGTTTTTTGGATACTCTTCATATTTCAGTTTTTTGTTTGCTTTTAATACCCCAGCTCTCATTTTTAGCTCATGATGCCTAACTAGAACTATGTTATAAATTATTTAAATGAGTCTTTTGAAACTTTTGTTGGTAACAGTGGGAGTAAGTTCTCTGAATTGAAATTTATAGTAACAAAATTGGACAGAATCCCTCCTCTATTTTTTCAAATTAGAGATGCAGTAATGGAACTGCAGAGGGAATATGTGATTTGTCCAAGAGCTCACAGCTAGTTATGGGCAGAACAAAGGACAGAATCATTCAGATTTCCTGACTGCTTGTCAAGAACTTTTATCTCAGTGGATACTACCTTTGGCCCCATTTTAATGTCCAAAGTAGTTTTTAAAAATTACTTTTGTGTAACTTAATTTTGGGTTTCTTTTTTAATAACTGGAGGACAGGTAACCTGAGATGAGGCTAGTGCAGAGGTCAATATTCTGTGGCCTGTGCTGCCTGTTTGGTGAGGTTTTATTGGAATAACCACACCCGTGTGTTTACATTTTGTCTGTGGATGCCTTCACACTACACCACGCAGGTGAATACTTGTGACAGAGATCTGAAGGCCTGTACAGCCTAAGGTATTTAGTGTCTGGCCCTTTACAGAAAAAGTTTGCCAACCCCCAGGCAATTATAATCTAAATATATTTAAAATAGATATTTTCTATTTAAAACCAATCTTGACACAGTCCTTTGGGGAGCAGCTTATTTTACATGGCAGGATAATCTTATGACTTGATTACATTTTCTTCTTGCCATTTTTATTGAAATAAGTGGAGATTTTATTTACTAAAAATAAAACTATTTTTCCTAAGTATGTTAGCAACAGAAAAGTGTCTCAGTTCAATACATTGTGATGGGTTTGCATGAAAATTAGTATCTCTTTAGTTATCTCTATTAAGTAACCAGCTTTCTAATAAATTGTAAGAGAAGTATACCTAGAAGATAAATCAAAATGTTTGGGAAGAGGTATGTTTAATCCTCAGCTGGAATTATTCAGGCGAGGAGGACCGTCACCTCATCCCTGCCCCCGTTTTTTTCTCTAAGCCAATAAAACTGTACCCTGTCCCTTTTAAAGCAGCATATTCAATAATTTCATCCTATACTTTTTAAAGTTTTTGATTTTGCAATAGTTACAGAGTTACAGGGAGTTGAAGACAGTACAGATACATCTTACATAACTACAGGAAATTGGTATTTGCACAATGTATATCATTTTATGCCATTTTATCTTCCTACCAACACATTTGAGATACAGAACTGCTTCATTGCTATATAAAGATCTGTTGATATCTACATTTTACCAGTTTGAGTGAAATGTAGAAAACTCTCTTGCCCGTCCCCTCCCCACCCCATTTATAACTGTCTTAAACATAACCTGCTACGTGCATTGAGATCTATGTCACACAATTTTGCTTCTACTACCAAATAATTTAGAAACCTCAAGAAGGAAAGTCAATTGTATTTACCCATATTTTTGCTGTTTCCATCATTCTTCCTGACATCCCCAAACTTTTTTTTTTTTTAAACGTTTCCTTTCTGGTTCAAGAACTTCCTTTGGTCTATTCAAGGTCTGTAGGGTAGACTCATTCAACAAATTCTTTTAGTTTTCTATTATCCAAGAATGTTTCTATTACCCCATAATTCCTGAAGGATCATTTCACCAAATATGGAATTTGGAGTTGACAGAGTTTTGTTTGTTTTGAGGCAGTCTCGCTCTGTTGCCCAGGCTGGAGGGCAGTGGTAGGATATCGGCTCACTGAAACCTCCACCTCCCAGGTTCAAGCAATTCTCGTGCCTCAGCCTCCCAAGTAGCTGAGATTACAGGCACGTGCCACCATGCCTGCCTAATTTTTGTATTTTTAGTAGAGACAGGGTTTTGCCATGTTGGCCAGGCTGGTCTCAAACTTCTGACTTCAAGTGATCTGCTCACCTTGGTCTCCCAAAGTGCTGGGATTACAGGCATGAGCCACCATGCCCAGCCACAAGTTGACAGTTCTTTTGGCACTAAAATAATTTGTCTCACTTCCTTCTGGCCTCCATGGTTTCCAAAGAGAAGTCCACTGTCATCTGAGTTACTTTTCCCTATAGGTAAGATGTCATTTCTTTCTTGATGCTTTCAAGCTTTTTTCTTTGTCTTTAGTTTTCAGAAGTCCTATCATGGATTTCTTTGGGTTTCACTCAGCTTCTTTTTTTTTTTTTTTTTTTTTTTTTTTTTTTTTTTTTTGAGACGGAGTCTGGCTCTGTCGCCCAGGCTGGAGTACAGTGGCCGGATCTCAGCTCACTGCAAGCTCCGCCTCCCGGGTTCACGCCATTCTCCTGCCTCAGCCTCCCACGTAGCTGGGACTACAGGCGCCCGCCACCTCGCCCAGCTAATTTTTTTTTTTGTATTTTTTAGTAGAGACGGGGTTTCACTGGGTTATCCAGGATGGTCTCGATCTCCTGACCTCATGATCCGCCCGTCTCGGCCTCCCAAAGTGCTGGGATTACAGGCTTGAGCCACCGCGCCCGGCCTCACTCAGCTTCTTAAATACAGGCATACCTCAGAAATATGCATCACTTTCAGTTCCAGACCACTGCAATAAACCAAATACCACAAGAAAGCAAGTTACATGAATTTTTTGCCTTTCCAGTGCATATAACATGGCTTATGCTGTAGTTTAAGTGAGCAGTAGTGTTATGCCTAAAAATAATGTACATACATTAATTAAAAAGTACTTTTAAATGCAAGAGGAGGGTAGGAAAAGATAATAATTTTAAAATACCTTACTGCTAAGAAATGCTAACAACCATTCATTGAGTCATAATCTTTTTGCTGGTGGACGGTCTTGCCTCGATGTTGGTGGCTGCTGACTGATCAGGGTGGTGGTTGCTGAAGCCTGCAATGACTGGAAATTTCTTAAAATAAGACAACAGTGAAGTTTGCTGCATTGATTAACTCCTTCTTTCATGAAAGATTCCTCTGTAGCATGCAATGCTGTTTGATAGTGTTTACCCACAGTAGAACTTTTCAAAATTAGGAGTCAATTCTCTCAAACCCTACCACTGCTAAGTTTATGGAATATTCTAAATCTTTTGTTGTCATTTCAACAATGTTCATGGCGTCTTCACCAGTACTAGATTCCATCTCAAGAAACTACTTTCTTTGCTCGTCCATGAGAAGCAACTTCTCATCCATACAAGTTTGATCCTGAGATTACAGCAATTCAGTCACATCTCCAGGCCCCTCCACTTCTAGTTCTCTTGCTCTTTTCACCCCATCTATAGTTCCTTCCTTCTCTGAAGTCATGAAACCTTCCAAGTCCTCCATGAGGATTGGAATCTATTTCTTCCAAACTCCAAATAATGTTGATATTTTGACCTCCTCCCATGAATTGAATGCTCTTGATGGCATCTAGAATGGTGAATCCTTTCCAGAAGGTTTTCAACTGACTGCCCAGAACCATCAGAGAAATCACAAAATGTATTTCTTAATAAGTCTTGAGAGTCAAAAGTACTCCTTGATCCATGGGCAGCAGAATGGATACTCTGTTAGCAGGCATGAAACAACATTCATCTCCTTGTACATCTTCATCAGAGCTCTTGGGTGACCAGGTGCATTGTTAATGAGTAGCAATATTTTGGTTTTTTAGGTTTGTTTTTTGAGACAGGGTTTCACCATGTTGCCCAGGCTGGTCTGGAACTGCTGACGTCAAGCAGTCCACCTGCCCCAGCTTCCCAAAGTGCTGGGATTACAGGCATGAGCCACTGCACCCGGCCATATTTTGAAAGAAGTCTGTTTTTTCTGAGCACTGAGTCTCAACAGTGGGCTTATTCAGTAGACCATGCTGTAAACAGACCAGCTGTCATCCATGCTTTGTTGTTGCGTTTATACAGCATCTCTTAAGGGCCCTAGGATTTTCAGAATAGTCAGTGAGCATTGGCTTTAACTGAAAGTCACAGCTGCACTAGCCCCTGACAAGAGTCAGCTTGTCCTTTGAAGCCAGGCATTGAGTCTTTCTAACTATGAAAGTCCTAGATGGCATCTTTTTCCAATAAAATGCTGTTTCATCTACACTTAAAATCTGTTGTCTAGTGTATCCACTTGCATCGATGATCCGAGCTAGATCTTGTGGGTAACTTCTGCAGCTTCTCCATCAGCACTGCTGCAGCACTTTGTACTTCTATGGAGATGGCTTCTTTACTTAAACCTCATGAATATTGCGAGCTTCAAATTTTCTCCTGCAGCTTTCTGACCTCTCACATTTAGTGAGAGGCCATTGTGGGGTTATTAATTGGCCTAATTTCAATATTGTTGTGTCTCAGGGAATAGGGGGGCCTGAAAAGTGGGAGAAAGATGAGGGAATGGCCAATCAGTGGAGCAATCAGAACACACACATTTATCAATTAAGTTCACCGTCTTAGGTGGGTGAGGTTCATGGTGCCCAAAACAATTACAATAGTAACATCAAAGATCACTGGTCACAGCTCTCCGTAACAATAATTTAAAAGTCTGAAGTATTGTGAGAATTACCAAATATGACACAGATGCAAAGTGAGCACAAGCTGCTGGAAAAGTGGCACCAAAAGACCTGCTCGACAGTTGCCACAAACCCACGATTTGTAAAAGACATAGCATCTGCAAAGTGTAATCAAGTAAAACACAATAAAACTAGGTATATATGCCTATAAAAGGTTCATTTGTTTTTGACAAATTTGTAAACTCTCAGCCATTATTTTTTTCAAATACTTTTTCAGCCCCACCCTCCTTCTCCTCTTTCTTAGACCCATGATTCAAATGTTAGGTCTTTAGCTAGAGGCCCACAGGTACCAATCGCAGTCTGTTTTCTCTGCTCAGATTTTTATTTCATCTTAAAATTCAGTGATTCTTTTCTCTGTACTCCTCATTCTGCTGTTTAACCCATCCAGCGAGATTTTTATTTCATTTAATCTTTTCTCAGTTCTAAAATTTCCATTTGATTTGCCATCTTCTAAGACTTCCTGTTTTTTCATTTATTCCAAGCATGTTCATAATTGCTCACCGAAGTTTTAAATGATGGCTGCTTCAAAATCCTTCTCAGATAATTCTAAGATCTGTGTCATCTTGGTGTCTGTGTCTGTTAACTCTCTCTTCTCATTCAGGTTGACATTTGCCTGGTTCTTGGCACAAGAGCATGGCTTTCTGTTCTATTCTGCCCATTTGGGTTTGAGACCCTGGACTTGTTTGAATGTTTTAGTAGGTCTACTCTGACACCACCCCCGTGGGTGAAGGGGGCATGTGGTGGGTTTGACGGTTCAGGCTCACCACTGAGCCCCGTTTGAGTACAGGCGGGAGGGAGGAGTGGCTCAGTGCCGCTTCCCACTAGAACACGTGGGCCCCACTGATACCATGGGAGTGGGGGGAGTTGTTCCTCCTGGGTCAGGGTAAAAGTCTAGGCTCCCAACATGGCCTCCACTGACACTATGGGGGTGGGCCTCATTACCATCCTGCAGGGATAGAAGTCCCAAGCGCCCTACTGGGCTAGCTCTGACCCCGCTCCAGCAGGGGTTGGGGAGGCCTCATTGCAACAGGCAAAGGAGAAGGTCTAGGCTCCCCACTTGGCCCTTGCTGGTGAGGCTGTGGGGTTGGGGCCATGGGTTTTTCCACGGTGTTTGGATAGAGTAGGGAAGTTACTGTCTGAGACTTCTCCATCTTTCTAGGTTGCCCTGTCCTGATCCTTGGGCTAGAGATACCAGGCTTTTAGCCATTGGCTCCTATTGGTGTTTCTGGGGTGCTGGTTTCTCCAGTGCCTCGTATTTGCCCAATATGAAGCAACAGAAAACCCAGGGAAGTCAATGCTGTGTTATTCCTTGGGTACTGAAGTTCCTTTCCATTCGGTCTTCTCAGCTTTCACAGTAGTTTGATGTTTGTTTTATGCAAGTCCAGGCTGCTCTTAGTGGAGGAATAGGGAGAAGTGCGTCTATTCTTTCTTGTCTCTTCTACTTTGTTTTGAATAGTGAATTTTCTAAAAATGTGGTCCTAGAAAGTAGCTTAGTTTGCAAAATATAAACATAACTTTTATATAATTTTATAAATAACTACTGACTCAGTCAAACCACCGAGGACATGTTCTACAATCAATGGTTTGTGTGTGTTTCCAATTGAATGCTAAGTCCTCGATCTAAGCCATGTCTTAGGTTAAAATAATTCCAGGATTTCCTGATATTGAACCACCTTTGCATTCCGGGAATAAACCTCTCTTAGTCACTGTTAACAGTAGGGTGCACTAGGTTAAGTTGGGGTAACAAATAGCCCCCCATCTTAGGGGCTTGTAAGGGTTTATGTGTCTCTTATGCTCCATGTCCCACTGTGGGTCAGCTGTCCCAACCCCCAAGCCCTTGAAGTAGCCACCATCTGGAATATTACCAATCTTAGGGACGAAGGCAAAGTGGACAGTGTGAACCAAGGGCAGGCACTTAAAACTTTTACTCAGAAGTCCTATATGCCACTTCCACTCACAAGCCACACAGTCGTACACCTAAGTTCAACGAGGGGATGTATAATCCTCCCACAGGAAAGAGCACTGAGAGGGAGAAGCACCAACCCATTTCGTGAAAAATAATACAATATACCACTACATATCATTGGATTCAGTTCACTAATATTTTATTTTGAATATTTGCATCAACCTTCATAAGGGAGACAGGTCTATAGTTTCTCATTTCATAAAAATAATCTGGAAGTGAAAAATTACTTTGTCATTAAGACTGCAAGCTGACTGATGTGGTAGCTCAAGTTAAAAGATAAGTGTTATAGGTGTATAGTAGGGGGTCTAATTTCTGCCTTGACAGCTTATTATGTAATAATAAAAGGTTAACACACCTTATGTGATCTGATAAATCAATTAAAACGTTTCCTTAAAAAAAATTCCTTTTGGAAATTTCCTCTAAGGGGAAAAAAATTTGGAAGATAATTTAGGAATGAAAAGTACTCTCTCCTGCAAAGTCAGATTTCACTTCTGCACCCAACCCGTGTCTTAGAGGCATGTTTTTAATATTTTCATTTCCTACGTTTCTGCCCTGGATTATAAAGTGGGCGCAGTTTTTCTGTACACATTCCTGACAGTGCTTTCAACTGAGCAACTCTGCCAAAAAGCATGCCTGAGCCGGGAGGGCATTACTAAGGAGGCAAGAATCTTCTAGTGGGTGGACACGAGGTTTTCCTCTCACCCTCTCACCTCCTTCTTGACCGCCCCCGTCATTGAGCCTCCTGTGTAAACAGCATCTTTTGTCCAAGCATCCCAATGAGCAGTATAAACATTGTCTCACCTGTAAGGCAAGTGATTGGCAAATATTTATTCATATTTTTCAGATGGACAAACTGAAAATGCCAGAGTCAAGTGGCCTAAAGCCACTTCCAAAGCTGCTTGCTTTGGGAAAACGCTTCACAACTGCTGCTTCTTGAGCATTTCCCTGGCCTTGCTGGTGGCCAGAGGACAGAAGGAACTAAGTTCTGGCTGTTTGGTGTATATGTAATTTCAGTTTCATTGTTGCTGTATACAAACTTTACCAAAACTCAGAGTAATAAAACCTTATCAGGTATTAGCAAGTCCTTGGGTTTGGTGAATAGGGAATGTTTACAGGCAAGAGGAGGCTAATTCTAGGAAAACTGAACGAAGACGGTAAAATCTGTGACTTACTTGAAAGCACACAGGTCTTGTCAGTACACATTCAGCACAGTCTCTGAAACCTCGTTAGCAGTAGAGTCACGTGCTTACCCCCAAATCTTTGATGGCCACAAATTGTATGCAAAATGTCAACACTGGCAGTCACACACTGTGGCCAACCTACCTTTCCAGGCCTCTCTTTTACTTTACCTACACCCATCTACACGCTGTCCAAACTGGGCTTCTTATTTCTGGGGCACAACTCCCCCCTGCCCGCTCTGGGGCCTCTCTTCATGCTGTGCTTTCCACTTGCAGGGTGCTCTCCATCATGTCTGCTTATCAAAATCTTGGACTTCAAGACCCACAGGGACACTACTGCCTCCGGATAGCCTCTTAGATTCCTCCTGACTGATATCTCTATTTTCTACATCATTTTTAGCACCAGAGCTTGAAATTCTTTTGGCACAGTATTATAATACTCTCCACAGCCCCTGCCCATCCGCCCAGCACACTAGCTGGTAAGGAACTTGCGGGTAGAGGCCCTGCAGCCTCTTCTATAGTAAAGCACGTAGGAGTCACGCTACCATTTGTTGGCTGTGATCCCTCTCCTGCAGTCTTTACATCTACAGTCTGTGTAATTCTAGGAAACCCCTTTCTCTGGTCTCTGGGCTATCCTGTCTCTTTATGGGATGCACTGGGGGCCCTTCCTCAAAAAGTCACCTTTTCCTCTGATGCATTATCCAAGACATCATTAAGGTAGTTAGTGGAGTCAATGGCTGAGTCACAGTGATTAATGGATCTACAGGAAACAGTGGGCTGCAAGTGCACATCATTGCTATCCTCAAAGAACAGGAAAGACAGTGTCTATTGCAATGATCAAGTTCCAGCCTGCTCAGAATCACCCATGAAGGCATTAAGTGCACAAGAAGTAAATGTGAAGAGAAAAAACACCCAAGATAGCGGCTTTCAAATAGGAATCAAGGAGCTATTCACTACATAATACTATTTCCTATCAGGTGGATTAGAAAAGCCTCTTCATTAATTCAAACTCTACACTTATTTTTACTTCAGAACAGATGGCCAACCTGAGCCCTGGTTTTCTATAATTTGGCCATAGCAAAGAAACAAAAAAAATTCAAACACTAAAATGAAGTAGAAGTTGTCAGAGAATAGACAGCAAGCAACACATAAATTCACAACATACACCCAATAGGACAGTGTGTAACTTAAAGAGCAAAAGCACAAAACTGTACAGTGCTCTGCCATTTATTTTAAAAGACTGTAGAGATTGGAATATTTATCTAAACACACTGACAAAAGCGCTCTCAGGGGGAGACTTTTCACTGTATAATCTACTCAAAGAACACACAAACATGTTTTTAAAGAAACAACTCCAGAATAGAGATAACTTGTAACAACTGAAGACCTCATATTCTACCAGCATGTTTAAGCTCATTTTTTTCTTTTTTTCTGAGAGGCTTCTCTTCACTGAATATTAAGAATGTAGGAAGAGAGCTCATGGCTGTCCTTCATTGCGGACAACACTACAATGGCATTAAGCCTGCTAATGCTAAGAGGGTTAAACTGACCTTTTCAAAGTACAGATACCAGATTTCTGTTTTTGTAGGCTCTGGTGCCCAGAAGGAAGTTCTTTTGCTTTATAATATGTTTCCTTATAAGACTAATAAAACCTAAGGATACAATTATCTAACAAGCAGTTAAGTTGTTTGGAAAGCAGATAGGTAAGAACCTGTTAGCTTTTTCCTTTCCTTCCCTTTTCTTTCTTTTTCTTTCCTTTTTTTTTTTTTCCCCCTCTCTCCTGAGACGGAGTTTTGCTCTTGTTGCCCAGGCTGGAGTGCAATGGTGAAATCTTGGCTCACTGCAGCCTCTGCCTCCTGGATTCAAGCAATTCTCCTGCCTCAGCCTCCCAAGTAGCTGGGATTACAGGCACCTGCCACCACACTCAGCTAATTTTTTTGTATTTTCAGTAGAGACGAGATTTCACCATGTTGGCCAGGCCTCCTGACCTCAGGTGATCCGCCTGCCTCGGCCTCCCAAAGTACTGGGATTATAGGCATGAGCCACCACGCCCAGCCAGATGCTGTTACCTTCAAACTAACTTTCCTAAGTTAACTTTATGTGTATATGTACACACACAAATTTTCTAAGCTTTCAAAATGTTTGGAATAAAAATTATTTTGCAAATCTTCAACTGGGCAGATGGCTGGTATCTGAAATAGAAATAAATGCAAACAAAATATTCCAAAGTGATGGAGAATGTCCACAAGCTACTTAACAACATGAATTCAAGGTACAGTGAAAAACCAAACTGGTCTTCCTCATCGTTCTCATGTCAATAATTTAGAAAAAATCCCTTCAGTACTACTGAGCTTCAGGCTTTGTAATGAAGACTGAAAATTCCAGGGGAAAGGAAGAGGAAGAGAAAGGAAAGAAATGAGAACCGGCAAAGATCAACAAACATTTCATTAATTCTGATTCCTTTTATCATTTGCTTTTTTATACAAAGCACTTTCAAATCAATTATCTTAAATTTGTAATAGGGGTTTCTTTCGGATTCAGTTTAAAAATGACAAATAGCATTCGTTGTGCCCAAGTTGGAATTATACCAAAATTACCATGTGCTGGCACATACAATCATCCCGCTGGTGGCTGGAAAACTGGGTTGCAGGAGTGTCTGCCACTCAGATGGGCCACCACCCCAGTGGGCATATGGTAGAGATGAGGGAAGGATGGACTAGAAGCACGCTGGGTCTGCTGGGTCTGCTGGGTCGTCTCTACTCCTTTTTCACTTCGTCACCGTTTTCCCCACTGAGCTTGAACACAGGAATCTGCTGACCATCCTTGAGCTCTAAAAAGACCTCGTCAAGGTGCCACCTGAGAGAAACCAGAAGTACAGTGTCTCTAATCTATGAACACCGAGGCAACGGCCATAGTCAAAAAAAGGGGTGCAGAAAGCAGTTGTTTTGAATAATGCCTTAAATTTTTGTAAACATTTTGTGTGAGTGCTGTGTCAACACAATTCGTAACATTCTACCATGGGCTCTCATTATTTAACCAGCTTCGACTTCGAGGCAGGCTTAACAATGACAGGCGAATGGAAGGGACACCAGGAAGGAGAAGGAGCAGTTTATTTCTCATTTCCTAATTCACACTGACCTTCAGTTCCTGGCATGGAATCCAGTCAGCTCGTGCACTAATCCCAGGCTCAGAGGTCAGTGAGCCCAGGGTGAGCTAGGTGGGCCCGCCTGCTCCTTTTGTCCTTGGGAATTAAAACACAGCCTGGCTAAACAGCAAGCATCTATGAGAGAGGCTTCCCGTGGGGGAAGTGAGTGGATGTAGCTACTGGCAACCAGACAAGCAAAGCCAATTAAGGGGTGGAGAGCTTATGCAAAGAATGTGATGAATAAATTCTGGAACAAGAATCCATGCCCTTTATTCATTTGTAACAATCGAGGCAGTGAAGTGAGAAGCTGTAACATAGCATCAAATTATGACAGACCTAGATCACTATAACTGGAAAGTTTTATGAATTCAACAGCATAAGGAGAGGGCAATTCAGTAGACTGTATGGATAAACTGGACTCAGCTAAGAGCCACAGTACTGGCTTGCTGCCCAGGCCACGAAGCTTTCAGCTTCAAGCTTGAAAAACAGTTCTTCCTATGCCCACAGCAATTTACCAACAAATGAAAACAGAGTCGGGGTTGCTTCCATCAGGAAGTCCTCCTCCCACCCCCCGGACTGCCGTCACCTTCCCAGGATACCTCTGAAAGGGGCCACCTCTGGAGGAGTGGACGTAGAGAAGGCCCTCTGACTTGGATCCAGAGACAGGAATCTTCAACTGTGGTGTAAAATGACAGAAAGGAGAGATGTAATTGGATACATTATTGTCATTTCAGAAGATGATGACAAAATGATGCTTTCTAGAGCTAAGCCTATAAAATCCAGTGATTCTCCACAGAAGTGAGTTGTTTTCTAACAGCCCAGCTGGAGAATCCACTTGATTTTCCAAATGTCCTGCCCCTCTTTGGTTGGCTGGTAAGGTCAATGGCAGTCTTTGCATTTGGCAAGGAGGCCTCCTATGATCCTACTTCCAATGATCGCTCAAAAGTCCACTGTTAAAAAGGAGCAAACTCCTGACACACGCAGCAACATGGATGAGTATCAAAAACACGCCAAGTCAAAGGGCTTTACACAGGAGGAGTATGTAACTATTTATTTTAATTCTACAACAGGCTAAACTATGCTGGAAACCTGTTATTTTGATGGATTACAAAGTAATTTTCAAACATCAAAAAAAAAAAAAAGAAAAGTGACTGCCTCTGGTAGAGCTGGAAGATGTGAGAAGGAACCCACTGGGTAGGAAACGAGGGAATTCAGGTGCTGGGAGCAATCTACATCTAGATAACGGCTTGAGTGACACGACTGGGTGTATTTGTTAAAACTCATCAGAGATAGGACACTTGGATTTGTGCCTTTCACAGACTGTAAATTTTACCTCAAAAAAAAAAAAAACCAAAAAACTAGGCACCATAACAAATATTAAACTCCACTTAATGATGTACGTGCTTACATGTATAATGTTTGAAAATTACTTTGTAATCCATCAAAATAACACTATAGACTCATGGAAACAGAGCAAAATGCTAACTGTAGAATCCAGGTACCAGCTATAGGTGCTCACAGTATAAATTATTTTATCTTTTTTGTACATTTGAAATTTTTCATAATAAAATACCAAAAGAAAATTCACTGTTTTAAAGAGGAACCTATTGCCAGCAAATTGGTACATATTTTGACCTGGACCCTAAAGAACAGGCTTTAAGGAAAATATAATACATGAAGGCTTGTCTGGGAAAGACGACACGGAGTCCTGGGTTTCTCCTTCATCCCCAGCACCACAGGCTGGGTTCGCACCACAGGGTGCTGCCAGGTGCTGCCATGCCCGTGCCCAGGCAGTCGGCCTGACAGCCCCTAAGCACTTGTTTGATTACACTCCAATTTAGAAAAAAAAAAATAGTGAATGCGATGTTTTTGGTTTCTCACGAAAACCAAAGAAGCTATGAGCCTCGCGAAAGAGACACAGGCACAGTAATAAGGAAGCCCGTCATGAGACAGGCACCTCCCAGAGTGCCTTCCCGTGTCCTCGGTAATGGCCAAAGATACCTCCCGGAGCGGGGGCGGGGTGGGGGTGGGGGCGGGGAGTATCCCACCCATTCCAAATTGCCACCAAGAGAAGAAACTACTGAGGTACACATTTGTGCTTTCCAAAACTCTTTCTTTCCTTTAAACACACCTGAAGGAAGGCACAGGATTTGGAACATGGCTCCATAACTCAGGTGAATAGGCAGTCAACTAGTCACACTTCAAGAACAAATCTTTAGCCGGGCATGGTGGCTTCCGCCTGTAATCCTAGCACTTTGGGAGGCCAAGGCGGGTGGATCACTTGAGGCCAGGAGTTCGAGATCAGCCTGGGCAATATGGCAAAACACCATCTCTACTAGAAATACAAACAATTAGCCAGGCGTGGTGGTGCGCACTTATATTCCCAGCTACTCAGGAGGCTGAGGCAGGAGAATCGCTTGAACCTGGGAGGGGGAGGCTGCACTGTGCCGAGATCACACCACTGCACTCCAGCCTGGGTAACAGAGCAAAGCTCCATCTCAAGAAAAAATAAAAAATAAAAAATAAAAACAAATCTTCAGGGTCCCACTGTTTGAGTCAAGCTAAAGCTTTTCTCCAGAGATTATAGAATTAAGCAACAGAGTATACACTGAGCATCTCTGGATGCTTTAAGAAAAAAAAAAAAAAAAGGAAGGAGAAAGAAATGGGCAGAAGCAAGAAGGATTCTGAAGAACAGCAAACTCTGAGGGGCCAATGTCTGAACTGTGCGCAGCTGTGCTTCCGTGTGTAGATGTGACACTTTACAGGTTGGTTCCTTCACCCAGCCCGACCTTGCCAAAGATTAAAGCAGGAGTTCTGGTAAAGCAAAAGTTGGTCACTGGTGACTATTTCACACACACACTCTAGAAAAAATCCCAATGTATGATAATTACTTCATGAACAACTGAAACATCTCACCTCTGGAAAAACTGTAAGAAGTACAAATAAAGGAATTTGGGATAATAGGGCATATGCTGTATACAAGCATCCTTACAGCTGATTATAAAGAAAGTAAGGACCCTGACAGAATGTCAAAAATAGTCCACAAATTGGAAGGAAATGCACTGAGGCTCCGGGTGGCTGTGATGCAACAGACTCTGAACTCCTGTCACTGCGGAGTCACAGCATTTGGCAGCAGTAGAAGTCAGAACCTAGCACCACAGCCAACATAGTCACAGCATGGCCAAGGCCCCAGGGATGTGGGGAAGCCCAGGAAGGCACCCTCTCAGCACCACTGGGGCCAAAGTGAAAGCTGGACAGAACAAAGCTCCCACCAAAACAACCATGGCCTCACCCTACTCTCACTGGGGTTCCTGGAGCACCAGATCATGGATGCTGCATCAACCAGCCCCGGCAAAGGCGCCTTTGGCACCCACTTCCTCAGCGCTACAGCTGGGCTCTGTGCTCTGAGCCGAGAGAAATGCAACAGCCAGACCTACCTGCTGGCTTTTCCAGGTTCTCAGGATTGCTGGGGTCTAGCCAAGTGACCAAAGACAAGGAAGCACAGACGGGCTCCACCACACCATGGGAGCAATCCAGTGGCCTGACACAGAGTGAGCACTCCACACATGCCCAGCCCTTCCCTGTGCTCCTCCTACGTGTCCTCTCTCACGCGGTGTCGCTGCCGTCCTTCCACTCACATCCATGCTGGACAATGGAGCATCACCTCCGACCCACCCACTCCTGATACATGACTGTTACCAAGTTCTGTCACCTGGATGCCACAATGCCTTTACATCCATCTTTTGCTTCTCCAGGCCACACCTCTGGTTCATGCTCTCACCACTGCACACCAGTGTGGCTACGTCTCTCTCCTAAAGGTGGCTCACTGTAGCCAGTCCCTGGACATCACCAATCTACACAAACATACCTTCTTTTAAAACCGAGTATTTTAATCAGAATACCAGAGCATGAATTGCTTTTGTAGTTCAAAAAAAGTCTCATTAGAGCTAGGTCCATTAAGAACATACTAAAAATAACAAAAAATAATGTAGGTCAGATCACCTCACTCTTATCCTTCCAACACTTTACGGGCTTCTGCTGCTAGAGTCAAGCACACACCTTCCAAGATGACACTGTGGCCCCCTGGTGGCCACGGCCTCTCCTACCTGCCCACACCCACCTCGCCCACCTGTGCTTCCACTGCCATATCACACTGACAGGGGACACAGTGACGACCTTCCCGGGGCATGCTGCTCCTCAGCCGGGTGTTCCTCTCCACCGTTCAAAGTCCTCACAGCCGTCTCCCAGGCCTCCAGCCACTCCCCCTAGGCCTGCATAACAGTGACAGGGCTTGCATCACCCTGTCTTACTCAGGAATTTTCAACTATAAAACCCCAAAAGCCTTCTGCACCTCTATTCCCCACATAGCTTAGAATCATTCCTCAAACCAGGGTATATACTCAAAATATGTTTGTTAAACAGAAGAACAAATGCATTTTACATGCAAGTGAGTGTGATCAAGTACAAAAAGGTAAGTTACAGCTAAAAAAAAATGGGTTGGTATACTGTGGAAGCAATGTAAATAAATACACTTTAAAAATCAAAGTTTAAAGAGTTGGTTACATTTGAATGAGCACTGACTGGATACAGATGCTTTCTCATTTTTTTTTTATTTTAGAGACAGTTTCACTCTGTCACCCAAGGTGGAGTGCAGTGACATGATCATAGCTCACTGCAGCCTCCAACTCCTGAGTTCAAGTGATCCTCCTGCTTCAGCCTCCTGGGTAGCTGGGATTATAGGTGTGCACTATCATACCTGGCTAAATGATAGATAGATAGATAGATAGATAGATAGATAGATAGATAGATAGATAGAAAGATAGAGATAAACTGGCTAAATGATAGATAGAGAGCTAGACAGACTAAATGATTGATTGATAGATGATTGATTGATAGATGATTGATTGATGATTGATAGATGATTGATAAACAGATAGATGATTGATTGATAGGCAGATAGATAGATGATTGATTGATAGACAGGTAGATGATAGATAGATGGATGATTGATTGATAGATAGATAGATAGATAGATAGATAGATAGATAGATAGATAGATAGGCAGGCAGAGAGAAAGAGAGATAGAGACAGGGTCTTGCTGTGTTGCCCAGGCTGGTATCAAACCCCAGGGCTCAAGCAATCCTCTTACCTCAGCCTCCCAAAGTGCTGAGAGCTATCAAAGCCAACATGGTAGCAAACCACCACTGGTCATTTCTCTACTACCTTCAATTCAAGATGGTAGTAGCATACCACTGCATTCCCTGCATACCCACTGCATTCCCTGCATACCCAGTGCATTCCCTGCCACATCAATTCCCCAGAATGGAAGAAAAGTATATAGAAATATATCTATAATATAAAATATATTTTATGTAAACATTAAAATCCATAATAAACTTTTTTTAAAGGTGCTAAACCTAGCTTTACTTAGTGGATTTTCCCATCCCAAATCCTTAACTCCAAGACTTTCCAGGAGACTACTAGTAGACTCTCCTCTCCTTCAGCAGGCACTAGCCTGCAGTTCGCAGGGAAAGCACGTTACCTTGGCATCAGCAATGTCCACGAAGTTTTCCCTATCGGTGAGCTTGAGATAATGGATGTTGAGAGGAGGGCCCAGAGCTTCCTGTGCCTCGGGATGGCTCTGCAGCTGCTCCACTGCCAACTTGTAATATAAACTCCTGGAATGAAACTCTAAGGACGAAAGACACTTATTTTCCTTGTTGAACTTGGTCAGGTAGAATCTACTACAAAGAAAATTAAATAATACAATTGATGTACAGGGTAGAAACAGAAACATGAAATTTGTGGATGGACGAATAATTAGGACCATCTACTCTAAACTGTCCATTTTACAGACTCAAAAACCAAAGCACTGGCAGGCAGTGTTTTGCAGGGATGTGCAGATGACCTTAGGCCTTGACCTCAAGCAGACCCTTTCTGCTTCACCTCATTTCTACCCTCACTCATTGCCTTATTTCTACACCTAAGGGGTTTGATCAGCTCTTCCCTATGTTTCCTCTCAAGTCTCTAAGTTTCCTCTAAAGTCCTATGATTCCATGACTTGTTCAAAGTGACACAGCTTGTCCACGGCAAAGCCGAGGCCAGAAGTCATGACACCTGACTTCTCAACATTGCCTATTCCACTAACATGAGACGTAAAATAGGCTACAACATTAGCAAAACCCTCAGGCCAAGAAACAGGATATGAGAATGTTCACTCATCGACATTTAAGCCAACATTTCAAGTCAAACTGCTCTCAGTCTCAGGAATCATTCTGAGCCCACAGGCTACCTGGGAACTCCGGGCAGCACCTCCCAGAAGCTGTAAGTTCTAATAATCAGCTGCCGGGAGCACAGGCAGGCTTCCCAAGCAGGCTGTTCAGTTTGGCCACAGAAAGTGCTTCCCTTCTGAAGGTCCCATCACACTAATGAAGGGAAAGGTGACCTGACCCTGGAGAGGCCAAGGGAATCCCCCTCCTCGGCTGCTTCCCAGGAACAGGGATACAGGGAATACCACAGGAATGAACGCGGTGCCAGCCATGATAGGAAAAGAAGGGACAGAAGCAGAGTCCAGACAGGTAATCTTTATTGAGTGATTTCTATGGCCAGGCACCACTGTTCAATATTTCACACATCTCACAATGTTCAATAGCTCTCATGTTGTAAGATTCAATTCTCACCTCATGCACAGGCACTAACATTACCACACATCACACCAATAAGGTAACTAACGCCCAGAAAGGTGACAGACTCCCCCATAAGGCCACATAGCTGGTCAAGAGCTGGAGCCAAGATTCAACCATTCAACCCAGGCAGTCGGCTGCAGTGCCCAGGTCTCACCAACTTAGCAGCCTCCTAAGGGAGAAAGGCTGTCACACCAGAAGGCTGAACCCTGACCCAAAAATGCACCCATTCCTCTCATGTCCTGCCCCTGTCCTTTGGCAGAGGGAAGAGGAGGCCAAATTATTCAGTCTGAATCATTCCTGGGAATGCTCATCTCAAGCCCCCTTCAGACTCAGCAACTTCACCAACTCTGCAGGAAGGTGCCGAAAGGCTGCAGAGGACACTGGAGCCTGTTTGCTTGTCTGCTGGTGACACTCACATCCTGGGAAGAAGTGAAAATGTTGCAGAGTGGATGAAGAGCCAAGCTGGGTGGGGATAAAGGGGCCTTAAAAAAGTCAGTCTGGAAAAACCTGCTGCCGCTTTGCCACCACTAGCATTAAAATGACCTTAAATGTCCTGGCTGCTGACAGTAATTGTGGCCTGTCTTTACAAATTCAAATTTGAGTGCAGTGGGGCTGGAAGCTGCATGTGTCGGGATTTTGCCATCGTGGTCTCTGCTTTTATTTTCTGCCCCTGTCAGAGTCCCTTGCTTGTGGTCCCTCCTCCATTAAATCAACAGCAGAGAATGAAAGTGCAACGAAGGCTGACAACACTGGACGCATTCTCACAGCTTTCCCCACCTGTGAACCATCTGGTATTCCCCTTCCCTCTGTCCTTTCTTTATATAATCTCAGAATCTTGATGGAGCCACTGTGTGTGCACTGGACTGAAAGTCCATCATGCTTTGCTAGGCTTCTTATGCAAATGAGTCCTGGTCCTTTTATTTGTACTCGTTGCTCCTGGAAAAACTGAGATTACAGGATACAGAGGAAGCTACAGCCAATGAAATGGTGGACTAGCCTTTAAAATCACCCTCTCCTCCTTCTCTAATCTAAAGAAAGCATCTCAAGTATTTCCTCTGATGGAGGAGCAGGAGCAGGAGCAGGATTGCTAGGAGGAAGTCAGGCCGCAGGCGGCTTGCAGGATACTTACTTTGTATGAGGTAATACACAAGGGCAAAGCCCCCAGCACCGAACACACCGCCGAAAAGGACCTTTATTCCCAGAGGAATTGACTGCCTGCTTCCTGGATACTTAAAAACAAAAGATACAAATTTATTGTAGGATTCCCTGTTTTGTGCCAAGGGGATTTGCCTGGCGTGGGCCCCTCAAGGAAAGAAGCATTAAGGAAGTCAGCAAGGAGGCCAGACCGCCCTCCCTCATTTGCTTCCTTTCCAAATGCCAGGGTTGGTTCTGGAGCCAAACTGAGTGCCCTTCTGAGGGTGCCCTCTCGAGAGTGGCCCATGTCCAGGACCCATGCTGTGGGGGCCCTGCCGCCCCCAGCCGGCCCAGCACAGAGCAAGCATTCAGCCCACCATCCTGACAGACAGAGCCCAGACTGTGTGCCAAGCCCCGCGTGGCCAGGAAGCACAACCACTTTGTCTCAGGCCAACTGGTAAACAGGAAGCTTATCCTTTGTGGCAATGGCTGGTCCTTATAAGCCTGCAAATGGGCTGGAGCTGTCACTGGCTCCTTTCTTTCGTATTTTGAAAAATGCCCCACCCTTGGGATGAGGAAACCTTGGTTATGACTTTCAGGCTGAATGAACAGATGGAGGGATGCCAGCTCAGCAAATACAGCACACCACATCCACCCTGGCTTTAGCTCCTGTCCCCTGAAGGCCTGGGTGGGGCTGGGAGCAGCAGTGGACTCCCTGGAGCCAACTCTCCTCCTTCCTGGTGGCCATAACCACTGCTCACAGCGGCCTGAGGCTTTCTGAAAAGTGTAAGATACCTGACCATAAAACAGTAGGACGTGGGCTATAGGAGTAGGACAGGAAAGGACAGGAGAGGGGTCACAATTCAAATGCCCACAGGGCCAAACAGGTCACATAAAAGACAGCAGACACTGCAAAGACAAGGACGTAAGGCCCAGCCAAGAAGACAGCTTCAACCTGGCTCCCGCTGACTGTGGCTGTGTGGCCCCAGTCTCAATGGATCTTTCCATTTTTCAAGAGGGGTCAGAAATCTGATTTTTTTTTTTTAATGTGAAACTGCCTGGATTCTAAATGCTGACAACCAATTTTTTAAAATTGCTAACAAAATGCATTTGTGAATCAAATTATTTCTGTGGGTTTTCAGTTTGCTTTGACCATCAGCACATCCCAACCCTAAGTGAGATTTAGGTAAATTCCTGTCTGTCTTTGCTGACATTTCTCCAAAACGAATAGAGATTTTGGACAGACATGGAAATCCCGGTTTTAGATAAAGGAAAAAACTCCGTGTCTGTGTCCCTACTTGAAGATTTAACCTTAGGTTTTAATTGTGCTCCTTTCACAAAACAAAGCCTCTGATGTGTCCTAAAGGGGTCAGAGGTAACGCAGTGCAGAAAAGTTAGGTATAATGCGAGTTCCTTTGCTGGCTGGAACACATTCTCACCATCTGCTTCTCCACCTTCCAGAACACAGAGTAACAACTAATTGTCTACCCATCATTTCTGAAAACTTGAATGTAAAGGAATCCATAGAAACCCTGTTGGAGGAAGTTCCTCAGGAAGACATTCTTTCTGAGAACTAGTAACTAAACATACCCTTGAATCAGGCTACAGGTGACCAGTTCTATACTAAAATATTTAATCCAGGTTTATGTATATAAAGGGTTTTGATCAATTTAACAAATGAAGGAGGGTGACATTTTAGATCATCTTTGTATTATCTGCTTATATGCTGTTTTGTTCAACTAAGAAAAGGCTGTTGAAACCACAAACAAATGTACAGCAACTGCTGTGAGAGTTCTAGCTAGTGCCCTATAATATGTAAGAGTATCAAAATGAGTGTAAAGTCAATTACAGTAATGT
This sequence comes from Macaca nemestrina, assembly GCF_043159975.1. NCBI lineage: Eukaryota > Metazoa > Chordata > Mammalia > Primates > Cercopithecidae > Macaca > Macaca nemestrina. The sequence goes on from NC_092128.1 coordinate 114,153,858, forward strand.
GATCTGGGAAAAGCCATTTTTCTCATAATGAAAATGGTCAGAGCATCTCTGAAGAATGTATTAGTCAGATCTTGCTTAATTTGAAGAGAGCTCAACAGGGTGAGGCAGCCAGACTGGGTTATGCAGACGTTCCCAGAGCGTTACAGCTTCCAACGCCAGCATGAGACATGAGAGAAAGACAAAGCCGGAAACAATGCAGAAAATGCCCCTCCCATCCCTCCTGGGAAGTTAAAGCACAAGTGAACCCTAAAGACCAGGAGAAGCCCGTAACTATTCAGGGAGTGACTTTCTTCTATTGTCTAACTCAAGAATACCCTGGCACGTTTTAGTGGGGAACTTGGCCCTGGAACATTCCATTACCTTTTGCCACATCATAGCACAACTCTCTTCAAAATCAGCAAAGGCAAGTTGTCCTGCAATTAGAAAAGATTTTACATTAAAATCATTTTTTAAAGCCCAATTCTCTCTAGTCTCATACAGCCAAGATTTATTACCAACCCAAGCTTTAAAACATGAACAAGGAGTTAAATTTAAGCTCTAAAACAAGCCTTGTCTGAGAAAGGCCCTGGTTTTTCCCCCTTCTGCCAAATTAGGAAGAAAAAACAAAGCCTACGGGTTTCCTGTCTGTGTCCTATGTACTTTTTGTCACAGCAACCAAAGAACCAGTGCGCACAAGGGAGAACCGCAGGCAGCCATTGCTTTGACCACAGCACAAACACGGGGCCAATCAGCAGGTGGCTGGACCCTCAGAAGCAAGATGCTAGCAATAAAAGCTGTACATGACAGAGTGAAAACAGCACTTCACAGTAAAAAAGAAACCATAGTACAGTAAACCCATATATGAACTTTAACAATATTGATAATACCTAACACTTTTAACAATATTGATAATACCTAATACCTTACTATTATGTGTCTTGTACTATTCTAAGCACTTTACATAATTCATTTAATTCTCACAAGCCTTCGAAGTAGGAACTATTATCATCACCCTCATTTTACAGATGAGTAAACTGAGGCACAGAGAGGTTAAGTAAAATGCCCAAAGGTGCACTAATAAGTAAGTGGTAGAATGGGGATTCAAACTCATGGAGTCTAGCTCCAGCCATCTGCTCTTTCAACCACTGTGGTACACCAGCTTTAAGATATCTAATTAAAGCAATATTGAAATGTGAAAACAGTGTCTCTGAGCTAAAATATATTCTTACTGTTCAGTGTAAAAGTCCTTGGCAGGCATGCCTTTCCTGCTATTTTTCCAGACAAGGTAGATACATATTTGTACCTTCATTCCTTCTTTTGTTTAGCAAACGGTTACTGAGGGTCTGATCTGGTCAGACAGTAAGAATATAAAAACAGTATCAAGATATAAGGAATTTTCCTTAGTCCTGAAGGGATACAGACAATTAAACAAATAATGATAACATAGATCTATCACATACAACTGCACAGCTATGCACTGCACAACGCTTGCAGGGCACCATGCACATTAGAGACATCAAAGATTTCTGTCTTTATTAAGACAGTTTGCCAACAGTTGGAAGTACTATGAAGTATCCTGAAGAAGGTGTGGGTGTCTTTTTCTAATTTGCACAAAGGTGCCTTCGGGCTAGCAGCAGCCCGGTTAGTGCAACCAGATATATGCACCAAGAGAGGAAGTAACACTCAGGAAGTGGTCGACGCCGCTGCACGGAATCAGTGGAGGTTTCACAGTTTACGGAGAAGAGAAAGGTGAAAGAGTAGAACAGCTTCAGATCCAGGAAATGATAAACAAAGGCAGAGTGGGCAGAAACAAGAACTGCTGAAGTGTAAAGTACAGGAGAGGAGCCACAGGAAACAGGTCCGGAAATGGAGGGGCGGCAGCATAGGGGGTGGTTACTGCTAAGAAAGACCCTCGACCCTGAGCTGTCGGACTCTGCAGATGAGGGGCTACAGAAAAATCTCTCTGGGACAGACGGGTGGGCAGATGCGGGGAGAGAAGACAATGCAGCAGTACTGCCAGAGGACAGCAAAGCCCAGAGCTAAGACCAAGGCAGCAAGTGTGCCGCAAAACGGTGGTTTCTTAAAATATTCAGGATGGGTCTTACTTATTTATTTACTTATTTTTATACTTGCTCATTCCAAAAAGGATGATGGAGCTAACAAAGATACATACTTTAGAAGAGAAGAAAACAGATAGATGAGGAAATGAAGATAAATGAAAAATAATATTCAGAAAAGAAATGGGGCTGAAATAAAATTAGAGCACAATAGGACATACTGTCATTCACTAGGCATTTCCTCAAGGTGCCACATATTTGACACGGCTTCCTATCTGCTCAGCAGACAGGGAAGCTTGAGGAGCTACAAGATCCAGAGTGTCCGTGGGGAAAGGCAAATCAACCACTGAGTCAGAAGACAACAGCTGCTAAGAATACATGAAGCCTCAGAAAGCCCTCGCCAAGACTCAGAGATTCTCTCAAGTGACTGGTGTTGCAAACATCCTGAGAATTAAAAACAAGATCACAAAAATAAAAAGTTCCCAACTACCAAATGACTATGTTTTATAACATCCAACTATGAAAGCCACATTCATACTCCCCCACCACCAAAAAAAACAAAACAAAAAAAACAGAAGAATTATTTTACAAGCAGTCAAAAGAGTGAGGACTCAAGAGTGCTTAGGCAGTGAGGATCAACCAAGTCTCCCCAGAGCCCTTCCACGTCAAAGAAGGGGATGGGGTGCGAGTGGTGGGCAGGAAATGGCTTCAGGAGTGAGTCGGGGGTAGCAAGAGCTCCTTTTCAACCAGCTTCAGTTTACCTGCCCCTTCAGCCGCCTTTTGAAGAGTGTTAAGTATTCCCCGACCTCACAAAAAAAACAAAATTTCAAAAAGGCACTGTAGAGGAATAGAGATGGATTTCAGGCTAACTGCAGGAATGTTACCTCTTAGAACTAGTCTTCTAGTAAGAGGCGAAAATTTAAAAATGTGATGTGCCATTCTCTGCAATAAACTCAAGTTCAACCAGTCTACTATGTTGCCAAATAAGGGCAGATTTATTTGCTTAACAGTTCGCCAAAAGGCAAGGGTTGCATCTGTATTGGAAATCAAGGAACTTGTTAGCCACAGGAAGGTGGCACAAAGCACTGGCCAGGGTCTCTCAGGAAAGCAGTCTTAGCTCTGCTCTGATACACAAAGGGGTGACTTTGGCCTCCAAAGGCAAATAGTTTATAAACCTTTTCCAAAGTACTAAATCCTTTCTAGAGCCAAAGAACAGTCTGCTAAACAGATGCAGCAGACACTGAAGCTGGCACAGGCTGGAGGATCCTGTCAGCCTCCCTTCAGCTGGGACCAGAGGAAGCATCACCAGGGGGATCAACAGAACAGCCAGGGAGTTCAAGCCATAGACAGGATCCCACAAGGGAAGGGTGGAAGCAGGCAGGTGGTGCAACTTCAAGCTGAGAAGCACACCAGAATCACAGGAAGCGCTTAAAAAAAAAAAAAAGGCCAGGTGCGGTGGCTCATGCCTGTAATCCCCACCTTTCAGGAGGCCAAGGCAGGAAGATCACTTGAGCCCAGGAGTTCAAGACCAGCCTGGGTAACACGGCGGAACTCAATCTTTACAAAAAATACAAAAATTAGTCAGGTGTAGTGGCGTGCACCTGTGGTCCCAGCTACTCAGGAGGCTGAGGCAGGAAGATGGCTTGAGCCCAGGAGGTGGAGGTCACCACGAGCCGAGACCATGCCACTGCACTCCAGCCTGGATGACAAAGCAAGACCCTGTTTCAAAACAAACAAGGCAGATGTCCAGGCCACATCCAGACCAATTAAAATAGAATCGGCAAGGGCAAGACCCAGGCAATGGTGGTTTTTAACCTTCTCAAGTAATCGCAATATGCAGCCGGGCTTGGGAACCAGTGGTATACTGGAAACAAAGTACATAAAGCAGCATTACAGGTAGCTGAAGCAGGAGCAGGGTCAAAAGCCCGGCTATGAACACAGGCCATGTGACATTCCCAGCAGGCCTATTAACACCCAGAGTCCTTTCTAAAGCAGCGTTTTGCCAAGCATAACCTATTCACTTCACCTCTGTTCCTCTGGGTAACATGGCTGGCCTGGCTTGTCCTACAACTGGGTAACTACTATGGGCCAGGCACCATGCAGGATGTTTTATATGCACTACTCCTATTTCTTAAAACAATCATAAAAGGTAGATATTATTTTTGCCTTTCTGAACTAAAAAAAAAGCCTTAAGAAAGGTTCTGAAACTTGCTTATGGTCATGCAGCTATTCCCTGTCAGAACTATTACATGCATCTGACTCCAGAGGCCATGGTTTCTCCACTGAGCCAAGACTATGGATTTCAGAACAATCAGCTTTTCACACAGGTAGGATGTGCTGTCCAAAAGCCATTTCCATCTGCCAGAAGCAAATCACTGCTACACTGGGAAAGTTTTAATCAATGTATCTCCAAGTTATAATTTAAGGGAACAAGGTAAAACAAAGAGATACAAAATCACTTAGCGACTACTGGGAGGAAATGGAAAGATCGTTCCTCCCTATTGTTGAATGGGCACGGCTCATTGCTACTGTCACCCCGCGGATTACATATCGTTCAGCCTTTAAAAATCGAAAAATTGTCAAGGGCCACAGTGGAGGGGGTTGGGGGGGGGGCAGCAGAAAGATAGTACAGAGAATTATGCTTAAGACAATAGAAATAAAAAAAGTAACGCAATATAAATTGAAATGAAAAAGAATAAGAAACAAAACCCAAAAGGCCGAAAATAAAGATTAAAAATTTGGCATTTAAGAAAAAGAAGTATGAATGGCAAAAACAAAATAAAAGAAGATTAAACTTTTTTGAAGAATGAAATGTCTCAAATGTAAGGTAAGGGAGACAAAAGGATAGTACCAAAAAACATGATAAAAGCATGCGAGTAAACATGATAAAAGTTTTTTTTTTTAAGTAAAAGACTATGAAATTAAGCATTTTAAAAATTAAGCATACAAATGTTAGCGCTGACTTTTTAACTTCATTTTGGCTCTGAAATCATGAAATAACTTGAATGCTTGTAGAGGAAAGACTTCCTGTAACCTTTTATTCTTAATCACGAGGCAAGCTCCCTTTGTTGAGCTGAGCTAAGGATGTTAATAAAAGGCTGTCCAATACCTTTCTACAGGTTGGCGCAAAACTAATTGCGGTTTTCACCATTGAAAGTACTGGCGAAAACCACAATTACTTTTGTGCCAACCTAATATCAGAGATGTCTGTTACTCATCCCATGGAAACCAAGACTGCCTGGAGAGAGGGTCCCTGTGCCAATGGGATTAACAATTTTTTTAAAGATTAATAAACTATAAGATGAAGGAAGATGCCATTTAGTTTAAGAGGGCATCAAGCTACCATTTCCTGATATGACTTCACAAATTCCATTTAAAATACCTATAAAGATACACACAAGAAAAGACAGAAAGTAGGGCCTGCTTGGAACCATAACAAGTTGCAAAAGTCTAAGGAAATTTCCACTAACCACCAATGTAAGTGGAGAGAGAAAGAGAAACATGTCCATGGACAAATGAACCCTGGCACAGCTGGCCAGAAAGTATGTGGGGAAACAGTTTGGCCCTTCACCTCTCTCCACACCCAGCTCAAAGTTTCTCAGTTTGTAGCAATCAGGAAACAGGCTGGCCAGCCCCAAACTTGGTATGAATCCTGCTTCTAGAGACAGCCATTGTCATTTCCCCACCCCACTCTGTTTCTATACCCATTCAGAGACTACAATCCTAAGTAAACCCAGCAGTAAGGAGACACAGGACTGGCAGCGGTGCAATAACAAACTCACTCTAAGAAATAAAAGAATATGGAGAAAAATATCGCTTTGGGTACTCAATTGGTTGTAGAAAGACTGCCTATAAGAACCACATGTGATGGAAAAAAAGGACACTACACACTAAAGAAGGAAAGGGAAGAAACTCAAATAAGGAGTGATTTCAAGGAAACTCACAAACTAGAATTAACATAGCAAAAAGCCAAATTCATAATGAAATCATATTCAGGAAGTTACTGAAAAAAATCTAAATGTATAATGAAAGAACAAGAATATAAAAATGAAGAGCAAGAAAATGGCAAGTGGAGATTTAGAAACTAAGATCTATTCAATAGATCATTGCTTCTGGTGTTAAATAACTAGAGTAAATGGAAGATGAGATAAAACAAAAATGATACTAAAAGAAAACCTGAAAAAAGACAAAAATGTAGAGCATGTTCCAGTTCCATTCACCAACACCTCCAGGTAAAATTTTACATACAATTTTCCCAAAAGGTATACCAACAAATGATGACATATTGGAGTAGCCTTAGATTTCTCTGTAACTACAAATTCCTGAGAATAAAGGGCCAACCAAACTGTGTGAAGAGGAAGACATTATAAATTTGGAACAAACTCAAGATACTATATAATCTATACAGACATCCTGAAAACATTATTTGAAAACATATTGTAACTTACTGGGAAAAAAGGCAAATTCCTTAAAAATAATAGCATATTAGGACTAGCAGCATGAACTGAGACCAATTAAATTAGTTTAATTCAAATAATTATTGTTTACTTATAAAATGAACAGAAACATCTAGTGGTTTTTTTATTTTACTTTTTATTATTTTAATTATTTTTAGTATTTTAGACAGAATTTCACTAGGTTGCCCAGGCTGGTCTTCAATTCCTGGCCTCCAGTAATCCTCCTGCCAAGTACTAGTACTTTTTTTAAAAAGACATACAATATTTAAATTTACAATACAGCCTAAAATTCCAGATACTGCTGGGCGTGGTGGCTCATGCCTCTAATCCCAGCACTTTGGGAGGCCGAGGCGGGCAGATCACTTAAGGTCAGGAGTTCGAGACCAGCCTGGCCAACATGGTGAAACCCCCATCTCTACTAAAAATATAACATCAGCTGGGCATGGTGGCAGGCGCCTGGAATCCCAGTTACTCAGGAGGCTGAGGCAGAAGAATCATTTGAATCCTGGAGTCAGAGTTTGCAGTGAGCTGAGATTGCGCCACTGCACTCTAGCCTCAGAGAAAGAGTGAGATTCCATCTCAAAAAAAAATAAAAAACTCCAGAATTAACACATAAAATGTAGGTAAAGACAGCCCCAGTGAACCACACCTCTTGATATTTATATATTCCCCCAATTAATCCGACTGGCCATATGACTTGCTTCAACCAACAGGAGGAGGCAGAATTGATGCTGGAACAGTTCCATATCTCCACTTTAAGGAGGCCTGGCAGTTTGCACTTTGGCACTCTTGGGAAGCCTAAGCCACTATATAAGAATTATGGTTATCCTGCTGGTGGGGTCCTTGCAACATAAAAAGACCATGTAAGAAGCCACTTTGTGAGGAAGAGGCCTAAGATGGGTGGCAGGGAGATGCCCCACTGTTTCAATATTCCAGCTGAACCCAGTCATCCCTACCAAGGCACTAGCCATATGAATGAGCTGTCATGGACATTCTAGTTTAAGTGGGCTACCAGATGACTGCAGTACCAGCAGAACATCCATGGGGCAAAAGAACCATCAGCTGATCCAAGTCAACCTACAGAATCATGAAAGATAATAAAATTATTTTAGTTATAAGCTACTACATTTTGACATGATTTGTTATGCAGCAATTGAAAATGAAAATGCCTTTTACAATATCTTCTGAAAGGATTTTTAAAAACCTCTTTCAAATATGTTACTTTTTAGAGCAGCAATTTAAAAAGCAAAGCAAGACTTAAAAATAGAAGACTTGGAACATTCAAACAAACAAGAGGAGGGTAGAAATATTCAAAGAGTTGAATTTAAGACAAAAAGTAGGCTAGGCGTGGTGGCTTATGCCTGTAATCCCAGCACTTTGGGAGGCCAAGGCAGGCAGATCACGAGGTCAAGAGATCGAGACCATCCTGGCCAGCATGGTGAAACCTGTCTCTACTAAAAATATAAAAATTGGCTGGGCATGGTGGCGCAGCCCTAGTCCCAGCTACTCGGGAGGCTGAGGCAGGAGAATCGCTTGAATCCGAGAGGCGGAGGTTTGCGTGAGCCAAGATCGCGCTACTGCACTCCAGCATGGTAACAGAGCGAGACTCCATCTCAAAAAAAAAAAAAAAAAAAAAGGCAAAAAGTATTTAATTGAGACAAAGATTAACAATAATATAGTAGTTATAAACATAACGTAGCAAATATCATTATACCAAAATAGATAAAGCCAAAAACTACCACAAATATTTAAAAAAGAAAAGAAAAAGAACAGAACAGAACTAGAGAGGGAGACCACAGATCGCTTTCCAGCTTTAACAAATCCAGCTAACAAAAAAGCAGTCAAGGCTGGGCGCAGTGGCTCACGCCTGTAATCCCAGCACTTTGGGAGTGCGAAGCAGGAGGATTCTTTGAGCCCAGGAGTTCAAGACCAGCCTGGGTGACACAGTGAGACCCTATCTCAAAAAGAAATAAAATGAAATATAAAATAAAAATAAAATAAACCAGTCAAGAACAGAAAATTTGAGTAATATAGTTTTTACCTTGCAAGGTACAACATGTGTGTATGTGTTATCTGTGGTGATATATGTGTAAATACCGAGACCTTCCAGTGCCTAGTAGGTAGCTCCCATCCCGTAAAGCTTTGTGGGACTGACATAAACCATCCCGTTTTCACCGCCCAGTCCTGTGACTACTTCCTGGAAAGTAAATCTGAACCGCTCTGGAGAGGGCAAAGCAAGTGTACAGATTAGCAATTATATATCTTAAATCAACTTCATCTGAACCACAGTGGAAATTTCTCTCATACTACTGCAAGTGGCTAACCATTATCCCTAATTTTGAAAATTACAGTAAAAATTTGAAATTTAAGTTTTAAATTAGAAGATGGAAGAAGTCAAATCAGTTTGATGCCATTTTCAATGAGAATAAAACAAACTGAAAATGTTAACAGTTGTTATCCATTCATTCAATCAACAAATATTTGCCAACTGCATACAAAACCAGGAAATAAAAAAGAGAACAAAACAGGTCATTTGTGGATGTTACCCTGTGCTGTAGTGTGAGGAGACAAACAGTAAACAAATAAGATCACTTCAGTTAGTAATAAGTACTTAAAAAAAAAGAAAACAGGGTGTTAAGAGAATAAGAAGAAAAGCCACAGACTGGGAGAAAATATTTACTAAAGACATTTGATAAAAGAATTGTTACCCAAAATATGCAAAGAACTTGTAAAATTCAACAATAAGAAAATGAACAACTTAATTTAAAAACTGGGCAAAAAAGCTAAACAAACATCTCACCACAGATATACAGAAGGCAAATAAGCATATGAAAAATGCTCAACATTATATGTTTATTAGGAAATTGCAAATTAAAACAAGAGGCAGAGGCTGCAGTAAGCCAAGATCGTGCCACTGTACTTCAGCCTGAGCGACAAAGTGAGTGTTACTGTGTCAAAAAATAAAAATTAAAATAAAAAAATAAAGTCTATTTTATTTATTTATTTTTTAAAAGTTACCACTGAAGGCCAGTCGCAGTGGCTCACGCCGGTAATTCCAGCACTTTGGGAGGCCGAGGCGGGTGGATCACGAGGTTGGGAGATCAAGACTATCTTGGCTAACACGGTGAAACCCTGTCTCCACTAAAAATACAAAAAATTAGCTGAGCCTGGTGGTGGGCAGCTGTAATCCCAGGTACTCGGGAGGCTGAGGCAGGAGAATGGCGTGAACACGGGAGGCGGAGCTTGCAGTGAGCCAAGATCGCACCACTGCACTCCAGCCTGGATGACAGAACTAGACTCGGTCTCAAAAAAAAAAAAAAAGTTACCGCTGAAAAGTAATTAGCTCAAAGATGTGATAAAATGTCATCTGAGAATAAATCAAACCTTTTGAAACTAAGATATAGCATAAACACCTGATAAAACATATGCTAATGTTCACAATGAATTATAAAATCCAAATACTGAATGAAATCGAATTGTTTTCTAAACTGCACTTTCTTAAGACCAAATAACATAGTAAGGGTTGTTCTCCCTCTAAAATCTGCTCTAACTTCACTCCTACCTCTCGCCAGTGCTATCAAAACCTTGAAATATTCAAGTGGGAAATGCCATGTGAAGACTCTCTCAAAAATAAGCAAACAAATAAATCACATGGCATATACTAGAATATGAAAGGGAGAAGGCGCAATTTTAACTGTGGCAGTGAAGAACGGCACCTCTGCCAAGGTGACATTTAAGTTGAAACTGGAGGGATCATTTGAAAACCAGGGGAAGGGCATGCCAAACACACCAAGGCCCTGGGGCAGCCACAGCCTCCGTATCTTCAAGAAGCCGAAAGCAGGCCGTGAATGAGGTGTGGAAGAGGAGGCCAGTCAAGAGGGCAGGGTCTTCATCGTGCAGGTTTTGCAGGTATGGTAGGGAGTCTGGATTTTACTCAAAGTGTAATGAGAAGATGCTGAGGGTTTCAATCAGGCAATGACACAGTATGACTTGTTTTTCGTTTAAGATTTCTCTAGAAAGGACAAGAATGGAAGGAGGGAGTCCAATTAAAAGGTTCCATGGCAGAGTTGGTGGTGGCTTGGACTAGCTGGTAGTAGCAGACCTGCAAAGAAGTAAATACACTTGAGATATGAAGCAGAATTAACAGGACGCGTTGACAAAATTATTAACAGAAACTGGGGAAAGGGTGAAGGACAAGGCGCATAGCAGAGTGATTTCTGAATTTATCAATATTATCCTTAAACCTCCTTAAAAAAATTTAAGCATTCAAAACTACCATGCAGTTGGAACTTAGTAATGATAAAGAGTCTTGGTGGAAAGTTTTAAACAGAAAACCATGATTTCCAAATCATTAGTCATGACATCTCATCTGCTTGAACAAATACATTTCAAGGCCATTCTCTTGTAGATTTTAAACCACAGCAAGAAGGTATTCAGTACTTTCTAGCATAAAAACTTCATAGAATGGACTCTGATTCATAACCATTTTGCAAATGAGTATGAGTAGGGCAAACCCTATTAAACATTTACTTCAGCATTCCTATTAAGAGCCTCCATTTTAGAAAAAGAAAGCATTTAAAAAATAAAACAATTTGGTATCAGTGACTACAAAAGGAATCTGGGAGGTTTGCAGTTGACTCTTCCCTCCCTAGAGCCCTCCCTTTATTCTCACAGACACACATGTTTGCCTTCTACTTCTCTGGACAGTCCTCTCCCCTCCCCTGCCTGTTTTAAATAGTCCCTCATTCTATGTTAGGGGCTGAATTGTGTCCTCCTAAAATTCATATGTTGAAGCCCTAATCCCCAGGTCCTCAGAACATCACAGTATTAGGAAAAAAGGTCTTTAAAAAGGTAATTAAATTAATATGAGATTTTTCAGGGTGCATCTTAATCCAGTAAGAAATCTGGACTCAGACACACACACGCAAAGAGAAAAGACTACATGAGGACAAAAGGAGAGGGTGGCATCTACAAGCCAAGGCAAGAGGCCTCAGAAGAAACCAAACCTGGTGACACCTGCATCTTCAACTTCTACCTCCAGACCTGTGAGAAAATATATTCCTGTCATTTAAACATTTAAGCCACCCAGTCTGTGCTATTTTGTTAATGACGAACCTAGCAAATTAATACACTCTATATGCCCTTTCCTGCTCCCTGAACTCAAGAACATCTCATTCAAGGGCATGAATCTAGGTCTACTAAAATAATTCCCACATCTCTATCTCCAGGCCAGGTGTCCCTTCTGCACTTGAAATTCCTAGTAAATACTTCCACAAGTCCCCAGGTGAGCTCCTGCCTTGACCCTCCTCCACTCCACACCAGCTCTCCCCTTCCTGCATTCCCTACTTGGTGAATGGAACCAACCCAGGTGCCTAAATCAGATAGATACCTGGGAGTCATCCTCACAAAAACAAAAGTAGCTTCCATATGTTTACTCAACATGCAAGAGCTTTGCATGTATCTTATCAAATCTTCTTAAGGGTTTTATAAAGCAGGAATTACTCTCCCTATTTTATAGGTGAAGAAGCTGAGATTTGGGTTAATTGTCCAGAGCCATTCCTTAAAGAAGTGACAGAGTCAGGATTTGAGCCCAGGTCTGCCTGACTCCAGGGCCTATGCCCCTAACCTAAATTACCCCCAATCTAATCAAGCCCCCTCAAACCCATCCAATCTGTTTCCTAAATATCTTTTGATGTTTTCCACCTCATCTTTATCCCCCAAATGCCCTAATTTGGCCCCCAGTATCTCTTTCAACCAAGGGGTTACCAAGACTGCTCTGCCTTTGTCCTCATTCCTCTCTAGTCTAGACTCCTTCTAATACAGAAAACTGATTGTATCACATTCTTCAATGGCTCCCCATCCTATTCAGAAAAAAATCTAAGCTTCTTTGCATTACATGGCCCTACTGCCCAGTTTCCTCACCACATTCTTAAACCCAACCACGCTCCTGAGTTACACTGAGCAGAATATGGTAAGTGCCACAGGCCCTGGTACTTCCTGTCCACCCTGGCAACCCTAACCACCCTTTAAGTCTCAGCTCAAATGCTAATTATAATGTTAGAAGAGATCCTTGGCTTACCAAGGCAAACTTAATTTTTCTTTCATCTACACTTTCACAATAGTTACTTTAGTATGCTATGGGTGTTAAATTATCTAATTCTCAACAGACATTTAACTATTTTAAGGCTAGGATTGGGTTTTCCATTTTAGAATGCCTCATATCTAACACATAGAATAGGAGCTCAACAAAATGTTTGTGGCATTAATCTAACAGGATGTTACTAGATTTGTGGTAGGTAAAGAGTGGGATTCTACTAAGAAACAGACCTTTCCAGGTCAGGCAGAGTGGTTCACGCCTGTAATCCCAGCACTTTGGGAGGCCGAGGCGGGCAGATCACAAGGTCAGGAGATCGAGACCATCCTGGCTAACACGGTGAAACCCCATCTCTATCAAAAATACAAAAAATCATCCAGGCGTGGTGGTGGGCGCCTGTAGTCCCAGCTACTCGGGAAGCTGAGGCAGGAGAATGGGGTGAACCTGGGAGGCGGAGCTTGCAGTGTGAGCTGAGATTGCGCCACTGCACTCCAGCCTGGGCGACAGAGCAAGACTCTATCTCAAAAAAAAAAAAAAAAATTACCACTTGCCAAGTTTTGGTGTGGTATCAAAGAAGATCTACAATTATGTGAAAAGACTATTAACATGAAAAAACTATGAACATGCTCCTCCCTTTTCCAACTACGCATCTATTTGAGGACAGATTATTTTCATATTTCTTTTTTTGTTTTGAGACAGAGTCTCACTGTGTCGCCCAGGCTGGAGTGCAGTGGCGTGATCTTGGCTCACTGCAACCTCCGCCTCTCAGGTTAAAGCAATTTTCCTGCCTCAGCCTCCCAAATAGCTGGGACTACAGGCACCTGACACCACAACCAGCTAAATTTTTTTGTATTTTTAGTAGAGACGGGGTTTCACTATGTTGGCCAGCTGGTCTTGAACTCCTGACCTCGTGATCCACCCACCTCAGCCTCCCAAAGTGCTGAGATTACAGGAGTGAGCCACCGCGCCCAGCCTATTTTCATATATTTCAACCAAAAAAATATATTGCATCAGATTGAATGCAGAAGCAGGTACATTGGTCTTCTATCAAGGCAGACATTAAAGAATTTTTGAAACAATGTAAAACAATGTCATTGTCACTAAATCTTAAAATTTTCATAAAGATATACCATTTATGTTAATGTTACCTAGGTTTATTTTCTCAAAATGAATATTTTTTAAGTTCTCAGTTTTAATTTCTAATACAGTAATAGCAATAGATAGAACCCACATAAACAACAGAATGTAAAGGGGCCCTGACACCAAAATATTTGAGAATTGCTTCTCCAAGGAACCAAGAGACCCAAGCTCTCAAAACCCAGGCCTATCTCAACTGCTCTGTTATTACTATTTTTGTCATAAATCAAGTGTCATACCAGTGTGGACCTGTTTCCAAAGTCTTGATATAGTTTGGGTATTTGTCCCCCAAAATCTCATGTTTAAATGTAATCCCCAATGTTGGAGGTGGGGCCTGGTGGGAAGTGACTGGATGACTGGGGTGGATTTCTCAGGAATGGGTGGGCACCATCCTCTTGGTGCTGTCTTCACAATAGTGAGTGAGTTCTTGCGAGATCTGGTTGTTTGAAGTATGTGGCACCTCCTCTAGCCCTCTCTCTTGCTCCTGCTCTTGCCATGTGATATGCCTGGTCCCACTTCACCTTCTGCCATGAGTAAAAGCTCCCTGAGGCCCCCCTCAGAAGCTCCCCCTCAGAAGCTGAGCAGATACTGGCACCACACTTGTGCAGCCTCCAGAACCATAAGCCAATTAAACCTCTTTTCTTTATAAATTACTCAGGTATTCCTTTATAGCAAAATAAAAACAGCCTAATACAAGTCTAGTCTATGCCACTGATATATTTGTCAATCCTTGTGACAATACCACTCTGCCTTAATTACTTAGATTTATACTAATTCTTGATATCTGCGATAACTGCATTTCAACACATTTACTGTATCAAAAATTAAAGACAAAAACTTACAGGCTCGTGCCTGTGGTCCCAGCTACTGAGCAGGCTGAGGCAGGGCAAGAGGATCACTTGAGCCTAAGAGTTCGAGACTACAATGAACCATGATCATGCCACTCCACTCCAGCCTCTGCGACATATAGGAAGACCCTCTCTCAAAAACAAACAAACAAAAGCCTAAAAATCCATTGAACATTAACTCTCCATTTCCCCATCCCCCAAGCCCTGGCAACTACCATTCTATTAATACTTTCTATGAAATTTACTACTTTTAGATACCTTATTTAAATGGAATCATTTAGGCCAGGCACAGTGGCCACACCTGTAATCCCAACACTTTGAGTAGCCAAGGCAGGCAGATGGCTTGAGCTCAGGAGTTTGAGACCAGTCTGGGCAACATGGTGAAATTCCGTCTCTACTAAAAAGAGAAAAATGGAGAATCCCTTAAGCCCAGGAGGCAGAGGTTGCAGTGAGCCAAGATCGTGCCACTTTACTCCAGCCTGGATGACACAGTGAGACCCTGTCTCAAAAAATAAATTAAAAATAAAATGCAATCATTAAGTATTTGTCTTTAGAGAGAGACAGAGAATGAGAGAGAGGGTCTTGCTAATATTGCCCAGGCTGGATTGTGATAGCTATTAACTGCTGTGATCATGGCATACTACAGCCTCTAATTTCTAGGTTCAAGCAATCCTCCTGCCTCAGTCTTCCAAGTGGCTGGGATTACAGGCATGTGCCACCACACCCAGCTTCATTATTTGTCTTTTTGTTATGGCTTATTTCACTTAGCATAGTATCAAAGTGACCAAGTGACCAAATTCTCTTCCTTTTTTAGGCTAAATAATACTGTGTCCATATATTTTTAAATCACATAAAATCTATGTTTTGTTTTTTTTTTTTTTTTTTTTTTGAGACAGAGTCTTGCTCTGTCTCCCAGGCTGGAGTGCAGTGGCACAATCTCGGCTCACTGCAAGCTCCGCCTTCCAGGTTCAAGTCATTCTCCTGCCTCAGCCTCCCGAGTAGTTGGGACCACAGGCGCCCACCATCATGCCTGGCTAATTTTTTGTATTTTTAGTAGAGATGGGGTTTCACCATTTTAGCCAGGATGGTCTCGATCTCCTGACCTTGTGATCTGCCTGCCTCGGCCTCCCAAAGTGCTGGGATTACAGGTGTGAGCCACCGCACCCAGTCCAAATCTATGGTGTTTTCAATCAGGACAGTAGTTACCTCTGGGGAATATGAAAACAGTGTCTAGACATCGCATAAAGAAATATGGAATATAAATAACGTTTTATTTCCTGACCTGTGTGGTGATTACAGAAGCATGCTCACCTTGTAGAAATCCCTGTTCTGCCCTTAGAAAAATCACTAACTTGACATTAAATATTGTTCTAAATTTATGAACAGGTGGCACACTGCTGTCATGCAAGCTACTTGGGAGCCTAAAGTAGGAGGGTCACTTGAGCCCAGGGGTTCAAGCTGCAGTGAATCATAATCATGCCACCATACTCCAGCCTGGGTGACAGAGTGAGATACTGTCTCTAAAAAATAAATAAATAAATTTATGAACAGCTTCAACAAGCCTGCTCCAGAGCTAGCCATCAGCTAGGATCAGCTTTCCCTACAAGAATACGCTATCAAGCAGAACAGAGCTCCTGTCAGTTTAAATCAATGGACATTTATCATCCTGCTAACATTTCCTTTATGTCTTCAGTCTTTTACTTTCAAGTACTTCTAAATTCAGATGTTCTCATATGACTTTTCCTTTTATGCAAGCATACTAGATGTCTGTGTAGTCAAACAGGAAAATTGCTCATTTCAAAATATTCTTCTGAGAGGTGAAATTTATTCCATTCTTACATGAAATTGCTCCATGATCCAGAAACAAGAAAAGAAAGAAGAAACGAATTTGTACTAAGCACCTCCTGGCACAGTGGCCCTGAGCTAGGTGTTTTACACATTAATGGCTTTTGGGGGGGAAAAAAAATTCATCCACTATAATATACACCGTTATTACTACTGTGAACTACAACTTCAATAAAATGAGAAAAAACAGACATTTTCCTGAAAAGATTTGAGCTTTCAATCTAAACCTGATATGAGATCACAAAACATACTGCTCAACATCCCAAATTATACACAGTATTTACCAAGCAGTATAGAGCATCAAAATTGAAGAAAAACAACTATTAATCCAAGGATCTGCAGCTGTGAGGAAAATAAATCATTACTATTCCATGCTTTAAAGAAAATACAGTGGCTCCTTCTGCTATAAACAGGAAAGGTATTGCTTAGGTAAACATTCACATATATCACTCTTCTGTACTTTTCAGGAAAAAATACAAAAGCACTGCCCTACTCAGATATGTAGTTTCACAGAACTTGAGAAGAGTTCTGCGAAACCCAGCTCAAGCAGAGTGTATTAATTCGTTCTGACACTGCTATAAAGATACCACCTGAGACTGAGTAATTACAAACAAATGAGTTTTAGTTGACTCACAGTTCCACATGGCTGGGGAGGCCTCAGGGAACTTTCAATCATGGCAGAAGGGGAAGCAGGCACCTCTTACATGGCGGCAGGCAGGAGACAAAGTGAAAAGCGCAGGGGAAAGCCATTTATAAAACCACCAGATCTCCTGAGAACTCCCTCAGTACCACAAGAATGGCATGAAGGAAACTGCCCCCATGATCCAATCACCTCCCTCCCTCCACACGTGGGGATTACAATTCAAAATGAGATTTGGGTGGGGACACAGAGCCAAATCATATCACAGAGTAAATTTGTCCTTTCTTTTGCCTTTTCATTCTTTTGGGGCCCTCAATGTGTTGCATGATGCCCACCTCACTGGTGAGGGAGATCTTCAGTCTACTGATTCAAATGCTAATCTCAAATGCTAATCTCTTCTGAAAATACCCTCACAGATACCTCCAGAAATTGTGTTTAACCAGCCATCTGGACATCTTTTAGCCACTTAAGATCTCCAATCTTCTTTAAGTTATATACTTATACTAAAACTGACACATAAAAATAACCATCACACGGGCTAATTACAAAATAAGCCAATTGGCTTTGGGTTGCCTTGCAATGAAGAGCATGGTAGAAGCACTACACTGTTTATACTGGACCCAAGATCCAGTAAAAAACGGCACCCTTAATTTTAGGGACCTGTCTTTGCCTTCAGCTATACCTGCTTATTAGGCCCTAAAAAATGTATGCTACCTGGCCTTGTTTCTCCAAGGACTCCACCCCGAAGCCAGTAATCCAATTAAGAAACTAGCAAATGAAAAATCTTAACAAGTGCTCAATCTTCTGTATGTTTGTGTTGCTATACATGCGTTGTGTGTAATGTCTATAAAAAGAGCTCTGATTGGCTTAAAGAAAAATATGCACTTAAATCAAGTATTTTTTAGTTCATGTGACTTCAAAAAACAAAAATAGTCTTAAGGATTATTGGTAAAATGCAAGTGTCGTCAAAATGCAAACAGGTGGTCTAAATCATACAACATAGATACTAGGTTTGCCAAATGTTCCAAGATTGTATACTGCCTGCTTTATAGATAGGTAAAGCTGGGACATATAGAGTTGGATGGTGAAAAGTCAAACTTTATCTGCACTTCTCTCTGGGTCCTAGGATCCACACCTAGTATATAATTAAAACTGCTTGGCCGGGCGCGGTGGCTCACGCCTGTAATCCCAGCACTTTGGGAGGCCGAGGCGGGCGGATCACAAGGTCAGGAGATCGAGACCACGGTGAAACCCCGTCTCTACTAAAAATACAAAAAATTAGCCAGGCGCGGTTGTGGGCGCCTGTAGTCCCAGCTACTCGGGAGGCTGAGGCAGGAGAATGGCGTGAACCCGGGAGGCGGAGCTTGCAGTGAGCCGAGATCGCGCCACTGCACTCCAGCCTGGGCGACAGAGCGAGACTCCGTCTCAAAAAAAAAAAAAAAAAAAAAACTGCTTACTAACCATATTTTTCACCAAAAATAAAAGTTGCTAGAAGTTAACAGTGAACATTAATTAAACACAAAAGGGTATTATATGGTCTTTCCATGAATTAGACACTGAAATAAAAGCATGGCAGGCTGGGCGCGGTGGCTCAAGCCTGTAATCCCAGTACTTTGGGAGGCCGAGACGGGCGGATCATGAGGTCAGGAGATCGAGACCATCCTGACTAACACGGTGAAACCCCGTCTCTACTAAAAAAATACAAAAAACTAGCCGGGCGAGGTGGCGGGCGCCTGTAGTCCCAGCTACTCAGGAGGCTGAGGCAGGAGAATGGCGTAAACCTGGGAGGCGGAGCTTGCAGTGAGCTGAGATCCGGCCACTGCACTCCAGCCTGGGCGACAAAGCGAGACTCCGTCTCAAAAAAAAAAAAAACAAAAACAAAAACAAAAAGCATGGCAAGCAGGTCTTAAGACACTAATCTGCCCTTTAGTAAAAGCGTTATAAAAGGTTTGTAAAAATTTCAACAGTCAAATTGGTTATGATTAGACGCAATGATCTATAAAGTTTCACTGAAACAAATTGGGGTTAACATTAATAAATTAATGCAAGGGTAAACTTTGGCTTTGAACAGGATTTCCATGTCATGGTAAAGGCTAATGAAAGGTTTTTGCCTTTTGAGTCATCATTTGGTAATCTAGAATTCTATTTCCTAACATCAAATGTTCTAAACGTCTAACATTTAACAGGCCTCCCAAAATCAAACTTCAAGTTTCAAAATTGTCCTTCCTGATGCCTGACTTTTTGGATGGTTCAGGGGGTCCCTGAAACATTCAGAAAAGAGGTAAACAAGATTATTTGACATGTTTAGTCACATGAGATTGCCAAAATGATGTCCAATCTTCCTTAAGTTCTATTTTGGTGAGTAATCCTAATATATGTTCCAAAATTGTATGGGATTTCTAAAATTCTAATGTCTAAGTACATGCTATCAACCATAATTAAGGGTAAAGTTATTGTAAACCACGAAGATAAACTTATCAGTCATGTTTTTAACTGTATCCTGGAAATTTTGTCATTCACAGACAATTGTCTTACTTTGTTCCTTCTCAAAAGATGGTTTACAATCAAGCTATATTAAGAACTTTAACAGATGTTCTCAAATGTGGATTTTTAATAGCCTTGAAGATTGTTAACATTGGAATAGAGAAAGAACGTGCAGGACTCAAAGAACTGACATGTTCACAAATACCAAGCAAAACAAGAGCTAATTAATGGACTGAAATCAGAATGTTAAAGCAAGCTTTTCAAACTTTTGTTTGAAATACTGCTGATCTTTGTTTTGTTTTTCAGAGTCAAGAAAACTTATTTGGAACTATTTATGGCCTTTAATAATTGAATAAGGTATACTCCTGTGAACAATATTTGGAGCATGTTTGTTTTTCTCTGCCTGGTTCCTCCAGAATTTGGAAACTATCTGTGAGTACTCTTATCTTATGGCAATATAGTTGTTTGCATCGTGCAATAAGAATCCATTTTTCTTTGTCAACAGGACACAATTGGAAAAACTGGCTATTTTACCAAGGCTTTGACTGAAAGGGTGTGTTTCCCTTTAAGGAATCAAGCTTGACATGCAGAGCCAATAAAAGCCCCTTGGGGAGTACTGGCCTCATACCTTGTCTACACAGTCCCTGAACAGGGATCTTAACCTGTTATCAGTAAAGAATGTCACTTTCTAACAGGTCCAGGAGCTCCAAGTTTATCTTGGGACCTCAAGAGGACAGGATCACCCAACTCACAGGTGTTCTGAGGATACAAACTCATGGCTGGACTCAGTTTTAAAGGTCTTTTCTGAGATTCCTTGTGGAACAGAGTTCCATCAAAGCCAATCCAAAAGGCCTATGTAGAAATAACCATTCTTGCTGCACTTTATGCAAATAATCAAGCGAAGTATAAGACTAAAGTTTATTCTACAAACAACACACACGATCCTATCATAATTTGTTTTTACCAAAAATGAGGGCTGGAGAGAGAAATTGTGCTCCAAAGCTTATCGTAAATTTGTCATTAAATCCTAGTCTTACTAATTGTTTTAAAGCTTTTTGCCTACATTTTAGACTAACCCTGCTTATTCCTGTGAATCAAGTGGCGATCTCCTACAGCTTGGAAGAAACAAGAAGAGATGGGTAACATAAAAATCTGGATCACTACGCTAGTTCTGGGCAATTATCCTGCAAATTCTGCCAGGTAATGAAAGTGAGTAGGGTGCCCATAACCCTAAGGTTTCTTTGTTTGGAAAATAAAAGCAAGGAAAACCCCCAAAGGGAAATTCTATATCTTGGCAAGTAAAATTTTAGATTAAAATTATCTACTATACCACACTTGTGGGAATTGCTATACTCATTGTACTATTTGCCGTAGGGTTATACACAGTAGCACCTTCTAACTGAAATATTGGACAGAAAGCTTATGTCTCGTATTAATATTTTGACCCTGTATACTCAATACTGTAACTTGAATTGTTTCCTCTCACCTAGAAGCAATCAAACTCCAAACAGTGCTGCAAACTGAACCACACATGGACATGCCATTCTTCCAAGGACCCTTAGATCAACCCCAGGAGAAGCCCTAGCTGCTGTTCCCCATTCGATGCCCCTTTTCAGCAGGAAATAGCCAGAAAGAGTCATCGCCCAAAACCCCTTGACGGTGACATCTCCACAGTGGGGAATGTTATAGGAGTTGATTAAGAAATTATTTCAGGCAGATAGGAAAAGGGGTCCTTGGGGAAGTTTTCATTTCCTTTAAAGCAGCTCCAGAAACACTTCTTGTCTAGCAAGAAAGCCCCAGCTCTTAGAGCCAAGTCATTGATATGCAAATGCAGGCCATCAGAAACTGGGTCCACCCAAACATTTGATTCCTGCCGACTTCTTGCCCTTGCTCACAGGTGCCTGGCAACATGGCCGCCCCCACATATCCCCATGTGTGTAGAGCATCATGGCACCCTGTATTTGCATATTAAAAAGCTAGGGTGGGAGGGCCAGTTTTTTCCGCGAGCTACGTGAGTGACATGCCTGGTCAAACCAATCCCTTGAGCCCTATGCAAATCAGGCACCACCTCCTCCAGCCTCCTCATATAAGCAGACACTTTTCTGCTGCACACACGGTTTTCTCTTTGTTCAAATAGCCCCCTCCCTTTATCTTTGTACAGGGGAGCTGTTTTCTTCTTCCTTCCTTCTTGCCTATTAAACTTTTCACTCCTTAAAACCAAAAAGATTAAAAAAAAAAAAAATCATGCCGGGCGCGGTGGCTCACGCCTGTAATCCCAGCACTTTGGGAGGCCGAGGCGGGTGGATCACAAGGTCAGGAGATCGAGACCACGGTGAAACCCCGTCTCTACTAAAAATACAAAAAATTAGCCAGGCGCGGTTGTGGGCGCCTGTAGTCCCAGCTACTCGGGAGGCTGAGGCAGGAGAATGGCGTGAACCCGGGAGGCGGAGCTTGCAGTGAGCCGAGATCGCGCCACTGCACTCCAGCCTGGGCTGGGCGACAGAGCGAGACTCTGTCTCAAAAAAAAAAAAAAAAAAAATCACATCAAATAACTTTACCCTACCCAGGACTTGCCCGACAGCTCTGTTCTCGAGTGAAAATTTAAAATATTGGTTCACTCCCTGATGGAAACAGAGGAGAGAGAGAGGTGATCAGTGACTCATTATGGACAGAGTGAGGGCTGAAATTACTTGAGTGAGGAAGGAAAGGAAAGCGGGTCCCTGGCTGAGGTTAAGTACCAAACAGAAATCTGGGCTGAAGCAGGGAGACTTAGCCTGAGATTCTAGATTAAAAAAGAAAGTGTAACATAGAGCAACTTGAATATAAAGGATTCCACTCTTATTTCCAAACTATTCTAACAGCCCTGAATAACATGGATATTTTAAAGGTTTATGTATATATGAATGGATGTGTATAAAACATTCAGGCTGGGTGCAGTGGTTCACGCCTGTAATCCCAGCACTTTGGAAGGCCGAGGCAGGAGGATCACTTGAAGTCAGGAGTTCAAGACCTGCCTAGACAACAGGGTAAAACATGGTCTCTACTAAAAATACAAAAAAAAATTAGCTGGGTGTGGTGGCGGGTACCTGTAGTCCCAGCTACTTGGGAGGCTGAGGCAGAAGAATCACTTGAACCAGGGAGGCATAGGCTGCAGTGAGCTGAGATTGTGCCACTGCACTACAGCCTGAGCGACAGGGTGAGACTCCGTCTTTTAAAAAAAAAAAAAAAAAAAAACTCAAAAACTCAAAAACTCAGTCCCCAAAAGTAATTAATCTATTTATTCATTCATCACATGCCCACTAAACACATACTGTATCTAGATGGGACAGACTGGCAAAGACTGACTTTGACCTGAAGAAGTATTTAGCCTATTTGGGTAGATTACACGTGTATATAAAAATATTAACTATAAACATGGCAGGAAGGCCTAAATGCATTAAAAGAGACATAGAAGGCTATGTGAAGAAAATAAAGTAATGCCCACAAACATATACTTTTGTCCTTCTCTAATGTTCCCAAATGTTTTATATTCTTCACATATCTTTTCACTCTCCACTAAAATGTAATCTTCAAGGTCAAGGGAGTCTCTGTCTTGTTTGCTGCTGTAACTCTGCAACCTACGGCAGTGCCTGGCTCACAGGATATGTCCCATAATCATTTCTCCAATAAATTATTGGTAAATTTATTAAAATTAAAACTGCCATTTAAAAACATCTGATGAGAGTTCGGAAGTAAAGCCTTTTATCTAAGGTCATTTGATTTTCAACAAGAGTACCAAGACAATAAAATAGAGGAAGAAGTCTTTTTAACATATGATGCTGAAACAACTGGATATCCACATACAAAATAATAAATGCAGTTGGAACCTTTCCTAACACGATACACAAAAATCGACTGAAAATGAATCAGACCTACATGTAAGCACTAAACTCTAAAACTCGTAGAAGAAACATGAGAATAAGTCTTCATTAGCTTGGATTAGACAATGGTTCCTTGGTATAACACCGAAGGCACAAGTGACAAAAAACAAATAGATAAATTAGACTTTAACAACATTAAAAATATTTATGACACCATGAAGAAAGTGAAAACAACCCACAAAATGGAAAAAAAAATGCAAATCATATATTTGGCAATGGACTTGTATCTAGAATACATATAAAGAACTACTGAATTCAATAATTAAAAGCCCAATTAAAAATGAACAAAAAATCCCATTTATAATAGCCACCAAAAAATAAAAAAAGAAGGTACCTAGGAATATATCTAATGAAGGGGATTAAAGTCTCTGCAAGGAGAACTACAAAACATACTACTCAAAGAAATCAGAGATGAAACAAACAAATGGAAAAACATTCCATGCTCATGGCTACAGGCCATGAGATAAATATTTTTCTACAATGAGAGAAAATATTTGCAAACTACGTGATATGGTTTGGCTGTGTCCCCACCCAAAATCTCATCTTGGACTGTAATCCCCATGTGTCAAAGGCAAGACCAGGTGGAGTAATCAGATCAGGAGGGCGGTTCCCCCATGCTGTTCTCATGACAGTGAGTCTCATGAGATTTGATGGTTTTGAGAGATGACAAGGTGCTGGCGGCCCTCGCTCGCTCTCAGCGCCTCCTCTGCCTCAGCATCCACCCTGGCCACGCTTGAGGAGCCCTTCAGCCTGCCACTGCACTGTGGGAGCCCCTCTCTGGGCTGAGGCCAGAGCCGGCTCCCTCTGCTTGCGGGTGGTGTGGAGGGAGAGGTGCGGGGGGTGCGGGGGCGGGGGGGGGGGGAACCGGAGCTGCGCACAGTGCTTGCGGGCCAGCGCATAGACATGGGCTCGGCAGGCCCCACACTCTGAGCAGCCATCCGGCATCAGCTGCCCCAGGCAGTGAGGGGCTTAGCACCCGGGCCAACAGCTGCGGAGGGGGCACTGGGTCCCCCAGCAATGCTGGCCTGCCTGCACCACGCTCGAATTCTCCCCGGGCCTCAGCCACCTCCCCACAGGGCAAGGCTGGGGACCTGTAGCCCGCCATGCCCAAGCCCCTCCTGGTGGCCTCCCACGCCACCAGAGCCTCCCGACGGGCACCGACCCCTGCTCTGCAGCGCCCAGTCCCATCAACCGCCCAAGGGCTGAGGAGTGCAGGCGCGCAGCACAGGACTGGCAGGCAGCTCCGCCCGCCGCCCTGGTGCGGGATCCACTAGGGGAAGCCAGCTGGGCTCCTGAGTCAGGTGGGGACTTGGAGAACTTTTATGTCTAGCCCGAGGATTGTATATGCACCAATCACCACTCTGTGTCTAGCTTGGGGTTTGTGGATGCACCAATCAGCACTCTGTATCTAGCTAATCTGGTGGGGATTTGGAGAACCTTTATGTCTAGTTAAAGGATTGTAAATACACCAGTCTGCACTCTGTGTCTAGCTCAAGGTTTATAAACACACCAATCAGTGCTCTGTGTCTAGCTAATCTGGTGGGGTCTTGGAGAACCTTTATGTCTAGCTAGATGATTGTAAATGCACCAATCAGCACTCTGTGCTAGCTCAGGGATTGTAAATGTACCAATCAGCACCCTGTCAAAACGGACCAATCAGCTCTCTATAAAATCGACCAATCAGCTCTCTATAAAATGGACCAATCAGCACGATGTGGAAATAAAAGCAGGCTGCCCGAGCCAGCAGAGGCAACCCACTTGGGTCCCCTTCCACACTGTGGAAGCTTTGTTCTTTCACTCTTTGTAATAAATCTTGCTGCTGCTCATTCTTTGGGTCCGCACTGCCTTTATGAGCTGTAACACTCACCACAAAGGTCTGCAGCTTCACTCCTGAGGCCAGCAAGACCACGAATCTACTGGGAGGAATGAACAACTCCAGACAGCAGAAACGAACAACTCCAGACGCACCGCCTTAAGAGCTGTAACACTCACCACGAAGGTCTGCAGCTTCACTCCTAAAGCCAGCAAGAACCACAAACCCACCAGAAGGAAGAAACTCTGAACACATCCAGACATCAGAAGGAACAAACTCCAGACACACAATCTTTAAGAACTATAACACTCTCTGCGGCTTCATTCTTGAAGTTAGTGAGACCAAGAACCCACCAATTCCAGACACAGTTTTATAAGCGTCTGGCATTTCCCCTGCTTGCACTCATTCTCTCTCCTGCTGCCCTGTGAAGAGGTGCCTTCTGCCATGATTCTAAGTTTCCTGAGGCCTCCCAAGCCATGTGGAACTGTGAGTAAATTAAACCTCTTTTCTTTATAAATTACCCAGTTTCAGGTATTTCTTCATAGCAGCATGAGAATGGACTAATACACTATGCATCCAACAAAGGTCTAATAACCAGAATCTGTAAGAAATTGAAACAATTTAACAGGCAAAAACAAATAACTGACCCCATACAAAGAAGAGCTAGTATGGAACAATTCTACGGAGATTGTTCAAAAAAACTGAAGGAGGGACTCCTCACTAACTCATTATTTGAGTCCAGCATCATTCGGATACCAAAATCTGGCAGAGACACAATAAGAAAACTGCAGGCCAAGATCCCTGATGAACACAGATGCAAAAATTGTCAAAAAAAAAAAAAAAACTAGTGAATCGAATCTAGCAGCACATAAAAAGCTAATCCACCACCATCAGTAGGCTTTATTCCTGGGATGCAAGGTTGGTTCAATATACACAAATCAATAAATGTGATTCATCACATAAACAGAAAAATAAAAACCACATGATAATCTCAAAGCTCAAAGGCTTTCAATAAAATTCAACATCCTTCAGGTTAAAAACCCTCAACAGGCCAGGTGCAGTGGCTCACGCCTGTAATCCCAACACTTTGGGAGGCCAAGACGAGCAGATCATGAGTTCAAGAGATTGAGATCATCCTGGCCAACATGGTGAAACCCCATCTCTATTAAAAATACAAAAATTAGCTGGGTGTGGTGGTGCACACCTGTAGTCCCAGCTACTCAGGAAGCTGAGGCAGGAGAATCGCTTGAACCCAGGAGGCAGAGGTTGCAGTGAGCCAAGATCATGCCACTGCACTCCAGCCTGGCGACAGAGCAAGACTCCATCTCAAAAAAAAAAAAAAAAGAGCAAGAGAGAGAGAGAGAAGGAAACAGATATACCAATAGAACAGAACAGGGAACCCAGAAATAATGCCACACACCTACAACCATCTAGTCTTTGATAAAGTTAACAAAAACAAAGAATGGGGAAAGGACTCCCTATTCAATTAATGGTACTGAAATAATGGGCTAGCCGTATGCCAAAGATTGAAACTGGACCCCTTCCTTACACCATATTAAAACTACAAAAACTTTGGAAGATAACCTAGGAAATACATTCTGGATATAGGACATGGCAAAGATTTCATGAAGATGCCAAAGGCAATTGCAACAAAAGCAGAAATTGACAAGTAAGATCTAATTAAGCTTCAGAGCTTCTGTGCAGCCAAGAAAATATCAACGAGTAAACAGACAACCTTCATAAAAAATATTTGCAAATTATGCATCCAACAAAGGTCTAATATCCAGAATCTATATGCAACTTAAATCAATAAACAACCCCATTAAAAAGTGGGCAAAGGACATGAACACTTTTCAAAAGAAGACACGTAAGTGGCCAAGAAGCATATGAAAAAATGCTCAGCATCACTAATCATTAGAGAAATGCAAATCAAAGCCACAATGAGATACCATCTCACAGCAGTCAAAATGGCCATTATTAAAAAGTCAAAAAATAACATGCTGGCAAGGTTGCAGAGAAAACGCAACACTTATATACTGCTGGTAGAAACATAAATTAGTTCAGTCATTGTGGAAAGCAGTTTGGCAATTTCTCAAAGAATGCAAAGCAGAATTACCATTTGACTCAGCAATCTCATTATTGCGTATATACCCAAAGGTATAAAAATTGCTCTACCATAAAG
Source organism: Macaca nemestrina (assembly GCF_043159975.1). Taxonomy (NCBI): domain Eukaryota; kingdom Metazoa; phylum Chordata; class Mammalia; order Primates; family Cercopithecidae; genus Macaca; species Macaca nemestrina. The sequence continues at coordinate 114,181,314 of NC_092128.1, forward strand.
ACACATGCACACGTATGTTCATCGCTGCACTATTCAATAGCAAAGACATAGAATCAACCTAAATGCCCACCAATGGTGGAACGGATAAAGAAAATGTGGTATATATACCCAATGGAATAATACTGTAGCCATAAAAAAGAACAAGATCGGCCAGGCGTGGTGCTCACACCTGTAATCCGAGCACTTTGGGAGGCCGAGGTGGGCGGATCACGAGGTCAGGAGATCGAGACCATCCTGGCTAACACAGTGAAACCCCATCTCTACTAAAAATGCAAAAAATTAGCCGGGCGTGGTGGCGGCGCCTGTAGTCCCAGCTACTCGGGAGGCTGAGGCAGGAGAATGGCGTGAACCCGGGAGGCGGAGCTTGCAGTGAGCCGAGATCGTGCCACTGCCCTCCAGCCTGGGCGACTGAGCGAGACTCCATCTCAAAAAAAAAAAAAAAAAGAACAAAATCATGTCCTTTGCAGCAACACAGATGGACCTAGAGGCCATTATCCTAAGTGAATTAACAAAGGAACAGGAAACCAAATACCATAGGTTCTGTCTTCTAAGTAGGAGCTAAACATTGGATATGTATAGACACAAAGAAAGGCACAACAGACACCAGGACCTACTTAAAGGTGGAGGGAGGGAGGAAGGTAAGGACAGAAAAACTACCTATCAGGTTCTATGCTTATTACCTGGGTGGCAAAATAATCTGTACATCAAACCCCTGTGACACAAAATCTACCTATATAACAAACCTGCACACGTACCCCTGAACCTAAAATAAAAGTTAAAAACAAAGAGAATTTACAAATAGCTTCGTAAGTAGAATTTTTAAGTCTTCTTCCTCCCCCACCTAATAATAGCTCTAACACTTCAGATTTAGAGATTATAAATCTTCAACACATATCAATAACTAAGATAGTCTTTGATAAAAATCAAAACTATTCTTAAAATTCAACTCTGAGTAAACTTTCATCTGTTTCAAGTGTTATATGGGTCCTTTTTGTTTGCCAGCAAGTAGAAACTGTTACTTGTCTTGTGTTCAATATAATATAATGTTTGGCAAGTGGTAAGCATCTAATACACAACAAAGCTTACTTCTTTCTTGCTCCAAAACTGAAAATGGCTTTATAAAACTCTATAATTTTCAGGAAGAGTTGGAGAAATCACCCTAAACATATAAAACTGCGATGATATTACTGTGGGCAACGTGATAGAAAAGAATTCCTTGTGTTAGAAAAGAATTAACAGAGCAACTTGCTTTGTCCATAATTTTAGTCTAATGTAATCCTAAAGTTGGAGGGTGTGATTTGTGACGAATGGACCTGAGTCAAGGACACAATTTCCTTGACGAATTGAGTTTATTCAGTTGGTCACAGAGGGAGTAAATATGTATGATTCAGCATCAAGACTTATCTTCAGGACTTTTAAGGACAAACTTCCCGTAACTACTCATATTCAGACCAACTCTGTCCTCTTCACTGCTGAACCATGGCACGGGTATGAGGTATTTTCAAAACAGCTGATAAAGTTGATAGACGTGCTTGGCTGAAGGTAATTTTAAAGGTTAAAAGTCATCATCCAAGTTTGTTTTCAACAGATATTACACTTTGTGTTTTTCTTAGAAACCCCGAACACAGGAGTAGCCCTTCATTTTTTGTTCTTCCCCAACACAAATAGATGACATTTACAATCACAAATACTCTGTCAGGCTATAGAATAAATAAGTGCACTCACTGTCACACCATCACTTTCTCCTCTGCTCAAGGAAACAAGTCAAAACAAAAGTAAGTGTAAATCAATCCTAATTGAAGTATAGAGGTAAATTAGTTACAAACTTTAATTCTTAGATGTAACAAATTACCTGCTAAACACTTGAGGACCATTCACTACTCTGAATTGTAGAGAGATGTCAAGATTACAGTTTGAAGGGAAAAAAAGGTGCTACTAATTCAAGAGAACTTACATTTAAAAATCTTATCAAGGGATCCTATACTGAATTCTAACATCTAACATCTAATTCTAACATTAGATTAACATCTAAGCCAGATGTTAATCAATGGCCCACTTGTACTATTTGAATAAAATAATTATGGCATTATTCTGTTGATTCCTTTAATATTAAGAGACCCCTAATAGACCCCTAAAAATTACTACCCATTGGTGATAACTGCTTCTTCTTATCACTTATAGGAATCCTGCCCAGCTCCCTCATAAACAAAGTAGCTACTAATAAAGAAATCTCTTAAAAGAAATACAATTTAAAACATTAAATTTAAAATGTTAGCAGCATACTATTTTAAGAAAGTATGATTAGTATTCACTTTATTTTCAAAATTTTAAAATAGCAAAGTTGCCCATCCATCAACCTAGTTAAACATTATTAAATAGGTGACATTTTAAATAGAAGACGTAAGTCTTACAGATTTCCTACTGGGGGAAAAACTTACAAACAATAAAAAGAGAAAAGGTTTACTGAAGCACTATTCACAATAGCCAAGATATGGAATCAACCTAGTGTCCAAAAACAGATTAATGGGTAAAGAAAATGTGGTATATATACACAATAGATTATTATTCAGCCACAAAAAAAGAATGAAATTCCTGTCAGTCACAGCAACACAGATGGAACTAGAAGACATTAAGTGAAATAGGCCAGGACAGAAAGTTCACCACATCTTCACTCATGTGCAGAAGCTAAAAAAAGTTGATCTCATAGAAGTAAAAAGTACTTCTTTTTACTTCTAGAAGTAAAAAGATAGAGCAGAAGATTCTAGTGTTCTAATGTTCTAAAGCATGGTAGGATGATTATAGGTAACAATAATATATAGTTTCGAACAGCAAAAAGAGGATACTGAATGTTCCCAACACAAAGAAATGATGTGTTTCAGATGATGGATATGCTAATTACCATGGCTTGATCATTACACATTGTACACGTATCAAAATACCACATTGTACCTCATAAATATGTACAATTAATGTGTCAATTAAAAAAAAACTTCAGAACATATCCAAAGTTGGCTGAAAAAAATAACTGAAAATTTTAAACTATATGGTCAATAGTAGCAAAGAGAATTTATCACTAAGAATTGTGTGAGAAAGCTCTACTCTCTTAATAGAGGTATGGTACGCATTAGTATTTTTTCTAGCTTAATTTATTTATGATACTATGGTTGTCCTTGCCAACTGTTAAGTCCCCTTGGGGTGGGTCTCTTCATCCTTTGTACGATGCCTAACAGATAAAAATGCTTAATGTTCCACTTTCTTGGCCTTAAGAATTCTTTATTTTCTTTGCTTTCTATATGTTTTTCTTGTAAGTATTTTCAAATTTCTCATGTTGAATATTAGAAGAAAGTTCATGGAAATACTACAGAGAAAAATACTCAATTCTTTCTAAACATACTTTTACAATATTGGTAAAGAAACTGTGGAGTCTTTAAAAACTACATTATTCCTCAAGAAATGCCCTTTTAAAGCATCTGGGAAAGAAACGTAATTTCAGTTAACAACATAAAAGGAAGGACAAACTCTTAACACTGTTTATTTAATATATGTGGTGTATGTACTTATTATTTAATGACTAAAAAAGGAAAAATTGTTCTTTAGAAAGTTTTGGGATAATAAAACAGGTTTACCAAATAAAAGAGAGAAACAGGATGCTTTAATGATTCCCATATCCTTGACAAAAAAATTGTATCTTTATTCTGTAGCTGGGCGCAGTGGCTCACGCTTGTAATCCCAGCACTTTGGGAGGCCAAGGCGGGTGGATTACCTGAAGTCAGGAGTTCGAAATCAGCCTGGCCAATATGGTGAAACCCCACCTCTACTAAAAATACAAAACTTAGCTGGGTGTGGTGGTGCGTGCCTGTAAACTCTGCTACTCAGGGGGCTGAGGCAAGAGAAGAGAATCGCTTGAATCTGGGAGGAAGAGGTTGCAGTGAGCCAAGATCATATACCACTGCACTCCAGCCTGGGTGACAAAAGGAGGCTCTGTCTCAAAAAAAAAAAAAAAAAAAAGTACTTTGTTCCTCTAACTAGTCTTCTAATATTTAAAAAGCTTTATAACCTAAGATGAAATTCAGACTACTGAATTTAGTTATACAAAATATATACATATAAATATATAGATATAGATATGTGCTAATGGGCTGTACCTTTTTCCCATGAAAATTGCAACCAAACAGTATTTAAAAACTAACAACACTGACTACAGACAATTTCCCTTCTGTAGGATTTAGGGTATCACATGTGTTCTCATCAAGTTTATTTAAAACATTAATAATATTTCCTATAACTAATAACAGTGAGTTGGGTTTGAGAGATCAACCTTCCTGTTGAAAACAACTCAGTAATTTATTTTAAAACATCTTTTCAAAAGAATTGAAAAATTACAAGATAGTAAGAAATTATCAAGTGAAAACTAAAGAGAATTCAACAAATAACACTGGGAAAATAAATATCCACATGCAAAAGAATGAAGCTGGACCCTTACCTTACAACATACACAAAAATAAATTCAAAATGGATCAAATATGTAAACATTAGAGCTAAAAATGTAACAATCTTAGAAGAAAACGTATGGGGAAACTTCTGTCACATTTGATTTGGCAATGATTACTTGGATATGATATCAAAAGCACAAGCAGCAAAAGAAAAAAATAGACAAAACTGGACTACATCAAAACTAAAAATACTATCAACAGAGTTAAAAGGCAACTCACAGAACTGGAAAAAATATTTGCAAATCATACATCTGATAATGAACTACTATATAGAATATTTATAAAGAACTCTTAAAACTCAACAACAAAAAATAGGCTAATTCAGAAACGGGAAGAGGATTTGAATAGATGTTTTTCCAAAGAAGATATGAAATGGCCAATAGGCATATGAAAAGATGCTCAACATCATCAGAAAAACACAAATCAAAACCATAATAAGACACCACTACTTCACACCCATTAGAACGGCAATTTTTTTTTTTTTTTGAGACAGAGTCTCGCTCTGTTGCCTAGGCTGGAGTGCAGTGGCGCATTCTCAGCTCACTGCAAGCTCCACCTTCCAGGTTCACACCATTCTCCTGCCTCAGCCTCCCGAGCAGCTGGGACTACAGGCGCCCGCCACCACGCCTGGCTAATTTTTTGTGTTTTTTTTTAGTAGAGATGCGGTTTCACCGTGTTAGCCAGGATGGTCTCAATCTCCTGACCTCTTGATCCAACCGCCTCAGCCTCCCAAAGTGCTGGGATTACAGGCGTGAGCCATCACGCCCAGCCAGCAATTATTTTAAAAAAAAACAAAAACAAAAACAAAAACAGAAAATAACAAATGTTGGCTAGAACGTGGAGAAACTGTAACCATTACGGCATTACTGGTGAGAACATAACATGGTGCAGCTGCTGTGGAAAATATGGCAGTTCCTCAAAAAATTAAACACAGAATTACCATATGATCCACCAATTCCACCTTTAAGTCAAAGAAAAATCAAAAGGAAAATTTAAAAGCATCTTGAGGGCCGGGCATGGTGGCTCACGCTTGTAATCCCAACAGTTTTGGAGGCCAAGGCGGGTTGATCACTTGAGGTCAGGAGTTCGAGACCAGCCTGGCTAACATGGTGAAATCCCACACAAAAAAATTAGCTGGGCGTGGTGGCGTGTGCCTGTAATCCCTACTCGGGAGCCTGAGGCAGGAGAATCACTTGAACTTGGGAGGCAGAGGTTGCAGTGAGCTGGGATCACGCCACTGCACTCCAGCCTGGATGACAGAGCTCAACTCCATTTAAAAAAAAAAAAAAAAAGCTAAATTTTATGTTATGTATATTTTACCACAAAAAAAAGTAAAAGGAGAATGAAAACTCAGCATAAAAAGCAAGTTCTGAAACCACATTTCCTCTAAAGTATCTTTATCGGTCATGGGAAACTAGAACCTATGTTTTAAAAGATTCTCAGGATGACCAAGATGGAAATAAAGCTGAAGGTCACACAACAAGGGCCATCTAATCTGAGATTCTCCTCACAATAAGCTGGAATCCTAAAGGGGCACATCCTCACAGTGAGAATGACATGAACTAGATTATGGTCTAAGGTCACACTGCTTTTCTCAAACTTCAAACTTGGGTCTGTAATCATCCCCTGGACTAGAATACTCCCAAGTGTCGGTCAGACAGAAGTGCACACTGTCTAAGTACCTATGCTGTGGACTTAAAAGTACTCTTATAAATAATTCTTCAAATGCAATATCCAGGCCCCAGTCAAGGATAGTGGAGTATGCAAGAAATGTAGGAATAAGCAGCAGAAAGGAAAAGGGGTCAGGAAAGAACCTTAGAAAGTGGATTATCAGATGCAGATTCTATGTGTTTTCTGTGATAGAAGAAATAAAATGACAGGTTGGAAACATTTAGCAGAGAACTAAACACTATAAATAGTAATAGATTTTTACAAGAAAAAATAGAGACTCTAGAACTAAAAATATAATATAACTCCAACTAAGAACTGAATGGAAAGGTTTAACAGATTAGATTCACCTTCAGAGATAATTAATAATGAAAAGACAACAGGCAAGTCTAGAGATATGCTGGAAGTAGTTTGAATCAGCTTGCAAGAACCAATTATGTGTAGCTCTTCCTAATTCTGCATCAGTACAGTCAAATTGGTTGCCTGAAACTACCCTTGATAAGGATATTTATACTACGGAAATCAACAAATGCTATAAATCAGGGCTTCTTTTTCCCTGGAGAGCCATTTTACCAGCACACATTTGGAAGTTACCATACAGAATCTGGGACAGGGAGACCAAAAAAAAAAAAAAAAAGTACGTAGGGAAGAGAGGGTAAGAAATGTGAAGGGTATAAAAGAGGGCTCAAAACATATTTAATTAAAGTTTCAAAAACTGAATAGAGAGAAGAAACACTTTATCAGTTAGTGGCTAAGCTTTTTCCAGAACTAATTACCAAATCATAGATTTAAGAAGCCAAATGAATGCATTGCAGGATAAAAAGAAATCTGCAATGAAGTAAGACTGACTTCCGTATCATTAGAGTAGCCTTTGTGTTTTTAAATCTATGAGTTTTTCCCTTTATCTCCAAAAATTATAAATGCTACCAGAATTGAGACAGACAGAGATTTATTTTCATTAATTTTGCCTACAATGAAGCCTATGCTTTGGAACTACAGCTTCAGAACTTTTTAGCTCAAGTAGCTGGGCATGGTGGCTCACACCTGTAATCCCAGCACCGTGAGAGGCAGAGGCAGGAGAATCACTTGAGCCGAGGAGTTCAAGACCAGCCTGGGCAACATGGCAAAACCGCGTCTCTACAAAAAATACAAAAGAATTAGCCAGGTGTGGTGGCGTGTACCTGTCAGTCACAGCTATTCAGGAGGCTAAGACGGGAGGATGGTTTAAATCCAGGAAGAAGAGGTTGCAGTGAGCCAAGATTGTGCTATTACACTCCAGCGTGGGCAATATAGTGAGACCCTGTCTCTGGGGGAAAAAAAACAAAAAAAAAAACAAAAAATAAAAAACTTTTCAGGTCAAGAAAGTTTTCTACTGCTTTTATATTTTGCTTCTGTTCCATTTATTCTGGTTTCTCCACTGGGAACTTATTCATCAGTATGGTACTTCTATGTCTTCAGCATCTGTCATTTTCACCCTCATCATTTCCGTCATTATTTTCTCCTCCTAAAAAAAATCTCAAATAAATACTATAGGATTGACCCATTCATCATATAGAGGATTGACTCCATTTTCTGCAGGATCAGCTCTGCTGTGTGCAATTGCCATTACAGATTTTGGCTATTGCATTTTCAGATTGTTGTCACTGTTTTATTTTGGTCATCTTTATTCCAGCTTCTTTTAAAATATCATTCTGATTTTTTGTTATAACTTTATGTTTTGGTTTCCTAGAGGTCTTACTTTTTGCTCTGTTACTAAGAATAAAATCTGACACTTCTCATAAATATCTTTTGTACATCATAATAAATGATATTCAATATTATTTTTAAGACTTTCTTCCTCATCTTTGGGGTAATGGTTCCCTTCTTTTATGCAGATATCTTTCATGCAGATTTCTTTCACAGTCCTCATGAAAATTATCCTTGCAAAAATAAGATATAATTTTTAATGGCAGGGTATATAGATTGCCCTTGATTCCCATCACTATCAATTTGGATGGTGAAAAATTGCTCATACTTAATTTGGTTAGGTTTTAAGTGTACAGGCTGATATACACAGTCCATGGCTGAATTTATAGTACTAAGCAGGCAGTACAACCAAATTGGGCTGATTTAAAATCTATTATTCCTTTCTTCTCATATTATGAGAATTCATTCCTACATCAACAGGAACATTCTGTAGTTTGTTTTTTAACAGAAAATAAATGATAACCTGAAAACCCAAAAGCACACTCCTTTTAAGGTTCTTCTGAACACAACATCTACTGCTACATCACATCCCTGGAATGTAATATCCTAACACTTTCATTCTCTTCCAGATTGCACATTGGAAATTTAGTCTCTGAATAGATGTATAAAAAATAGTGTGGAACATGCGGATTTGGAAGAGCTAGGAGAGAGAAAAATTTCTGAGGAGGTTAATGGGCTTTTAATATGTAACAAAATATATAATATGAACGAAATAGTGCAAGTCCCCATAGTCATACATGGTAACCTGTGTCTCCAAGGTATGAACAAACAACAGGAATGGATCAAAGCCTCTTCTTATCCACTTCCCACCTTAATCTCCTGTTTTAGAAATCAAACCATAAACAGACCACTAAGACTTTCTTAGTCTACTCCAATGTAGTAAGTAGTTAGTAGAAACAAGTCTAAAACTGAGAAATTATCGATCACTACTTTTCCCAATGCCATTATGGAACTATACGCATATTTTAATGAGAAACTGGAAGAAAGCATATCACACATGGCAAGCCTAAAGTAAGTATTTTTCAATAGGTACATTTTTTAAACAAAGAAGTTGATATTAATCTCTATGTTTGAACATGGTCAACTAAAATGTCATGGTGACAGGTGCTGACTATTACAGAAAGTGAATGAATTATTTCACAACAGAAAGATTAAAATTGAGACATAATTATTGTAAACATCTGAAAATTATAAATGTCTATAATGATTTTACACATAATGATATAAACACTGATTTCTTCTCCACGTCACTTAAAGTTTGAACATGACATTTTAGGATGTCTACTCTATCGAGTAAACACAGAATTTATCACTCTAGACAAATTCTACTCTATCAAGTAAACAGAATTTGTCATTCTAGATAATCAAGGAAATGACATAAATATGTTTCAAAAGCATTTAATGCATAGGTAGCTATAAACAGGCAAGCAAGGAAAGGCAGGGTAATTTTAAGGAGACAGCCTACCCATACAAGCTGATATTGTTTGTTTTTTCAGGGTTTTTTTGGGGGGTGGGGCGGGAAGACAGAGTCTTGCTCTGTTACCCAGGCTAGAGTGCAATGGCACGATCTTGGCTCACTGCAACCTCTGCCTCCCAAGTTCTAGTGATTCTTGTGCCTCAGCCTCCTGAATAGCTTAGATTACAGGTGCCCACCACCACACCTGGCTAATTTTTGCAGAGACAGGGTTTTTAGTAGAGATGAGGTTTCACCATGTTGGCCAGGCTGGTCTCAAATTCCTGACCTCAAGTGATGTGCCCGCTTCAGCCTCCCAAAGTGCTGGGATTACAGGCATGAACCACCATGCCCAGCCACCAGCTGATATTCTTGAGAACAATTATCAGAAACATAACTCCTCAAATGTGGAAAATAACTTCAAATTAAGAAAAGTCATATAATTGTGTTTTTTTCCTTTTTACATATCATAATGATCATTTCATTAGTAAAGTAACCCTGAGCTCACTATTTCTAAGATAACTATGCTCCCAAAAACATTTAGTACTCAGCCAGGCGTGGTGGCTTACGCCTGTAATCCCAGCACTTTGGGAGGCCAAGGCAGGTGGATCACGAGGTCAGGAGATAGAGACCATCCTGGCTAACACGGTGAAACCTCGTCTCTACCAAAAAAATACAAAAAGTTAGCCGGGCATGGTGGCAGGTATCTGTAGTCCCAGCTACTCAGGAGGCTGAGGCAGGAGAAAGGCATGAACCCAGGAGGTGGAGCTTGCAGTGAGCTGAGATTGCACCACTACACTCCAGCCTGGGTGACAGAGCGAAACTCCCTCTCCAAAAAAAAAAAAAAATTCAGTAGTCTAATGAATTTCTCTTAGTAAGTAGTTCAAATTTAGTGAACCTTTACTATGTGCCAGATACTGTTTTAAAGAGATTTACACGTACTAACTGATTTCTCTGAAGAAGTACTATTATTATCCCCATTTTAAAGACTGGAAACTAGGGGACACAAAAGTCAAGAATTTGCCAAGGTTTTTATTCTTGCTGCATAAGAAATTCACCAAAATGCAACTTGAAAAAACAATTTTATCATACGCATGAATTCTGTGGGTCAGAAATTTAGAGCAAACACAAAGGTAAGGAACAACGTCTGAGGTCACAACTGAAAAGACACAACAATTAGGGATGACTCAATGGGACTGCAGTCATTTGAGGAAATCACTTTCATGTGTGATTGTTGATGCTACTGTCGGCTAGAATCTAAACTGGAGCTGTCAACTAGGGCAGCAGTCCCCAACCATTTTGACACCAGGGACCGGTTTCAAGAAAGACAATTTTTTTCCACAGAGGAGGGCAGGGGGATGGTTTTGGGATGAAACTTTCCACTCAGATCATCAGGCATTAGATTCCCATAAGGAGCACGCAACCTAGATCCCTCATATGCACAGCTCACAATAGGGTTTGCAATCCTGTAAGAATTCAATACAGCTGCTCATCTAACAGGAGGCAGAGCTCACCTCCTGCTGTGCAGCCGGGAGTGGGGGGATGGGGAGGATGGGATTGGGGACCCCTGAACTAGGGTCCTACAGATAGCCTTTCTCTGTAGCCTGAGCTTTCTTCACAGCAGGCAGCTTCAGAATAGTCAAGCATCGTACATGGCAGCACAGAGATCCAAAAGCAAGTGTCCCAGAAAACAAGGTGAAGGCTGCACTGCCTTTTCTGACTTAGCCTCAGTCATCGTGCAGTACTTTCACCATATTCTATTGGTCATAAGCTAGTTGTGGTTAGTCGTGAGCCTGTGCAGAGATTCAAGAGTAGAGGATAGAGACCCCTCTTCTCAATGGAGACTATAGAGAGCAAGGGGCTGAAAGTGGAAAATACATGTCTGGAAAGTATAACATGCCACCATCTTATAGCAAATATTCACAGTGCATGCTCTTAACTACCATACTTGACTGCTTGCTCAAAAAGTGGCACACTCTATAGTACATAACAACCACACTCTTGACCAGATCTGACAGTTTTGGGGTGGCCTGAAATACCATTCAGAATATGAAATAGGCAATGGGACCTCAGAGAAAGAGACTGAGCTCCGAAGAAACTTCTTTAGACTGTAGTATCTTCATATTCATGTCCCTCTGGAAGCTATCAGTGAAGACAGTGAGAGGATTCTCTACCAAGAAAAACAAGGCTGGGAGCAGTGGCTCACACCTGTAATGCCAATACTTTGGGAAACTGAGGCAGGAGGATCACTTGAGCCCAGGAGTTTGAGGCTGCAGAGATTCATAGTTGCACCATTACAATCCAGCAGCCTGGGCAACACAACAAGACTCCCATTTCTTTTAAAAAAAAAAAAAAAAAAAGGAAAAGAATAAATAAAATATGTGTCTCTTATAACCTCTCCATCATGGTTATTTCCAGTGGTGGCAAATTCCATCACAAAAATCATTGTAAATGCTCTGGAAGAGGGAAAAGGGTGCCCTATCGACATCCTACTCTCACAGACTTGACTTCCAGTATCTCACCATCACCTGGTGTCCAGTATTACAGATCCAACCCAAATGAGATTTTAATTTCTGATGTGTCATTAAAACATCTACAACACAAGATCTACATGCTTTACATATATATCAACAATTTTCTCATATCAGAAGGAAAGTTGCAATTCTAGGAGCAAGTTTCCAGAATCTTTTGGTTTGCAGTGGGGTGGGTGGGGGAAGTTGGGGAGCAGCCAAACAAATATTAATTGATTATATCACAAGTACTTAATCAAAACTTACTGCTAATTCTTCTGCTGATTTCAAATGGTTTGGAAAGACTAGAGTAGAACTGAGAGAGTTCGAGAATCAGGCTATGAAGACCCTCTCCAATGTTAAATCTGTCAGAATCAGAGTCCTGGAACAAAGCCAGACAAAAGCAAGGTGCAAACTGTCTCACCAAACTAACCACCACAACCTTCATTAACAGCCAAGGAGACTGATGTTTTTTAAGTGGTAGGGTTATTAACTGGGTTGTGAACAAATACCTCCCCATTAAGAGTTCCTCCCAACACTGTTGTAAACACCTCAAAGTCACCGAGAAATTTCTATTAAATCTGATTATTTGCTAAAAATAATAAAACCACTATCTTTAACAAATCCTTGGTTGATACAAAAAGAAAAATCAAGATTGCTTTCTATTTTGGTTTATGTACTAAAATGCACAGAAACAGTCAGGCTACACCTGTAGTTTATTTACAAAGAAACATTCTGGCAAAATTAATACAACTGGCTAAATATTACTTATTTGGAAATACTGGTTTAGTAATAATTTTAAAAAACAAAAACTGCTTTACCAGTTTAACTTTATTTGAAGACTTTGGGTCAAATTTTCATTTTGAATAAAATTTCAATTAATACAAACAACTTAACAACCAAACAGTAGATGAGACATTTAATGAATAAACTCTCTTCTGTTAAGACTTCCCTTAAGTAAATTTTTCCAGAGGTACTGTGTTTTGGCTATGTGTTCTGGCTCTGTTTCTTTTAATAAATTACAGAAAGGAAAAAGGTGGGGAGGGGAATGTGACAGTCACACTTAATCTACACCAGGCTGCCATATGTCACTTTTTGTCCTTTACTGGTTCATTGACTATTCATGAATTAACTACCTGAAAAGTGTTATATTTATCTGTACAGGCACAAAGCTGTCAATTCAGTTCAAAGTATGCTTGCCTTTGTTGTCAACGAGAAAAACGCTCTCTATATGACACTATCCTATAAGTATTTTAAAAATCTACATTGATATAATGAGTTTCTATGTTGATACTAGCTGTGCCTTACTACTGTTTTTTAATGACTATTATATCAAAGGAAAAATGAAGCAGTCCCAGCTTTTAGAGCCTCTGGCCTCTAAGGATTTCCACAGAAGCCCCAAATCCTATTCCCTCCTATACTTTATTATCAATGGTCTTACTGTTTTCATTTCTTTTCTTCCTTTATCCATGGCTTGTTTCTGGCAGTATCCTCTGCTATTAACTTACCTCATCAAAGCTACCTGAGGACTGACCAGTGCTTCCCCAGGATGCATTACATCAGCTCTAGCTCAGAATCTGCCCTGGAGTTTCCTATTCCCTCCCACAGTCATTGCCATGAACGATTTCATGGTTCATTCATATTCCAACTTGTTTGCCAGCATCTAGAGAAGACATTTTTTAAAAGGCATAAAAAGAGACACTCAGCTTTCATTACTATCAGACAAGAAAATAGGAAAAACAAGCTTGCCTAAGACATTTTAAAGTGCTTCCTCGATAGCTTCAGGCTTAAAACTACCATTACAAATCCAACATATTTTTCCTGAGAGAGCAAGATCAGAGGGAGAGAGTAAATGTATATAAACACATACCTGCATCCTAAAAATTCTCTGAATAGCTTAAATAAAAAAGGACTGTGAAATCTACACTCCCAAATTACTGGCATTTGAAAGTTTTATGATGATAAATAAAGCAAAAAAAGTAAATGGAATTTAATTTTCCCTAGTGTATTTGACAAAAATTGACATTAATGTTCAAAACACATGATAAAAGTTATTTTATAGTGATTGAGGCAAAAGACCTAATCCAAAAAGAAAATAGTGTTTTATAAATAGTTCCAACATATCATGTTCTTCCATGCTTTATTTCAACATATCTTTTGAACATCCCAAAACCTAAAAAAAAAAAATTCTTTGTAATTCAAAAAGGTGGCTGAAACCTGTACTTTCATTAACAGACAGTGATATGGTTTGGCTGTGTCCCCATCCAAATCTCATCTTGAATTGTATCTCCCAGAATTCCCATGTGTTGTGGGAGGGACCCAGAGAAAGGTAAATGAATCATGGGGGCCAGTCTTTGCTGTGCTATTCTCGACAGTCAATAAGCCTCATAAGTCTCACGAGATCTGATGGGTTTTATCAGGGGTTTCCACTTTTGCTTATTCCCCATTTTTCTCTTGCCATCGCCATGTAAGAAGTGCCTTTCACCTCCCACCATAATTCCGAGGTCTCCCCAGCCATGTGGAACTGTTTAAGTCCAATTAAACCTCTTTTTGTTCCAAGTTTTGAGTATGTCTTTATCAGCAGCATGAAAACAAACTAATATGGACAGGAAGATGAAGCAGAGGAAACTTGGTATTTCAAAGCTCCTCTAGGACATAAGACTAAGTCATCAAATTCCTAAAGTATTTAATGTATGCAAGTAATGCTTATGCCTCAGAAAACAAAAGATTCAAATACAACTTGAATATTTTTATGATAAAAAACTAATTGAAGAGATTTTTCCATATTAATAGTATATAGTTGTTTTACAGTAAGTATTATGTACCCTCAGAAGCCCCTAACCTGTTTGTTTCTTCTGTATTCCATAACTTTATCAAATGTATCACTATTTGCTCAGTCTTCTAGGATTAAAAACCTCTTTATCACATTTTCTTCATTAGTCAGGATTAGGTTCAGCTGCATGCAACCACATACGACAAGAACAAAAACAGACAAAAGCAATGACTTACGCAAGATAGAAAGTGAATGTATCCTCATAAAAAAAAAAAAAAAAAAATGTAGTCCAGATGTAGTCAGTCCAGTGTATAGTTCATAACAATACAAACTGACTTAATCATGGAAAGGATCATGTAAGTGGGAGGCACCATGCCTTCTCCTTCAGGCTCACATAGGCCATACTGGCAAAGGAGGAACTCTCCATTCATCCATGTAAGTGTATTAAGGCAAGGCAGAGACTGTAATCTGGTGTGTGTGTGTTTGTGGAGAATCTTGCTGGTATTTAGTGGTCAGAAATGAGGGGTCTCACAGGGCAGGAAATCAGTCTCTGTGTCAAAAGAACACTTCCCAGCAGGCAGAATGTTGAGCTAGAATTTTTTTTAACTGTCAACCCAGAAGTCTATGCCCCGCCACAAATACCTTCAAAAAATGAAAGCAAAATAAATACTTGCAGACGAACAAAAGCTCAGAGAATTCACTGAAAGCAGACTTGTGCTATGAGAAATGTGGACAAATGTTAAAGGCATACTTTCTCATTTTTAAGCTCTTTAAAAGTTAACTGACTAAAGCAATCCTGGTAATGTATTATGGGGTTTATAACATATAGAAATAAAATATGTGACCAATAGCACAAGGGACGGCTCTAACATATAGTCTGCTGAGGAGACAAACTTTGGGTGAATTTAAGCCTCCCAGTCACATAAAAAATTACACTAGGACCTCAGCAAGATGGCAGAATAAGAGGACACCTGCTCTATCCCCTGCAAACAAGAATTCTGCATCCATCCACAGAAAAAAGAGCCTCAGGATTCAGGTAGGCATTTATAAAACCAAGGTAAAGCCCAAGACCTAGGAAGCCTATTCTGAAAGTGTAGGCCAGCACACAGGTAGCAGACCTGCTGATTGTGCTCCTGGGTTCAAACTCAGAAACAGCCCCATTCCCAAAGGGTTTGGCTACAGCCATTTGGCCCAGAGCCTGCAACCAAAATCATCTGCCCAGGTGTCCAGGAGGAATTGCACCCACTTGTGCCTCAGCAGAGAGGCTCATCTGTATACCAGCATCAGTCTCGGCAGTGGACCTGGAAGTTACCCTGTAACTTGGTTCAAGCTCCCCTCAGCTGTGGCCCCCAGCTTAGCATGGTTCACACAAAGACCCAGAGAGAGAGAGCCCCCATATCTCACAGCCTGGGAATTATCCAACCATCTGATCCTCTGTGATGGACCTGCCAGCCTCTGTCCCACATTTGATCCTGAGAGAAATTGATAATCACCAAGTTAATAAAAGTTCCTTTTAAAAATCAAACTTTCCTGGACCAGGCGCAATGGCTCATACCCATAATCCCAAAATTTCAGGAGGCCGAGGCAGGCAGATCACTTAAGACCAGGAGTTCAAGACCAGCCTGGGCAACATGGTGACAAACTCTGTATCTACAAAAAATACAAATCTTAGCCACGCATGATGGCAGGCACCTGTGGTCTCAGCTACTTGGGAGGCTGAGCTGGGAGGATCAAATGAGCCCAGGAGATCAAGGCTACAGCAAGCCATGATCACGTCACTGCACTACAGCCTAGGCAACACAGCGAGACCCCGTCTTAAAAAAACAACAACAAAATACCTTCCCCAGCAGAAGGGACAGTGGATAGAAAGGGGCACAAGTGCAACTTCTGGCTATTAGAAATGTTCTCATTTCACAGTATACAGATGTGTATTTTTCAGCCCTCATGTAATACTTCAATAAAAAGCTCAAACCAAAACAAACAACAAATCAAACATTTACCAACAGAAATAAAGAGTCATGAGTATGAACAAGCAATTCACCAGATAGGAAATCCAAAGGACCAATAAACTTTGTAAAGATGCCCCACCCCTCCCAAACCCCTTTCCCCATACCCTCAGAAATGCATGTCCACCATTCCCAACTACTCAACCTCTTTTCTGAAGGTTCTTGCTTGGGATACAACCCAGACTTAAATGTAATGGCATATTATAATCACCTGGGGTTTTTTTAAAAAAAAAAAACAAATTACCTATGTCCAAGCTCCACCTCAGACTGAGTCAGAATGTCTAGGGGCTAGGACCAGGAAATGGTATGTTTACAAGCCCTCCCCTGCAATTTTAATGTGCAACCAGGGCTGAGAGCCACTTCCAACTGAAATCTGGCTCTCCACTGCAGCCTTACTCAGTCACGGCTGTCTTCTCTCTTACATTCCTCTTCCCAGCAGGCCTCGAGACAGGGCAGGTGTTCTCGTTTCTCATTGCCATTTCCAAATCACTATCTCATCTACCTGCCTAAGATCCCAGCTTCAAGTCTTTTATTATCACTGCATCCATCCCTAATCCTCCTTCGTTACAGGATTAGGATACCCCCAACCTCAATCCTTAAAGATTTTAGCTCCTGGCTATGACACTCTCTCCAATGTTGTTCTTGTCAAAATGCATAATGATTTTAGTATCTCTAGAGATCATCCTAGACCTCAACCTCTCCTCCCATAATCCAGTACTCCACTTGACCTCGGTAGTTCATTCCCACAATCATGCCCCAGAACTTGTCATTACCAATAGCTGACACCCTCCACAATCTCAATTTCTAGCATCCCACTCTCCTGCCATCCCCTATCTTTTCAATTCCCCTCCTCAAATGTCTTCACTCCAACATTTTTTAAGTCCATAATTTTTAAAGTTCCATAATCCACTGATCCTACCATCTTTTCAGGGTCCTTCATCCAGCTTAGAGTCTAGATCCACCGTTAAGACTCAAAAGTTTCCCTCCTTTGAATATACCCTCAACTACCGTGCCTCATCTTCCTCTATCATTATCACCAGGAACCCCAATCCTGGATAAATCCTACTCTCTAATCCGCACAAGTGAATTTGGCTGGAGGAAAAAAACAAACATAACTCTACTGATGACCTCGCTGTGCACTTAGGACAGCTGACTCCAAGTGGGCCTTGGTACAGCCTTGTAATCACACACCATTTTAGTCTCCTGGTTGACAAGGTCACAACTTTTCCTCTTCTTACCTCTACATCTCCTTTGCTCTCCTCAGGCTCAGCAGATGATTTTGCTTCCTAATTCACTAAGAAAACAACAGCAACAAGGATCTACCAGTTCACCTGCCAAAGTACTCTTTCCGTCTGCCTCTATGGATGCATGCTCTGTGCTCCTACTAAGACCAACCCCGCCACTGTACACTAGATCCCAGTTCCTTTCATCTCCTCAGCCACATTCCAGCAATTCTCCCATCTCATGAATCAATTTCCCCCCTCTGCTATATTATTCACATCAGCATCAAAAACACTGTAACAGCCCCCATCTTTAAAAAAAAAAAAAAAAACACTCTTAATCCTATATCTTCCTCCAACAATGGTCCCATTTCTCTACTCCCCTTTGGAAAGAAATTCTTCACAAATGATGTCTATTTTTGCCATCTCCAATTCCTGCTTTCCCATTTTCTCTTGAGAATACACCACCAACTTAACTTTTCGCTCCTCACCACTCCACCAAAACAACTGTGAAAGTCTTCAATGTCCTCCACGTTGTTAAAACCAAAGGTCAATTCTCAGCGCTCATTTTACTCCATCTATCAGTGCATTCCATACAGCTGAGCAGTCCTTTCTTTGAAACAGCATCTATACTGTTTCCAAGACACACCACTCTAGGTTCTCCTCCTTATCAAGCAATTCTTTTCAATCTCTGTTATTGGTAAGCCTTATCCTCCCAACTCTAAACACTGGAATAGCCCAGGGCTCACTCTGGACTTTCTCTTCTCTCTCTACACTCACTCATTCATCCCGTCTCATGGCTTTAAGCCACTCCTCTATACTGATTTATATTTATTCCTCTGAGGCCTCTTTGTATTCCAGGCTCATGTTATCACCCACGTAATTCACAGCTCAACCTGAGTGCTGAGCAGGCACCTGGAACTTGCTTGTTCAAGATTCAACTCCAGGTTTCTCCCTCTTCCTCAAACCTGCTTCTGCCACAGATCCCTTTCAATGAACGGCAACGCCAGCCTTCTATCTGCCAGGCCAAAAACCTTGTACTTTTTCTCTCACACTTCCCAGCTAATACATCAGCTTATTTTGTTGATTCTATTTTCAAAATATATCTAGATCTACACCGACCACTTTTCGCCACCTTCATTGTCCACACTCTTAGACTAAGTTACCATCATCTCTTCCCTGGCTCGTAATAGCAGCGTCCTAATAAACTCCTGCTTCCTCCCTTACAGTCCCCTCTCAACAAAGCAACTAGTGTGATCCTTTTAAAGCCTAAATAAGACTGTTTCCTCTGCTTACAACCCTCAAATTTCAGATGGAATCACATTCAAGGTAAAAGACGAAGTCTTTACTATGGCCTCTCTATTGTCTCCCCTCATCTCCTTCTTCCTACCTCCTTACTCCCTCTAACCCAGTCACACTGATCTCCTTGCAGTTCTATGAGCATGTCACACATGTGGGTCTTATTTGGTATTCTCTCTGCCAGGAATGTTCTTCCTCCAGTTATCCACATGGCACATGCTCTCTACTCGCTGTCTCTAGCCACAGCATTTATTACCATCTTCTACTATGCATTTTCACATCTATTTATTTTCCATTTCCCTTCACTAGAATGTACGCACATGGGACTTAGCCTGTCACTGAGCAGTCCTCAATTCATCTGTTGAATGAATGAATGAATGAATGGTGCTTACACTCATTAATACTAACGCAAATACAAATTAGAGAAATATAAAAAGTCATTATATACCAATCATATGCCAAAAATTTAGTCTGATAAAACCAAGAGTGACCAAAATCTGGAACACAGTTTATATGCCACTGCTGGGAGTGTAAATTAATCCAAACACTTTACAGAACAATTTGGCAGTACTAGTAAAACTGAAAATGCATATACCCTTCAGCCTAGCAATTGCAGTTCTGCATATACATCCTAGACCCTAGGGCCTACAGCAACTCCCTCACAAATACGAAAGGAAACTTGTGCAAGAATATTGTATTAGTCCATTTTCACGCTGCTGATAAAGACATACCCGAGGACTGGGCAATTTACAAAAGAGGTTGAATAGACATACAGTTCCACAGGACTGGGGAAGCCTCACAATCACGGTGGAAGGCAAGGAAGAGCAAGTCACATCTTGGAAGCCTGCCTTGGCTTCCCAGAGTGCTGGGATTAAGGTATGAGCCACTACACCTGGCCAGAAACTTATTTGATTAAAATTTCTTTCCAAACTTCATAAATAACAATCGCCAGTTTCTTCTAATCGAAATGAAGAGTAAAGAGGCAAAGAGAGAATGAACCAGCAGGGGAAATGCCGAATGCGTATAAAACCATCAGATCTTGTGAGAACTCACTATTATGAGAACAGTACGGGGGGAACTGCCCCCATGATTCAATTATCCCCCATGATTCAATTATCTCCACCTGGCCCCACCATTGACATAAGGGGAATATAATAATTCAAGGTGAGATTTGGGTAGGGACACAGAGCCAAACCATATCAGATATTCACTGCTATTGTCTATAAAAGCAAACCAACCAGAAACTTGACTATCATCAGGAAATGTATAAACTATAATAGAAACATACAATGGAATACTACACAGCAGCTAAAACGAATGACCAAACTACAAATACCAATATGACTGTAGTTCAAAATCACAAGGCTAAACTAATAAAAAGCAAACTGCAGAAATGATATGTAAGGTATGATGGTGTGTGTGTAGGCTACATCCATATATAATAAAATAAAAATAGAAATGTTTATATATATACATATATATGTGTGTGTGTATATGTATGTGTGTGTGTGTATATATATACACACAGTGGTTATTTCTGAGCAGGAAGGCAGACAGAAAAAGAGAATCAGGGAAGATTACACAGGGTGCTTCAACTGCATCCATTTTATTTTCTTTCTTTACAAAAAAGAAAAGCCTGGTCGGGCACAGTGGCTCATGCCCGTAATCCCAGCACTTTGGGAGGCCGAGGCAGGCGGATCACGAAGTCAAGAGATCGAGACCATCCTGGCCAAAATGGTGAAACCTCATCTCTACTAAAAATACAAAAATTAACTCGGCGTGGTGGTGCACACCTGTAGTCCCAGCTACTCGGGAGGCTGAGGCAGGAGAATCGCTTGAATCCGGGAGGCGGAGGCTGCAGTGAGCCAAGATCGTGCCACTGCACTCCAGCCTGGCGACAGAGTGAGACTCCGTCTCAAAAAACAAAAAAACAAAAAAAAAGAAAAGAAAAGCCTGGCAAATATGGAAAAATATAAGAATCTGGTATCAGTAAATGATAGGTACATGGGTATTTGTTATGTTATTCTCTAAATTCTTCTGTATGCTTAACATATTCATAATCTTAATTAAGCATATTATATCACATGGAAACTTATTTATTTTTGAGACAGAATCTTACTATGTGGCCCAGGCTGGAGTGCAATGGCACAATCTCAGCTCACTGCAACCTCTGCCTGCCTGGTTCAAGCGATTCTCCTGTCTCAGCCTCCCAAGTACCTGGGACTACAGGGTCACGTGTCACCACGCCCAGCTAATTTTTGTATTAGACAGGGTTTCGTCATGTTGGCCAGGCTGGTCTCAAACTCCTGACCTCAAGCGATCCGCCTGCCTTGGCTTCCCAAAGTGCTGGATTAAGGTATGAGTCACTGCACCCAGCTGGAAACTTACTTAATTAAAATTTCTTTCCAAACTTCATAAATGGCAATTGCCAGCTTCTTCTAATTGAAATGAATGGTAAAGCTGTCAGGGCTTTCCAGAAAATTCTGCAATTCCACAAGAAAAGATCTGGCTGCCCTCACTCAGCATTCCACCTCAGCTTCTTTTCCTTAAAAAGTCCTTCCATGGCACATTTCTATTTAAATATTAATCATTTGTAAACATTCCCACATAAATGCACTGCTCTAGGCAAGGGCTATGAAATGGAAATGCAATATGAAGCAGACACACCATAGCAAAAGGCACCAAGACTCGTGTGAAAATCTAAAATCACCAGTTGCCACGGATGACTAATAAAAAGATAGATAGCAGCTCTTTCATTTAGGGACATGAGTTTTTTAATCACAGCAAGAGAAGGATAATCTCTTCTGCATTCTCAGACATTTTACCAAAACCAGAAAGTGCCTATGTTAGTTCAAATCAGTAGAAAAATTACCAAGATCGCTTATTAATTAGATTAATACAGGATGAAAATCCAGAAACATTAAAGCATAATCTATAGAAAAACTGACTTTGCAAAGTCAAAACACATTTATGGCATCACAAACAATATGAAAAACAAATGTTCAGCCAGTAGGTAAATCAGAAAGGTTAATTTCAGTGATAATTAATTTCAGTGATGTCAATACAACCAACTTAAACTCTTTTTTTCAGGAATCTCACTGCTTGCTAACCGACTTGTTCTTACAGGCAAGACTACTTTTTTAAATCTCAAATGTGAAAACTGATATACAATTTACAGAGGTATAAGCCCAGCTGATTGGTATAAATGACAAACCTCTCAATGCCATGGTTTCCTTATTATAATTCAAGGTTTCCTTGTTATAATTCAATACAGATATTGAAAACTTGCCATCCACTAATTTTTATATAATACCTTTGAGACTCATAGGACAAAAGGCAATGCAAAGCCTCTTATACATAACCATGGTAAAGGTTTAAAGTTGATGCAGTAGGCTTCCATGAGCCAACAATGATGCCAGCCAACTAGCTCCGACAACTTTATTATGCTAATCATTTGTATAAATTGTTAGTGGCTGTGAGATGTGAATCATAAATAGCATACCATACTTACATATGATCTTTGGTTCCCAGTTTTTTGTTGTCGTTGTTGTTGTTTTTTGAGACGGAGTCTCGCTCTGTCACCCAGGCTGAAGTGCAGTGGCCGGATCTCCGCTCACTGCAAGCTCCGCCTCCCGGGTTTACGCCATTCTCCTGCCTCAGCCTCCCCAGTAGCTGGGACTACAGGCGCCCGCCACCTCGCCCGGCTAGTTTTTTGTATTTTAGTAGAGACGGGGTTTCACCGTGTTAGCCAGGATGGCCTCGATCTCCTGACCTCGTGATCCGCCAGTCTCAGCCTCCCAAAGTGCTGGGATTACAGGCTTGAGCCACCGCGCCTGGCCTGGTTCCCAGTTTTAAAGGACACTAATCTGAGCTAGAATATGTTTTAAAAGTCCATTATTAGTTCTCACTGATTAAATCATTTAACAATTAGATACGGCTTGAAGGTTACACCATCAAGCACATATTTTTCCACCACACAAATTATGCATCTGCATAAAGACTGATAAATCCATTCTGAAAAATGAACATTTGAAAATCACAAGCCCTCATTGCCACCACGTTATATTAGCATAAATATTCTTGCAATTGTCAACCAGAAAGTTTTACATTTCTCAGTACTTTATTTTAGCACTGAAGTGACATCTAGGGCTTGGGAAAACTCAGAACAGCGTGGGTTAGGAAAGCTACAATTATATCTTGACTGCCTTCACCAAATTACAGGAGTGGGAGGTAAAGACATTAATTGAGACACTCATAAAAGAACACACCCTTAAAAGTGAACCCTGTAGTCCACACACTTTTTCTGGATTAAATCAAGAAAATAAAAATTTTTAAAAAACACACATATACCCCTCACTTAGTGAATTTTACAGACAGCACAGCAACAAGAAGTACCCAGTTCATAACTCGTTGAGAGGAGAAATTCATGCATCTTTCTGGCTGTAACCAAGGCAGTTATTACGATTTAATTAGAAGTTCTTATTCACTTTATTAATTACAGAGTTAATTATGTCTGTTTAAAGTGAACTGTGGGATTTGCAGAGCCAACCTACTATTTGTATTTTTTAAAAAGTGAATATGTTTTAAGTACCAATTAGCAAGGGTATGTTTTATATTTGCACCTAGTACAGTTTCCAGTCTTGAAAGATTAGATTTCCACTTGACTCTCTAACACAGCAAAACTGCCACACAGACATGAGAAGCAAATGTAAAACAATTGTGATAATGTTTTGTTTCAATATGTCCTACACAGAAGCTTATTTGATGGCTTCATAGTGACCCTAAGCATATTTAGAATGCTGTCAACATCCCAATACCTAATTAGCATATCATAAACAGTATCATTTCAGAACTAGAGCTATCTTAGAAGGTATGGCCAAAGGCACTTGAGAAATATGTTGAAAGAGAAATTAAGCAGTAGGTGCGGAATTCTTGAGGCATGATTAGAGTCAGTCTTACAAAAACAGAGTCAGGTACACAAATGCCAGGGCTTGGGATTATTTTAGGTATGTTTTTGGTTTGTCCTTTGACTTTTCATCTAGTAACTATTAAATATATATATACATACATATATATATATCTTTATCATCGCTCTGTAAACACTCTAAGGACAAGACTTAACTTCAACCTCTTCAGTGTCCTCATTAAAAAATAAAAACATGAAGTGAAGTATACTTATGGCAAAAAAACAAAAATCAAGACTGTACCAGCAAATCCGGGATGCTCAATGGCTTTAATGGAGCTTGTCCAAATTGGCGTCTTAATATTTAGCACCATCTAGTGGCAAATCTATTTTTTAAGTTGGAGAAAAAATACGGACCACAATCATAAGTATTGAAAAACCTCTCAGGCGCCTGTAAGTCCCAGCTACTCGGAGGCTGAGGCGGGAGAATGGCGTGAACCCGGGAGGTGGAGCTTGCAGTGAGCCGAGATCCGGCCACTGCACTCCAGCCTGGGCGGCAGAGCGAGACTCCGTCTCAAAAAATAAAAAGAAAAAAAGAAAAAAAAAGAAAAACCTCAATCAGTAATAATATTTCAACATCAGTACAAATTAATGCTTTTGATAGCTGTTGAATACACATGATAGTTAACGCAGGTATCCACTACCTATCTAACAGGCTCTTTAAATCTGTGTATACATAAAGCTTTCTAGGACAAAAGAACAAAAAAAGAAAGCTTCTGAAAGTAGTCTGATTTGTCTCATAGAAAATTCTTCTAGACCCATATTCTGACTCATTCCGGCCTGAGATTTCAAATATGTTGCCATCACAGAAAAAAACTGACAAAGACGCCCTGTAATCAGCTTTTATAAAAATGTAGGCAGATTTATATATACATATATTAGGGTAAGGCACCTAAATGGCTACTTTAATATTCAATGCTCACACTAACCTTTCTGCATTTTCTTACAATAGTCCTATTTTAAAGAAAAAACAACCTGGCAAATGTTCTTTACAGTTTACAAGTGTAGTGAGTTAAGAAAATGAAGCCATAGCAACACTGGCCACCGCACCCAAAACAAACACCTCCCTACTAGGTGCTCCGTAAAGAAGTAGGTACATCTCAGGCTATTACTGGAAACACAGAAACCTCCTTTGACTCACAGCAATGATGCCATAAACAAAGCATTTTGCCAACAGTGGCAATAAGCTTATGCTAATAAATCCTGCCTATCTCACCTGCTTTCCCTCCTACAAAAGCTATAAACAAAACCAAAAAGTTTACATAGACTTACAGCAATATATTTTGAAGATTCTTTTTCCATAACAAAGTTGAAATACCTCCTTGTCACAAAATTATCTTTTTCACTTTTTAAAATCTTTTTGAACTTTTTAGGTCTGTGGTATATATGCAGATTTTTTACATGGGTATACTGCGTGTCACTGGGGTTTGGTGAACAAATGATTTCCCAGATAGTAAGCATAGTACCCAATAGGTATTTTTTTCAACCCTCACCCTCCTCCCACTCTCCATCCTCAAATCCTCCATCAACAGCCCCAGTGTCTATTGTTCCCCTTTGTGTCTTCATGCATTCAATGTTTAGCTCTCACTTACAAGTGAGAACATGTGGTATTTGGTTTTCTATTCCTGTGTTAATTTGCTTAGGATAATGGCCTCCAGCTGCATCCATGTTGCTGTAAAGGACATGATTCTGTTCTTTTTTATGGCTGCACAGTATTCCACGGTGCTGTAAAGGACATGATTCTGTTCTTTTTTATGGCTGCACAGTATTCCATGGTGCTGTAAAGGACATGATTCTGTTCTTTTTTATGGCTGCACAGTATTCCATGGTGTATATGTACCAAATTTTCTTTATCCAGTACACCACTGACAGGCACCTGGGTGCCCATATCTTTGCTATTGTGAATAGCGCTGCAATAAAAAAAAAAGTTCCGTTTTCAGTTGAGGAATCGTCACAGCTGCTTTCCGTAATGGCTGAACAAATTTAACTCCCACCAGCAGTGTATATGCTTCCCTTTTCTCTGCAACCTTGCCAGCATCTGTTACTGTTTGACTTGTTAATAATAGCTGCTCTGACTGGTGTGAGATAGTATCTCATTGTAGTTTTCATTTGCATTTCTCTTATAATTAAGTGATATTTAGCATTTTTTCATGTTTGTTGGCCATATATATGTCTTCTTTTAAAAGTGTCTGTTCATGTCCTCTGCCCACTCTATAATGGGGTTGTTTTCTGCCTGTAAGTTTGCTTAAGTTACTTACAGATTCTGGATATTAGATATTTGTCAGATGAACAGTTTGCAAATATTTTCTCCACTCTGTAGGGTGTCTGTTTACTCTGTTGATAGTTTCTTTCACTGTGCAGAAGCTCTTTACTTAAACTAGGTCTCGCTTATCTATTTTTGTTTTGTTGCAATTGCTTTGGAAGACTGTCATGAAATCTTTGCAAAAGTCTACGTCCAGAATGTTGGACCTATGACAAAACTTATGACATAACTGTCCTAGGTTTTCTTCTAGAGTTTTTATACTATTAGATTTTACATTTAAGCCTTTAATCCATCTTGAGTTTATTTTTGTATATGATGAAAGGCAGGGCTCCAGTTTCATTCCTCTGTATATGGTAAGCCAGTTATTCCAGCCCTATCTATTGAATAGGAGTCTTTTCCCCATTGCTTACTGTTGTCAATGCTGTTGAAGATCAGATGATTGTAGGTATGCAGCTTTATTTCCAGGCTCTCTAGTCTGTTCCATTGGTCTATGTGTCTGTTTTTCTACAGGTACTACGCTGTTTTGGTTCCTGTAGCCTTGTAGCGAAGTTTGAAGTCGGACAGTATGATGCCTCCAACTTTATTCTTTTTGTTTAGGATTGCTTTTGCCATTTTTGGGTTCAATCTTGGGGGGCTGTATATTTCCAGAAATTTATCCATTTATTCTAGGTTTTCCAGTTTCTGTGCATAGACGTGTTCATAGTAGTCTCTGAGGGTTTTTGTATTTCTGTGGGTTTGGTGGTAATGTCACCTTTGTCATATCCAATTGTGTTTATTTGGATCTTCTCTTTATCAAACTACCTAGCAATCTATCAATCTTATTTATTCTTTCAAAGAACCAACTTTTGGTTTCATTGATCTTTTGTATAGATTTTCATGTCTCAATTTTGTTCAGTTCAGCTCTGATTTTGGTTATCGCCTTTCTTCTGCTAGTTTTGAGGTTGGTTTGCTCTTGTTTTTCCAGAGTTCCTCCAGGTGTGGCATTGGGTCATTAATTTGAGATCTTTCTAAATTCTTGATGTAGGCATTTAGCACTATAAACTTTCCTCTTAACACTTCTTTAGTTGTGTCCCAAGGATTCTCGTATGTTGTGGCTTTGTTTTCATTAGTTTCAAATAGTTGTTTTTCTGCCTTAATTTCATTCTTTACCCAAAAGTCATTCAGGAACAGGTTTAATTTTCATGTAATTGCATGGTTTGGGGATCTTCTTGGTATTGATTTCTACTTTTATTGCACTGTGGTCTGAGAGTGTGGTTGGCATGATTTTAGTTTTTGTTTGTTTTAGAATTGCTTTATGGCCAAGCATGTGGTCAATATTAGCATAGCTACCATGTATAAATTAGAAGAATGTATATTCTGTTTGTGTTGGGTGAAGTATTTTGTAGATGTCTGTTAGGTCCATTTGGTCAAGTGTCAAGTTTAGGTCCCAAATATCTTTATTAGTTTTCTGCATCGATGCTCTAACACTGTCAGCAGGGTGTTGAAGTTTCCACTATTGCTGTGTGGTCATCTAACTTTCTTTGCAGGTCTCTAAGAACTTGTTTTATGAATCTGGGTGCTCTAGTGTTGGGTGCATATATATTTAGGATCATTAAGTCTTCTAGTTGAATTGAATCTTTTATCATCCACTATGTAATGCTCTTCTTCGTCCTTTCTGATTATTGTTGGTTTAAAGTCAGTTTTGTCTGAAATAAGAATAGCAATCCCCGCTCTGTTTTGTTTGTTTGTGTTCTGTTTGCTTACTTGACAGGTCTTTCTCCATCCCTTCACTTTGAGCCTATGGATGCCACTGCATGCAAGACGAGTCTCTTGAAAACAGCATATAGTTGGGTCTTGCTTCTTTATCCAGTTAGCCACTCTTTTACATTCAAGTAATTTACATTCAAGGTTAATATTGCTATGTGAGAATTTCATCCTGTCATGTTGTTAGCTAGTTGTTATATAGATAATATACTTGCTTTATTGTGTCAGTGGGCTATGTACTTGTGTTTTTGTGGTGGCAGGTATCAGTATTTAATTTCCATGTTTAGCACTCCCTTAAGGACCTCTTGTAAGTCTGGTGGTAACGAATTCTCTTAGCATTTGCTTGCCTGAAAATGATTCTATTTTTCTTAGCTTAGTTTGGCCAGATATAAAATTCTTGGTTGGAATTTTTCTTTGAGGATGCTGAATATAATCTCTTCTGGCATGTAAGGTTTCTGCCAAAAGGCCTCCTATTAGCTGGATGGGGTTACCTTTTTATGTGACCTGTACCTTCTATATACCTGCCTTGAAGATTTTTTATTTCATGATGACTTTGGACAATCTGGTGACTATGTGTCTTGGGGAAGGTCACCTTGTATAGTATGTGGGTATGCTACAGGGCTTCTCTGAACTTCCTAAATTTGCATGTCACTCTACAGCGAGGTTGGGGAAATTTTCATGGACAATATCCTCAATTATGTCTTCCAAGACACTGCTCTCCCTCCATCTCTTTCAGGAATGCCAGTGGGTCACAGGTTTGGTCTATTTACATAATCCCATATTTTTTGGAGGTTTTGTTCATTTTTAAACTATTTTTTCCTTTTTGTCTACCTGCATTGATTCAAAGGAACAGTCTTCAAGGTCTAAGATTCTTTCCTCAGCTTGATCTATTCTGTTATTAATGCTTCCAATTGCATTCTGAAATTCCTGTAGTAAATTTTCATTTCCAGAAGCTCAGTTTGGTTCTTTCTTAAAATGGCTATGTGGTCTTTCAACTCTTGCACTCTTCCTGTGTTCCCTGGATTCGGTTTCAACCTTTTCCTCTATGTCGACTAGCTTCCTTGCCATCCAGATTCTGAATTCTGTGTCTGTCATTTCAGTCTTTTCAGTCTGGTTAAGAACCATTGCTGGGGAGCTAGTGCAGTCGTTTGGAGGTTGAAAAAACACTCTGGCTTTTAGAGTTGCCAGAGTTCTTGCACTAGTTCTTACCTGTGTGGGCTGATATCCTGTAATATTTGAAGTTGTTACTTTTTGCATGGGACTTCTTGCTTTTATATTATTTGATGCTCTTGAAAGTTTGACTAATATTTGTTTGGTTTAGTCAACTGGCTTCATTGTGGATGCTTTCAGGAGGCCAAGGCTCAACTGAGCACTCCTGGGCTACATGCTCTAATCCTTGTGGTGCTGGGACCAGGCCTGCGGCTTTGTTTTCTGGCTCCTTGAGGTTAAGTACCTGCTGCTCTGGAGGAGCTGAGATGTTCCCAGTCCGCTGGCAACAACACTCTGATGGCAGCTGCCAACAAAAGCACTCTGGTGGGGCAGCAGTAGGCTCCCATGCACATGCATGCCTGCAGACTGGCACGGGGAAGCTGTGGGCAAACGCACATTGGCAGAAGGCTGCAAGTGGGCACATGCCAGCAGGGGAAGGCTACTGGCAGATGCACATTGGCAGGGGCCCGGGTCCATTTGCAAAACCACTCCAATGGACAGATATGGTCTTACAGCAAAAAGCTATGGAAATGGCCGCTGGCAAGCTGACGCTATGCTGCAAGCAGGTACAGCCAGGCAGGGAGGGACCCTAGGAGAGACCAGCAACGGGGAGTTGGGGGAGGTCCTCAGATCAGATTGAAACCATTCCACAAGCAAGCCAGCCCTGTCTTGTCCAGGTCTGGCAGCCAACAAAGGCTAGAGCTGCCTAGAGGAGTATGGTGGGCCTTGGGTTATGCATATCCATAGCCGTGCTCCACTGCAGCTGTTCCCACAACAAACCCTCTGGGCTCCACACAGGCTGGAGTTCCATCTCTGCCAACTCTCCAGGAAGTTCTCCCTGCCATCTCAGATGTTGATGAGAATCATGGGGTCTCCCGCAGCTAGGCTCCCAGAGGTCTGTGGCAAGAGTGGGCCACTCCACATCTATTTCACTCACCCCTTCCCTAGGAGCCACTCAGGGCCAGGGACAAACCGTGGTGCTTGGCAACCCTGTGTCGGGTTTCCAGCTTCCTCCCCTTTCGGCCTGGCATCTGCATCCTCCCTCTGTCCACTCTCAATGCCTTCTTTCCAAAGATTTGTTCAGAGTGTGCTGGCCTACTTGATGGTCTGGTCTCTCTCAGTGGGAGAGGCTCTTCCTAGCTGCCTCTAGTTAGCCATCTTGCTATTTGTCCAAAATTATTATTAAAGAATAAAGTATGAAAGCAATTTTCATAACTTGAATAAAAGTGAAGTTTTCATCTCCTACACTGCTGGAAAAAAATCTCTTTTACACAAATGCTTATTTTGATTCAAAAGCTAAAAAAATATGTATTAATATTAGAATCCAAGCCAGGCACAGTGGCTCACGCCTGCAATCCCAGTACTTTGGGAGACTGAGGCAGGCAGATCACTTGAGCCCAGCCTAAGAAACATGGCGAAATCTCATCTCTACAAAAAAAAAAATACAAAAATTAACCACAACCACACATGGTGGTGCACACCTGTGGTCCCAGCTACTCAGAAGGCTGAGGTGGGAGAATCACTTGAGCCCAGGAGGCGGAGGTTGCAGTGAGCCGAGACCATGGCACTGCACTCCAGCCTGGGTAACAAAACGAGAACATATCTTTAAAAAAAAAAAAAAGAAAGAAAGAAAAAAAAATCCAGCCAGGTGCAGTGGCTCACACCTATAGTCACAGAACTTTAGGAGGGCAAGGTCAGCAGGTCACTTGAGCCCAGGAGTTTAAAATCAGCCTGGACAACATAGTGAAAGCCTGTCTCTACAAAAAATACAAAACTTAGCTGGGCATGGTGGTGCACGCCTGAGGTCCCAGATACTTGAGAGGCTGAGATGGGATGATTGCTTGAGTCCAGGACGTTGAGGCTGCAGTGAGCCGCGATGGAACCACTCCACTCCAGCTTGGGCAACAGAGCAAGACCTTGTCTCAAAAAAAAAAAAAAAAAGAAGAAGAAGAAGAAAAAGAAAAAGCCAGGCATGGTGGCTCACACCTGTAATCCCAGCACTCTGGGAGGCTGAGGTGGGCGGATCCCTTGAAATCAGGAGTTTGAGACCAGCCTGACCAACATGGAGATGCCCATCTTTTCTAAAAATACAAAAATTAGCTGGGCATGGTGACAGACATCTATAATCCCAGCTAGCTACTCGGTAGGCTGAGGCAAGAGAATTTCTTGAACCCAGGAGGCTGAGGTTGCAGTGAGCCAAGATCACGTACAGTCTGAGTGAATTTTCAAGGGCAAAGCCTCATCATGGGTGCTGGCTAAAACTGTCCCTAGTAATTTTTAAAGAGTTCAGTCAAATTAATAAATACAACATCAAGACTGAAGCAGATTAATGGGCAAAAGGCATATGCAAATACTTACAAATTAGATGGAGGAGGAGGAAGATCTCATATTGAATATTCGCTGGGTATTAAAAACTGAGTGGTTCTTTTTTTAAAAAAGTCTATCACACAAAGAAAACTGCAGAAAACATAAATGTTCAGCCCCATAAATTAAAACAAAGCAAGCACCCATGTAACCACCAGAGTCCTAGAAATTGAGCATTGCCAGAAGCCCATCGGTTCCTTCCCATTTCTTTCCAATCATTAACCCCTCCCTCCTCTCCAAAGGTAACTACCATCTTGACTTCTAACATTCTAGTTTTGTACTCATTTTAAAATCTATTTAAGTGGAATCACATACAGTAGTATAGATTCTTGTGTGTGGGTTTTGTTCAACATCATGTTTTTAAGGTTCATCCATATTGTGTAAATTGAGTTTGTTCGTTTTCATTACAGTATAGTAGTCCAAGTTTGAAATGTATCATAATTTACTTACCTACTATACTGTTGATGGAAATCTCCCCACACAACAATTTGGAGGTAGTAAAAATGCGGTGCTATAAACATTCTTATACACACTACTTTGTTGCACACATGCCCACCATTTCTGTGGGCACTCCCTTAAGGAGGGAAATTCTGGAAGTAAAAATTACAGTCACAGGGCATGCACATATTCTGCTTCTACACTGCCAGGTTATCAAAGTGGTTATATCCAACAGTATAAAAAAATTTCCTTGGGCATGGTGGCTCATGCCTATAATCCTAACACTTCCAGCCTGACCAACATGGTGAAACCCCGTCTCCACTAAAAATACAAAAATTAGCCAGGCATGGTGGCACGCGCCTGTAATCCCAGCTACTCAGGAGGCTGAGGCAGGAGAATTGTTTGAACCTGGGAGATGGAGGTTGCAATGAACTGAGATCACGCCACTGTACTTCAGCCTGGGCGACAGAGCTACACTCCATCTCAAAAAAAAAAAGTCCTAACACTTTGGGAGGCTGAGGTGGAGGGATCACTTGAGTTCAAGATGAATCTGGGCAACATAGTGAGACCTCATCTCTACAAAAAAAGTTAGCTGGGTGAGGTGACACATGCCTGTAGTCCCAACTACTCAGGAGGCTGAAGTGAAAGGATTGCTTAAGCCTGGGAGGTCAAGACTGCAGTGAGCCGAGATCGTTCCACTGCACTCCAGCCTGGGTAACAAAGCAAGACCTTTCCTTTAAGTAAGAAAAAAAAAAAAAAAAAAAAAAAAATTCCTTGCTCCATTGCTCCATATCCCTCTGTATTATTAATCCTTCTAATTTTAGTATTCTGGCAAGTGTGCAACAGTTGTATGCCATTATGATTTTAATTTGCATTTCTCTAATGATTTGTGGTCTTTGGCACCTTTTCTTATTTTTACTGGCCACTTGGATATTCTTTTTGGTGAAGTGCCTATTCAAGTCTCTTACCTATTATTCTATTGGTTTGTCTTTTTCTCTCTTACCCATTATTCTACTGGCCTTCTTCTCACTGATTTGTAGTCTTTCCCATATCCTATACATACATAATCCCTTTGTCACAGAGTTGCAACCATCTTTTCCTACTCTTTGGCTTGCCTTTCACTCTCTTAAACATGATTTTTGATAAGCAGAAATTCTTGGTTTTAATAAATTCCAATATATCATTTTTTATGGTTCTTTTTTGTGTCCATTTAAGAAAACTCTTCATACTGTAAGGTCACATAGATATTTTCCTATATTATCTCCTATAATTTTTTTTTTTTTTTTTGAGACAGGGTCCAACTGTCTCTCCAAGTCTGGAGTGCAGTGGCATGATTTCCGCTCACTGCAAGCTCTGCCTCCTGGGTTCATGCCATTCTCCACCTCAGTCTCCCAAGTAGCTGAGACTACAGGCTCCCGCCACCATGCCTGGCTAATTTTTTGTATTTTTTTAGTAGAGACAGGGTTTCACCGTGTTAGCCAGGATGGTCTCGATCTCCCGACCTCGTGATCCACCCGCCTCGGCCTCCGAAAGTGCTGGGATTACAGGTGTGAGCCACCACACCCAGCCTATCTCCTATAATCTTTACTGTTTTGCCTTTCACAGGTAGATCCACAATCCACTGAGAATTCATTTGTGGTGTAGTATGAGATACAGGTCTTGATTCACTTTGTTTTATTATATATGTGTGTGTGTGTGTGTATGTGTGTACACATGAACATGCAGATATATAAAATGCTCCAGCACTATTTACTGAAATATATTGTCACTGTTCTGCATGTTATCTTTACAATAAATTATCTACATATGCACATGTCTATTTCTGTATTCCTTACTCTGTTCCACTGATCTACTATACTAACCAAGACTGTTGTGTATCCCTGCACCAATATAACACTGTCTTTGTTAATCTAGTTTTATTTTTTTTAATTCCATATCCGATAAAACAAATTGTTCCACTTTACTCTTGAAGAGTATCTTGGCTCTTCTTGGCCTTCTGCACTTTCATATAAATTTATCTTTTAATGATGTGATAGCCCGTAACTACATCTTATTAACATACTTAAAAAATATCAAACAGCCAGCCTAGAAGGGGTATCTAACTTGCCTGAGGTCCTAAGACTGCAAAACTTAGATTTGAACCTAGGAGTGTCTCTGTGCAAAGTGCACACTTTTTCACTATAACATCCTGCAGGGCTAAACTCACACATGAAAATGTTAAGCCTAAAAATAAAAATATATGAAAGTAAAAAAAAAATGAAGCAATATTCCAACACCAACTCAAATTATCATGAGTTGCCAGACGCAGTGGCGCACACCTGTAATCCCAGCACTTTGGGAGGCTGACGCAGGCAGATCACTTGAGGTCAGGAGTTTGAGACCAGCCTGGCCAACATGTCAAAACCCTGCCTCTACTAAAAATACAAAAATCAGCCAGGTGTGGTGGCACACGCCTGTAATCCCAGCCACTTGGGAGGCTGAGGCAGGAGAATCGCTTGTACCTGGGAGGAGGTTGCAATGAACTGAGATCACACCACTGCATTCCAGCTTGGGCAAAAGAGCAAGACTCTGTCTCAAAAAAAAAAAAAAAAATTATATATATATATATATGATGGGTAATTTTAATATATGTCCTAAAGAGTTGATTTATTAATAGTTACTGCCTAAAGTCCAATGTTATAAAATGTGGGTCATGTCTCATTCTCTTTCTACAGCTACTAAGAAGATGAAATGGGTAGGTCTTTGGCAACAAATAATAGAAAAGACTTATGGATGATTCCCAGATGTCTAGCTTGAGCAAAGGATGTTTACAGAAGGAAAATAATATTTCTTTAACAACTAGGCAGTGTAGCAGGTGCTTGACATAAACTATCTCATTTTATTCTCCCAACTCCAGCAGGTATTATTGGTGACCCAAATTACAAACAAACAAAAGGATTCGGAAAGGTTAGGTAAACTTGTCCAAAGTGAAAAATAAATTACTGGATATCAGATCTTAACTGAAACCTCAGGTGTTAAGCCCTTTCCAAAACACCACAGTGCTGATATCTGTGATATTTGCTTCATAACTGAGCTGAAAAACTAAATTTTCCACCAGGGAATATATAAGGGACACTAAAACAATAAGCAGCTGCCAGGGTTTCATTGTGATTAAATGCAGTAAATCACATGGGAGCCTTTTGACATAACTGCCCCAACCAGCAATCTTTAAGAACGATACTGTATTTGTTTATGTTTTTTTTTCATTTTTGTAAAAAGATGTTGGATCCTTAATACATGTTAGAGCACATGTAATATCCCATCCCACATTTTTTACAATTTCAGTGCAGTGACAGCAGAAATCTTGTGGTTTGGTTCTTAACATATTCCGAGTGAAATTAAAATGAGGGTATTAAAGGCTCATGAAAAAATAAGGGACGACTAGGATACACCTCGGTGTAACTAATCAGAGACCAACAATTTCCATATATACATATATAAGAGAGAATGGTAACTCAATGTAGGGAAATAATGTACCCACTTTATTATGTGCTTATCATACCACATCAGTAATACTAGGTAACACAGTAAGAACAACAGATCAACTACAGTAATATTCTTACCAAAGAGTAAGACTTATAATGCAGATTCCTGACCATTATTTAGAAAATTTCTGGCCAGGTGTGGTGGCTCACACCTGTAATATCATCACTTTGGGAGACTGAGGCGGGCAGATCACGAGATCAGGAGTTCAAGACCAGCCTGGCCAACATGGTGAAACCATGTCTCTAGTAAAAATTAGCCAGGCATGGTGGTACGCACCTGTAATCCCAGCTACTCAAGAGGCTGAGGCAGGAGAATTGCTTGAACCCGGGAGGTGGAGGTTGCAGTGAGCTGAGATCACGCCACTGTACTCCAGCCTGGGCAACAGAGCAAGACTCCATCTCAGAAAAAAAGAAAGAAAGAAAGAAAGAAAGTCTCTGATCCACTGAGTCAAAAGGTGGGAATCTGCTTTTTAAAAAGTTTGTATTTTCACGTGTATCAAATAGTCATGTGTCACCTAACAATCAGGATACATTCTAAGAAATGTATAGTTAGGCAATTTCATCATTGTGCAAACATCACAGCGTGCACTTACACAAACCTAGATGGTACAGCCTGCAACACACCTAAACTGTATGGTATGGCCTACTGCTCCTAGGCTATAAACATGTACAGCATGTCACTGTACTGAATACTGTAGGCAATTATAATACAATGGTAAGCATTTGTGTAGCTAAACACAGAAAAGGTGCAGTACAAATATAGTACTATCATCTTATGGGACCAGGGTCATATATGCAGTTCACTGTTGACTGAAATGTTACTAGCGGCACATGACTGCACATTTAAGAATATATAAAATATACATGTGAATATGAAGAGAAATACAATAAACTCCCAAGTGTCCACTACCCCTATTAAAACACAGATTTTTACCAAGACATTAAAGACACCCTGAATCCAACCCCTTCCCTCCACCAAGGTAGCTATTATCCTGATTTAATCATTCCCTTGCTTCGCTTTTCCTTTCTTGTTTTTCTTCTATCCCTCTAGGGAAAAAGCAGCTTTTTTTTTTTTTTTTTTTTTTTTTTGGGACGGCATCTCACTCTGTCTCCCAGGCTGGAGTGCAATGGCATGATCTCGGCTCACTGCAACCTCCGCCTCTCAGGTTTAAGTGATTCTCCTGCCGCAGTCTCCAGAGTACCTGGGATTACAGGCACCTGCCACCATGCCCAGCTAATTTTTGTATTTTTGGTACAGACGGGGTTTCACCATGTTGGCCAGGCTGGTCTTGAACTCCTGACCTCAAGTAACCCACCTGCCTCGGCCCCGCAAAGTGCTGGGATTACAGGTGTGAGCCACCGCATTCAGTTTCCTCCAGAATTTTGAAGATGGCATTGCTCCACTGCTTTCACACTTCCAGGTTGCTACAGAGAAATCCAAAGCCATTCTGATTCCTGATCCTGTATATGTGATCTGGGTTTTTTTCACTCCAGAATCATCTCTTTACCACACGGTGTCCTGAAATTTCCTAATGATGGGCCCCAGCATGGGTATATTTATTAGGCTGAACACACGGCAGGCACATCCAATCTGCAAACTTCAATCTTCCACTGTTGGCCATTTTCTTGAATTATTTTCATCTTTTCATTTCCTCCTATTTTATCTGCAACTCAACTGCATAAATACTGAACCTCAGGAATAGTCAGCTAAGTGTCCTCTGTCTTTTTGCCTACTTTCTAGGGGATTTCCTGAACATTATCTTACAACCTTCCAAAGATTTTCATTTCCACTATCATGTTTTAAACTTTTTTCATTTTCTAGCCGGACTTTTTTTTTTTTAATTGACACATTGTCATTACATATATTTGAGGGGTAAAATTTGAGGTGCAAATATATATATATGGTTTTTTTGTTTTGTTTTCTTTTGTTATTTGAGACAGAGTCTCGTTCTGTCACCCAAGCTGGAGTGCAGTGGCATGATCTCAGCTCACTGCAAACTTTGCCTCCTGGCTCAATCAATTCTCCTGCCTCAACCTCCCAAGTAGCTAGGATTACAGGATGTACCACCATACCTGGCTAATTTTTGTATTTTTAGTAGAAACGAGGTTTTGCCAAGTTGCCCAGGCTAGTCTCGAACTCCTGACCTCAAGTAATCTGCCCACCTTGGCCTCCCAAAGTGCTGGGGTTACAGCCATGAGCCACCATGCCCAGCCTCAATACATATACATGTTACATAATGATCAAATCAGAGTATTTAGCATGTCCATCATCTCACGCACTTATCGTTTCCTTCTGGTAAGAATGCTCAAAAGCCTCTCTTCTAGCTATTTTGCTACAATACCTTACTATTAACCATAATCACCCTTCTGTGGAATAGAATACCAGAACTTATTCCTCCTAACTGTAACTTTGTACTCATTTGAACGACCTCTCCCTACCTACCTTCCCTTCTCCCTGCCCAAGTCGCTGGTAAGTTTTATGGCTAGTCTTTTATACAGCATCCTGTTTTTATTAATCTTCATCTCATCTCTCTGAATATTTCCGTAATTGGGGTAGAGGTTGTTGGTAATTGTTTTTTTTCCCTGCAAAGTCCATTTCTTCCAAGTTGCTTTTCTGTTTTGCTTAATTCTCACCATCCACCTTCGATGCTGGATGCTTTCCTCAAATAACTGGTAATCCTCGGGTATTTGCTTATGATTAAGACTGGGAGTCTGGGGCTGGGTGCACTGGTTCTGGCCTATAATTTCAGCACTTTGGGAGGCCAAGGTGGGCAGATCATTTGAGGTCAGGAGTTCGAGCCTAGCCTGACCAACATGGTTGAAAGCCTGTCTCTACTAAAAATACAAAAATTAGCCAGGCATGGTGGCTATACCTATACACACCTATAATCCCAGCTACTCAGGAGGCTGAGGCAGGAGAATTCCTTGAACCAAAGAGACAAAGGTTGCAGTGAGCCGAGATCACACCACTGCACTCTGTTTAAAAATATATATATTAAAACACACATGGCAGGAAAAAAAATTAGCCAGGCATGGTGGTATGCACCAATAGTCCCAGCTACTCAGGAGGGAGGATCACTTGAGTCCGGGACTTCTAGGTTGCAATGAGGTAGGATCACGCCACTCACTGCACTCTAGCCTGGGTGATAGAGCAAAACCATGCCTCTAAAAAAATAAAAAATAAAAATAAATAGTGAATCATCTTTCTGTAATACAGTTATACTAAAACTTTGAAAGATTTTCTGCTTAAAAAATAAAGATATAATAACAAACCTATGGCTTATTACTAGTATGAACCAATACCCTATAAAGATTATATATTGAAGCCGGGCATGGTGGCTCATGCCTGTAATCCCAGCATTTTGGGAGGCCGAGAAGGGTGGACTGCCTGAGGTCAGAAGTTCGAGGCTAGCCTGGCCAACATGGTAAAACCCCATCTCTACCAAAAAAATACAAAAATTAGCCAGGCATGGTGGTGCAAGCCTGTAATCTCAGCTACTTGGGAGGCTGAGGCAGAAGAATCGCTTGAACCCAGGAAGTGGAGGTTGCAGTGAGCTAAGACAGTGCCATTGCACTCCAACCTGGGCTACAAGAGCAAAACTCCATCTCAAACAAACAAAAAAAAAATTATATATTGAGAAAATGTATAAAAATGATTTGTATCTGACACAGACACGGGATACCACAAGAAATTAAAAAAGAAACAATAGGCTGGGCGCAGTGGCTCACAGCACTTTGGGAGACCAATGCGGATGGATCACTTGAAGCCAGGAGTTCAAGACCAGCCTGGCCAACATTGTGAAATCACGTCTCTACTAAAACTACAAAAAATTTAGCTGGACATGGTGGTGCACACCTATAATCCCAGCTACTCAGGTGGCTGAGGCACAAGAATCACTTGAACCCGGGAGGTAGCAGTTGTAGTGAGCCAAGATTGCACCACTGCACTCCAGCCTGGGCAACAGAGCAAGCCTCTTGTCTCAAAAAAAAAAAAAAAAAAAAAAAAGAAACCTTTAATACAAAAATAAATGCCAAATAAAAATCATTCTAAAAACTGAAAGATAATACTATATTTAGAAGTTATTCTTAATATGAAAGCTTGAAACACACCAAGTATTACTTGCCTTTTCCAATAGTCTTGATCTTTCTTTCATAATATGCCTGATACAGGAAAAAATTCATCTATTTAACATTGACATTGATCAAATTAATCTGAGTGCATCAAAACGCATCTTTAAATTGAATGTTAAGAGTATGTTGCTTAGTGAAACCCCATCTCTACTAAAAATACAAAAAATCAGCCGGGTGTGGTGGCAGGTGCCTGTAGTCCCAGCTACTCGGGAGGCTGAGGCAGGAGAATGGCGTGAACCTGGGAGGCGGAGCTTGCAGTGAGCGGAGATCATGCCACTGCACTCCAGCCTGGGCGACAGAGCAAGACTCCATCTCAAAAAATAAATAAATAAATAAAGAGTATGTTGCTTCATATAAGCTTGTTTACCTTCTTAATGATTAACTATTTTGTTTGCCTCCTCTCATTTCTGTTTTGCCTTTGAATATTGCTTTCACTAATTTTAGATCAAGTTCTCATTTCATGTTGAAGTATCCCACGAAAACACTCATATCTATTTCTCTTGCAATTCCTCTCCTAAAGTATTTACAAAGGATGACAGTCTATAGTGAATATTTAAACTCAAAAACACCAACAAACATTATTGGGTAGCATTTAAATACACAACATAGCAAGAATACTACTACCTGATACGATTTGGCTCTGTGTCCCCACCCAAATCTCATCCTGAATTGTACTCCCATAATTCCCACGTGTTGTGGGAGGGGCCCAGTGGGAGATAATTGAATCATGGGGGCAGTTTTCCCCATACTGTTCCCATGGTAGCGAATAGTCTCATGAGATCTGATGGTTTTATCAGGGGTTTCCACTTTTGCATCCTCCTCATTCTCTCTTTGCCTGCTGCCATTCGTGTAAGATGGGACTTGCTCCTCCTTGCCTTCCACCATGATTGTGAGGCTTCCCCAGCCACATGGAACTGTAAGT
Organism: Macaca nemestrina; assembly: GCF_043159975.1. Lineage (NCBI taxonomy): Eukaryota > Metazoa > Chordata > Mammalia > Primates > Cercopithecidae > Macaca > Macaca nemestrina. The sequence goes on from NC_092128.1 coordinate 114,222,039, forward strand.
CCAATTAAACCTCTTTCTTCTGTAAATTGCCCAGTCTTGGGTATATCTTTATCAACACATGAAAATGGACTAATAAAGTAAATTGGTACCAGGGGTGGGGTGTTGAAAAGACACCCAAAAATGTGGAAGTGACTTTGGAAGTGGGTAACAAGCAGAGGTTGGAACAGTTTGGAGGGCTCAAAAGAAGACAGGAAAATGTGGGAAGGTTTGGAACTTCCTAGAGACTTGCTGAACAGATTTGACAAAAATGCTAATAGTGATATGAACAGCAAGGTTCCAAGCTGCAGGTCTCAGATGGAGATGAGGAACTTGTTGGGAACTGGAGCAAAGGTGACTCTTGTTATGTTTTAGCAAGAGACTGGCAGCATTTTGCCCCATCCTAGAGATCTGTGGAACTTGGAACTTGAGAGAAATGATTTTTAGGGTATCTGGCTGAAGAAATTTCTAAGCAGCAAAGCATTCAAAAGGTAACTTGGGTGCTGTTAAAAGCATTCCATTTTAAAAGGGAAACAGGGCATAAAAGTTCAGAAAATTTGCAGCCTGACAATGTGATAGGAAAGAAAAGCCCATTTTATGAGGAGAAATTCAAGCCGGTTGCAGAAATTTGCAACAGTAGCAAGGAGCCCAATGTTAATCACCAAGACCATGGGGAAAATGTATCCAGGCCATGTCAGAGACTTTCACGGCAGCCCCTCCCATCACAGGACCAGAGGCCCAGGAGGACAAAATGGTTTTGTGGTCCAGGCCCAAGGTCCCCATGCTGTATGCAGCCTAGGAACTTGGTGACCTGTGTCCCCACCACTCCAGCTGTGGCTGAAAGGGGCCAATGTAGAGCTTGGGCTGTGGCTTCAGAGAATGGAAGCCCCAACCTTGGCAGCTTCCACATGGTGGTGAGTCTACAGGCACACAGAAGCTAAAAACTGAGGTATGGTAACCTCCGCCTAGATTTCAGAAGATGTATGGAAATGCCTGGATGCCCAGGCAAAAGTTTGCTGCAGGGGCAGGGCCCTCATGGAGAACCTCTGCTAGAGCAGTCAGAAGGGAAATGTGGGGTTGGACCCCCCCACACCGAGTCCCTACTGGGACACTGCCTAGTGAAGCTGTGAGAAGAGGGCCACCATCCTCCAGGCCCCAGAATGGCAGATCCACTGACAGCTTGCACCATGCACCTGGAAAAGTCACAGACACTCAACCCCAGCCTGTGAAAGCAGCCTGGAGGGAGGCTGTGCCCTGCAAAGCCACAGGGGTAGAGCTGCCCAAGACCATAGGCAGCTCCATCAGCATGACCCACATGTGAGACCTGGAGTCAAAGGAGATCATTTTGGAGCTTTAAAATTTGACTGCCCCGCTGGATTTCAGACTTGCATAGGCCCTGAAACCCCTTTGTTTTGGCCAATTTCTCCCATTAGGAACTGTATTTACCCAATACCTGTAACCCCATTGTATCTAGAAAGTAATTAGGTTGTGTTTGATTTTTACAGGCTTATAGGCAGAAGGGACTTGCCTTGTCTCAGACAAAACTTTGGACAGTGGACTTCCGGGTTAATGCTGAAATGAGTTAAGATTTTGGAGGACTGTTGGGAAGGCATGATTGGTTTTGAAATGTGAGGATTTGAGATTTTGCAGGGGCCAGGGGAGGAAAAATATGGTTTGGCTCTGTGTCCCTACTCAAATCTCATCTTGAATTGTACTCCTATGATTCTCATGCGTTGTGGGAGGGACCCAATGGGAGATAATTGAATCATGGGGCGGTTTCCCCCATACTTTTCTTGTGGTAGTGAACAAGTCTCACAAGATCTGATGGTTTTATCAAGGGTTTCCACTTTGCATCTTTCTCATTCTCTCTTTGCCTGCCACCATCCATATAAGACAGGACTTGCTCCTCCTTGCCTTCCACCATGACTATGAGGCTTCCCCAGCCACACGAAACAGTAAGTCCAGTTAAACTTCTTTCTTTTGTAAAGTGCCCAGTCCCAGGTATGTCTTTATCAGCAGTGTGAAAACAGACCAATATACTACCATACAGAATAATATATTGTATTGCCAACTTTAGGACTTATTTTGCTTTCAGATTTTTTATTTGTTGAAACACCACTAATAGGCTTTATATGAAGTGGACTATGGATACAAATGTATTATTATTTATTTGTAAGAATAACTGTTAGCAGCAGATGAGTATAAAAACACATTTATTTATAAGATGGTAACAGCTATGAGACTGGTTGTTTAGATCACAAGCTTATCTCCTAGATGCTCTTGTCTCAGCTCCCAGAGATGTACACCTTAAGGTTTACATGCCGGTGTCGGCATGTCCTGCTCTTGCTTTCCACTTGACATCAGTGGAGCTCTAAGAACCAATCATATCTAATAGTATTGACTACTGATCTTTAATTCTCATGAAAATGATTCTGTTTTCCCAACTTGGAATTACCAGTAACTTTCCTCAGGGTTTGGGATTTAAAATAACATACAAGGCCAGGCGCGGTGGCTCAAGCCTGTAATCCCAGCACTTTGGGAGGCCAAGACGGGCGGATCACGAGGTCAGGAGATCGAGACCATCCTGGCTAACCCGGTGAAACCCCGTCTCTACAAAAAAATACAAAAAAACTAGCCAGACGAAGTGGCGGGCACCTGTAGTCTCAACTACTTGGGAGGCTGAGGCAGGAGAATGGCGTAAACCCGGGAGGCGGAGCTTGCAGTGAGCTGAGATCCGGCCACTGCACTCCAGCCCGGGCGACAGAGCAAGACTCCGTCTCAAATAAATAAATAAATAAATAAAATAAAATAAAATAACATACAAATTTCCTGAGAAATTCTGGGAGTGACTTCCCATATGGAAACACAACTTTATCCAGAGATCATCTGCTCTGAACCTCCAGAATCTGTCCCAAGGTGAATAGCATGCATTGGGAGAGTTGTTTCTTAGCAACATTTATCCAATCTTTCTTATTTCTTGTCTTTTGCACCCCAATTTTCAGAGACACCTGGCTTTGTTACTTCTTGAGCTTTATGAGGATTTAGAGGATAAATCTGGTTGGTTCATAGTTTTTCCCTCTGGCAACTCAGGATTCATAAGTCTTGGGTGTCAGTTAATTTCAACTCATTCTTAGGCTTTTCAGAAATCTACACTGTGTTGATGTTGTCTGTTTTCCATGCCCATTGGGTTTTTACTGCAGTTTTAATGGAGTTTCAACAGGGAGCAAGATTAGAAGCACAGATTCAATCTACCAGGAATCTACTTTTTTTTTTTTTTTTTGAGATGGAGTCTTACTCTTCGCCCAGGCTGGAGTGCAGTGGCGCGATCTCAGCTCACTGCAAGCTCCACCTCCCAGGTTCAAGCAATTCTCCTGCCTCAGCCTCGCAAGTAGCTGGGATTACATGCGCCACCACACCCAGCTAATTTTTGTATTTTCAGTAGAGATGAAGTTTCACCATGCTGGCCAGGCTGGTCTCGAACTCCTAACCTCAAGTGATCTGCCCAGCTCAGCCTCCCAAAGTGCTGGGATTACAGGCGTGAGACACCGCACCTGGCCAAGAAGAGCTTCTTAATAAATAAAACTATCTCCAGCAGGAATGAACTGCTTTGCGAAACAAGAAACTCAAGCACAGACTGCACAATTATCACTTATTAGGGATGCCACTAATAGCATCTAAGCCCCATATGGCTGTATAGTCCAACTGGCTGGTGAGGCAAGGCTGTCACACAGAAAAAACAAAGTTAATAAATAATGAAATGCTAGAAGAATGAAATTACAAAAATAAAGTCAAACTAAGCGAGAGCTACCAAATATAAAGGATTATCCACAGCTAACAGTATTACAGGTAATCACTGTCGAGTTCTAAATTTCCTTTTCTATTAGAACATAACTTTCCCCACACACAGCATCTGTACTCAGATGTGCATTTATCCCTAGATTCAATCTGAGGAGTTGAAAAGTGACAAAGGGATGGATGGCTTCCTGAATACTATGAAAATGTCCCCTGACCCACAAATTTCAATATACTATTAAGCATTTTTTTCATTACCTGAAATGTATGTTTGCTTACAAACAGGTTTCTTTGCATCTATTCTCCCCACCTCCTCCAATCAAGGAGCAAAGAGAACACCAGAGAAGCTGGAGCACAGTAAACAAGGGGAAACTAGCATGAGATGAAGCTATGAAAGAAGAGAGGCCAGATCACAGAACAGGGAGGAGGGAGGAATGTTGTGGGTCAAGTTAAATATTTGGGGTTTATTCTAAGTACAATAAAAAGTAAAAGGCCAGGCGTGGTGGCTCGCACCTGTAATCCCAGCACTTTGGGAGGCCAAGGTGGGCAGGTCACTTGAGGTCAGGAGTTCAAGACCAGCCTGGCCAACATGGTGAAACCTCATCTCTACTAAAAATATAAAAATTAGCCAGGCATGGTGGCAGGCACCTGTAATCCCAGCTACTCAGGAGGCTGAGGCAGGAGAATTGCTTGAAACCAGGAGGCAAGATTGCAGTGAGCCAAGATCGCACCACTGCACTCCAGCCGGGGCAACAAAGCGAAACTCTGTCAAAAAAAAAAAAAAAAAAAAGGAAAAAAAGAGTTTCAATGCTCAATATATTTTTGTGTTTTGATTGTGGGAAGCAGTAACGTTGCATCCCTGCCTTTCCTCTTTATTAAGGGTTTTATCTAAGTATGATGGACTAGAAAGGATAAAATCAACACAGTCCCTTTTCTTTTTCTTTTTTTTTTTTTTTTCAGAAACTTACAAACTTTCTCACAAACTTGTTTAGGAATAAAAACATGGGGAGTGACAAGATCAGATTTTACATTTTTTAAAAATGGCTGTTGTGTGAAAAATGGGGGTAATAATATATCCTGGCAAATCAATTAGGAAGCAGTATATCTAGGTGAAAAATCATTGTTCTTTTCAATGAGAGAGGTAGAGATGAAGTGGCCATATTTGAAAATATTTAGGAGGTAGAATTTAGAGAACACTGAGGGGTCTTAAAGTGACCCTGAATATTACTCAGGAGCATCTGGATGAATGGCAGCCCCAGTCCCTAGGGAAGTATATACTGCCAGACGTTAAGTTGCTGGGAGTATAAAGAAAAAAAGAATCCATTTTTTGGATGGGTTAGCTTTGAAAACCTGAGTCACCTAAGTGCAAATGTCTCACAAGCTTCCACTTCATCATTTCTCACTGAACATCTCCATTAAGGCTTCACAATCAGGAAGCTGGCAATTAGAACCTGTATCTTTCTTCCATGTCTGCTCCATTTACTGATCAATGCCACCAACTACCAGAGATGTTATAAAGGGATTCCTACATGTGATAGAGAAGGCTGAAACATAAAACATCTGAAGTCGCACTGATAAGACTCTATGACTCACAGATTCATCCACAACACTGGAGTTATTCCTGCCACAAAGGTTAACCTTAAGGAAAGAGTTAATTTATAATTCTGCAAACTCTGAAAACAAATACAAATGTATTAAGGAATACTTTTATCCATAGACTGCTTTACTAGTAACATTATAAGGATAAGATGAATTTTGAAATAGACTTTAAAAAATAGTTTCAATAGTTAAATGTCAGTTCTTAATTAACCATCTTGATTTTCTGACATAAAAATGTACAGCAATTATTGTCCAGCTGACAAAAAGCCACAATCTTTATTAGTAAGTCCTATTATATAGCACAACACTGCCACCTGTTGGAAGACATTGCTAGCCAAATGTTTTTATTCCTAAACACTAAATGCATGAAAAAGTTTATGAATTTCTGAAAAAAAATGAAGAGCCTATGTTGACTTTATCCTTTCTAGCCCATCATGCTTAAATTAAATCCCTAATAAAGAGGAAAAGCAAGGACGCAACGTAACTGCTTCCCACAATAAAAACACAAAATGGTATTTACTTGTTGGTTTTGGTAACTTGGATGAGGGGAAGGTTTAACCATGCAGAGATAGCACTAGGGAGTTTTTGAGGTGAGGCAACTATTCTGCATCCTGACTATGGTGGTGGTTATACAAATCAGTACATGGGTTAAAATTTATAATATAAAAAGTTTATTTTGCTGTATGGTAATTTAAAAAAAAAAAAAAAAACAGGGTAAGACAATACAAATACTCAGTACCATGGGAAAAATCATAAGTTATAATGTGAAAGTATTCACATAAATTTCAAAGTTTTGCTACTTATAGCTGAAAGGCTTGAGGCCCAAAAACATTAGAAAAATTCTAATGTAATACTACATGATGACATACTTAAATATGGATGTAGAATAGAAGTGTTTCTAAAGGCTACCATTGCACATCAGAAGTCAATCTTTGCCCCTAGCATATAACATTTCAACGAAAGGAACAATCTATAACCAAAAGTTAGGAGTATTCACCTTTGATTCTGGTAACTTTTATTTATTTATTTATTTTTTTTTTTTTTTTTTTTTGAGACAGGGTCTCACTCTGTCACTCAGGCTGGAGTGCAGTCGTGCCACTGCAACTCACTGCAGCCTCGACCTCCCAGACTCAGGTGATCTTCCCACCTCAGCCTCCTGAGTAGCTGGGACCAAAGGTGTGCACCACCATGCCCGGCTAGTTCTTCTGTATTTTTAGTAGAGACATGGGGTTTCGCCATTTTGCCCAAGCTGGTCTCAAGCTGCTGGACTCAAGTGATCTGCCCACCCTGGCCTCCCAAAGTGCTGGGATTACAGGCATGAGCCATCACGCCTGGCTAGGAAATGCTTTTCCCTACAACAAAACGAGAGTCTTGTTCTGTCGCCCAGGCTAGAGTGTAATGGCACAATCTCAGCTCCCTGCAACCTCTGCCTCCCAGGTTCAAGCGATTCTTGTGCCTGGTGCCTCAGTCTGTGAGTAGCTAGGACTACAGGTACTTGCCACCAGGCCCAGCTAATTTTTATATTTTTAGTAGAGACAGGGTTTCACCATGTTGGCCAGGCTGGTCTGAACTCCTGACCTCAAGTGATCCGACTGCCTTGGCCTCCCAAAGTGCTGAGATTACCACGCCCATCTGGTACATCCTTTATGTGATTGTGTTTCATCTCCCTCAAAAAGCTGGTGCATAAACAGGGAAAGTTGAGTGCTTAGCATCTAAGTAATCTTGGTATTTGCTAGATCACTTATGAATGTAAGTGACATCAAAGTTCCATGAGATCTGGAACATCTAAATCCATCTGGGGACCTTTCCAGTGCATTTGCAAATGCCAAATGTCATAAGGCACCAAGAGCCCACAAGATAACAGATCACCAGATCAGAGTCCAAATGACAAAGAGACCCAAACTAAGAGCAAAAGTCACATTAACACACTAGTTCCTCCCATCTCTCCTGATAATACACTTGCTGTTAATAAAGTGATATTGGTTGTAAGAGCAATGATGGAATATTAAACTGAGACCTTATGAAAGATGCTGCAATGGGAGGGAGAGGTTGTTAGAGAAGGTGTAACACATAAAAATCCTCTACCCTTTATCCCTTAGGGCTGCCCTTAAGCCATCCTGTTCCCAGGATCTGGCAGCCACACACAATCTTAGTTTTCTAAGTTTTGGTTGAGCCATACTGTTGTCTGTTTTTCTACATTTTCCCAGTCATAACTGGGAGGTCACAGCTATTCAAAGGGACTGCAGTACCCACAATAATTTGCAGTTCCAACAACAGGAAAATAGTTGAAAAAAGAATGATACAGTCGTAAAAGAGAATAATGCTGGTCATCTCCTAATCTTCAACTAACTAATGACATGGTTATCTTTGCACTGAGGAAGGTAAACTTGCCTGTCAGAAGCAGCAATAGTCACAGCACACCAGGGTAACTGCCAAAGCATCCAAATGGAGCAGTAGTATGATACCAGAACAATTCACAGACTTTTGGAACTATACAAGTTTGCAAACTCACCTCCATTTTAGAGTCTGTCATGATGGGTAATTTCCCCAAAAAGACTAAAAATACAGAAAGCATTAAGAAAAAAAAAAAAGGCTAGGCGAGGTGGCTCACGCCTGTAATCCCAGCACTTTGGGAGGCTGAGGCAGGCGGATTGCTTGAGCTCAGGAGTTTGAGCCTAGCCTGGGCAACATGGCAAAAATCCCATCTCTACAAAAAATACAAAAATTAGCCGGGCATGGTAGCATGTGCCTGTAGCCCCAACTGCTGGAGGAGCTGAAGCAGGAGGATTACTTGAGCCCATGAGGTCAAGGTTGCAGTGAGCTATGTTCATGGCACTGCACTCCGGCCTGGGTGACAAGGTGAGACCCTGTCTCAAAAAACAACAACAACAACAACAAAATCTTGGATCATAGAGATGTTCAGGATTTGGAAAACTATCCAAGATAAACCTTTTATTTAGTGTGAACTGCAATAATTTTAAAACTCAAAGATCTCCAAGTCCTAATACAAAAACACCTACACCCCTTCAAGTAGGAAATGGCCCTTTAGAAAGGTAAATGTAATAATCCATGGCTAAATTACACAATTCTTTTAAATCTCATCTTTTATGTAAATAACAAAAACACTAAAGCGTACGGGCAGTTCCTTAAAAATCAAAAGAATTACCCTACAATCCAGCAATTCCACTTCTGGGTACATATACCTAAAAGAACTGAAAGCACAGCCAGGCATGGTGGTTCACACTTGTTATCCCAGCACTTTGGGACCCTGAGGTGGACGGATCCCTTGAGGTCAGGAGTTCAAGACCAACCTGGCCAACACAGCAAAACCCTATCTCTACTAAAAATATAAAAATTAGCCAGCGTGATGGTGCATGCCTGTAGTCCCAGCTACTCAAGAGGCTGAGGCAGGAGAATCACTTGAACCATAAGGCGGAGGTTGCAGTGAGCCAAGATCACACCACTGTACTCCAGCCTGGGAGACAGAGCAAGACACCATCTCAAAGAAAAAAAATAATAATAATAATTGAAAGCAGGAACTCAGACATTTGTATACCAATGTTCATAGCAACACTATTCACAATAGCCAAAAGGTGGCAACAACCCAAATATCTATCGACTAATGAATGGATAAACAAAATGTGTTCTATGGAATACAATGTAATATTATTCAGTCTTTAAAAAGAAGAAAATTCTAACACATGCCACAACATGAATTAACCTTGAAGACATGCTACATAAAATAAACCAGACACAAAAGGACAAATATTTTATGATTCCACTTTTATGAGGACCCTAGAAGAGTCATATTCACAGAGACAGAAAATATAATGGTAGTTGCCAGGGGCTGGAGAGAGGGAGGAACAGAGATTTATCATTTAATGGGTGCAGCGTGTGGAGATAAAAGTGTTCTGGGTCGGGTGCAGTGGTTCATGCATGTAATCCCAGCACTTTGGGAGGCTGAGGTGGGCAGATCACCTGAGGTCAGGAGTTCAAGACCAGCATGACCAACATGGAGAAACCGCGTCTGTACTAAAAATACAAAATTAGCTGGGCATGGTGGCGCATGCCTGTACTCCCAGCTATTCGGGAGGCTGAGGCAGGAGAATCACTTGAACCCAGGAGGTGGAGGTTGCGGCGAGCCGAGATCACGTCAATGCACTCCAGCCAGGGCAACAAAGAAAAAAGTGTTCTGGAGGTAGATGGTGGTTATGGTTACCCAACAATGAGAAAGTACTTAATGGCACTGAACTGTACCTTTACAAATAGTTAAAATGGTCAATTTTATGTTACGTATATTCTATCACAATTTTTAAAAAGAAAAGACAAAACACTGAAACAAGCAGCACAGAGTTCTAACTGGAATCAAGCCATGGTGAAAGAATGAAATTTTGGCCATTATATGTAAACAGAGAGATGCAATTTTTTTCTGGAAGCTATTGTACATCACTTCCCTTAGATTGTCAAAATGCTCAGTTTCTAAAAATACTTTTACTACTGGCTGGGCGCAGTGGCTCACACCTATAATCCCAACACTTTGGGAGGCCAAGGCGGTGAGGTCAGTAGTTCCAGACCAACCTAGTCAACATGGTGAAACCCCATCTCTACTAAAAACACAAAAATTAGCTGGGAGTGGTGGCAGCCTCCTGTAATCCCAGCTACTCAGGAGGCTGGGGCAGGAGAATCACTTGAACCCAGGAGGCAGAGGTTGCAGTAAGCTGAGATCACAGCATTGCACTCCAGTCTGGGTACCAAAGCGAAACTCCGTCTCAAAAAAAAAAAAAAAAAAAAAAAAAAAAATATATATATATATATATACACACACACACACACATATGTATATAACTACTACTGCCTTTTAACCAATAAAATTTTTTAAAAATTACAATGTTAACAGGATTTTATAAAACTAATTTTTCCAACACGCCCCAAACAATACAGAACACAATAGTTACACTCAACCTCTGCATACATTAAATCTTCAAATAAATACCTGCTAGTATGAAAAAAGTACCTAATATTTGGTGACCAACTGTCCAATATGGCTCTCACAAATCTAATGCAGTATATGAAATATGAACAAGAGAATAAAAGAATAACTTCTTAGAGTCTGTTTAAAGTAGAGAGTTTTTTTTTTTTTTTTTGAGACGGAGTCTCACTCTGTCGCCCGGGCTGGAGTGCAGTGGCGCGATCTCGGCTCACTGCAAGCTCCGCCTCCCGGGTTCCCGCCATTCTCCTGCCTCAGCCTCCCGAGTAGCTGGGACTACAGGCGCCCACAACCGCGCCCGGCTAATTTTTTGTATTTTTTTTTTAGTAGAGACGGGGTTTCACCGTGGTCTCGATCTCCTGACCTTGTGATCCGCCCGCCTCGGCCTCCCAAAGTGCTGGGATTACAGGCGTGAGCCACCGCGCCCGGCAAAGTAGAGAGTTAAATGAACAAAGTTGAAGCAGATCATGGCATATTTTTCGAGGCAGAGAGACAGGGAGGCACCAATGTCTGAAACAATGAACACTATTAGGCTAAACATAACACCAGGGACTCAGATGTCACACTAACTGGGAAGTACTATGTCAGTTTCTCTAACTCCTATAATTAAAGAACAATATTCTAAACTACTGGCCAGAAGGTTTTTAGAGGAAAAGTCCTGACTACACAAAAATGTAAAACAACAGTATAGTAAAAAAGATAAAACAAAGTTAACTAAATAGATTGAAGATATCTGCCACATACCTAACAGTCAATGGCTTAATATTCCTGCACGAAGAAACTCCTAAAAATCAATAAAGACAGATAAAACTCTAGGCCGGGCGCGGTGGCTCAAGCCTGTAATCCCAGCACTTTGGGAGGCCGAGGCGGGCGGATCACAAGGTCAGGAGATCGAGACCACAGTGAAACCCCGTCTCTACTAAAAATACAAAAAAAATTAGCCGGGCGCGGTGGCGGGCGCCTGTAGTCCCAGCTACTCGGGAGGCTGAGGCAGGAGAATGGCGGGAACCCGGGAGGCGGAGCTTGCAGTGAGCCGAGATCGCGCCACTGCACTCCAGCCTGGGCAACAGCGTGAGACTCCTTCTCAAAAAAAAAAAAAAAAAAAAAAAAAAAAAGACAGATAAAACTCAATACGCAATGGCAAATTACAAAGTTTCCCCTTGCTTCATTTTTCGAGTCTTAAAACACTCCTCACAGGTTCTTTCACAGCATTTTTCCTGGGCCTGGCCTCCCATGTAGCTGTCGGAAAACCATCACTCTCTAAACTACAATCACACACCCACAAGGAGGTCTCCAAGGCTACTAAAAGTTAATCTCATGTGCTTTTCATCTAAAAGAACGGTAGCATAATCTAAAAGACTGTCACATATCTGATAAATGACTTGTATCTACAATATATAAAGAACTCTTGCAACTCAATTACAAAAAAGAACCTAATTTAAAAATGGGCAAAGGATCTGAGCAGACATTTCTCCAAAGAAGATACATAAATGGGCAATAAGCACTTGAAAAGATGCTCAACATCATTAGCCATCAGGGAAACGCGATTTGAAACCACAATATTTTCAAAAAGTTAGGAGATTTTTAATGGTTGCAACACAAAGAAAAGATGAATGTTTGAGGTGATGGACATGCTAATTATCTGATTTGATCATTACACATTGTATACATTTATCAAAATAACATTCTGTAGTCCCTAAATATGTACAATTACTACATGTCAAAGAAACAAAAAATGAAAACACGATGACACACACTTCACACCCACTAGAATGGCCAGAATCAGAAAGACAGATAATGACAAGTGTTGGCAAGGAGTGAGAAATCAAAACCCTAATACACTACTGGTGAGAATGTTAAAAAGATGCACACTGATGCTTTGGAAAACAGTCTGACCGTTTCTTAAAATGTTAAACAGAGATACCATATGACCCAGCCATTTCACTCCTAGGCACATATGCAAGAGAAATGAAAACATGGTATGTCCACACAAAAACCTGTAGGTGAATGTTCACAGCAGCATTATACATAATAGCCAAAAGGTGGAAACAATCCAAACGTCCACTAACTAATGGAAAATAAATCGTGGTAATACCTATAAAATAAAAGATTAACCAGCAATTAAAGAAGTACTGACACATGCTATTAAATACAACACAGACGAACGTGAATGTTAAGTAAAAGAAGCCAGCTGAAAAAGACCACATGCTGTATGATTTCACTCACATGAATAATCCAGAACAGTCAAATATACAGTCAGTCAATTCATAGTTGCTTAGGGCTTAGAATGGGGAGTGGGGATGGGGAAGTCAGGTGAGCCTGCTGAATAAGTACAGGATTTCTTTTTGGAGTGATGAAAATGTTCGAAAATTGTTCCAATATGGCTCTCACAAACTGAATGCAGCACATTAAACATGAACAAAAGAATACAAGAATAACTTACTGCAGTCTGTCTGAAATAGACTTAATAAAATTAAACCAACTAATGAAGTTGAAGAAGATTACAGCATATTTTGTGATGATGGTTGTACAACCTTGTGAATGTACTAATTACTTTTAGGTTTGGTTTTTTGTTTTTTATTTTTATTTTTTTTTTTTTTTTTTTGAGACGGAGTCTAGCTCTGACGCCCAGGCTGGAGTGCAGCCGCGCGATCTCAGCTCACCGCAAGCTCCGCCTCCCGGGTTCATACCATCCTCCTGCCTCAGCCTCCTGAGTAGCTGAGACTACAGGCGCCAGCCACCACGCCCGGCTAATTTTTTGTATTTTCAGTGGAGACGGGGTTTCACCGTGTTAGCCAGAATGGTCTCGATCTCCTGACCTCGTGATCCGCCCACCTCAGCCTCCCAAAGTGCTGGGATTACAGGCGTGAGCCACCGCTACATTTTAAATGGTGAATTCTATGGTGGGTGAACTATGTGTCAGAAAGTTGTTTTATTTTTTTAAAGGACTGAAAACTGTTTTGTTTTGTTTTGTTTTCATTTTATCCCGTTTTTTAAAACAGTGCCTAGCAATATTACGAATTCAATCGATTTTGGCTAAATGTTAAAACAAAAATAAAAACTTGGGTAAACCATATGAAACTTTGCCGTATCTAAAGTTATTAAATTACTGTAAACTGGCATGGTGGGAGCATAATATGAGTGTAGCTGCAGGTGTGTTTTCCATGAAAGTAGCAAAGACTGAAAAATTCAGCAGAATCAAGACCCCGAAGGCCCCTTAAGTTAGGCTAAGAAATGTGTATTATCCTGAAGGCAACGGGAAGTCCAGGAAGATTCTGAGGACAGAAATAACACAATCAGATATGTTTTAAACGTGCAAGTGTAAGCGAAGAGTTGCTACTTCTATCCAAAAGTGAGGCACCATTTCCCCCAGGGGAAAATGGGAAGGAATTAGGGGAAGACTGGAGAAACAGGTTATCAAATTATCAGAATCTCCATAGATTTTTAAAAATTACACAGCATCCACCCCAAACACACATACAGACTGACAGGCACTGATACATACATCCAATGTCCCCTACACAGAAACTCACTTTTGTAGTCAGCTCCTGTTGGTAGGGTTTTTCTGTCATTCAAGTGTGGCGGGGACAAAAAGTATTATAACCACTAAACCAGATAATTCTTTCCTACAATAATGTGGGCAGCGTACTCCCCAGGTGTTGAAATTTAGTACTACCAACAAAAGTACCCAGTCCCAACTCTTCGAGAGGACCCCAACTCTTTACAGTGTGCTGTTGGGGATGCCCAGCAAAAACTGCAGGACAAAGTCAACGTTAGCTCGACACAGTCTCCTAACTCCGAGCGGACGGAGCCAGCGCGGGTTACCAGGAGCCAAAGAAGCAGCGCAGGGAGGTCGCGACCCGGAGCCGGCGCGAACCTCCGCGATGTGACCCGTGAGGGAACTCTCCAAGCAGCAGAGCACCCCGCGCGCGAAGGCGGCCGCCCGGATTGCAGAAACAAACGCTTCTCGCTGGCGGGGGAAGACGGAGACTCTTACCGCCGCAGGAGACTAACCTGTGAGCAACAGAACCACCACGCTGTGGAGAGTGTGAGCAGTTCTTCCAGGCGTGGGGGGAGCACGGGTAAATGACCGCGGTCCGGCGCGCCAGCGGGGAGCAGTCGAGACTTCCGGCGTCTGCAGCTCGCAGGGCTAGAGTGTCGAATCGGCGCAACCGGACGCTTCCGCTCACACCGGATTGTAAATGCTAACGCGGGTCTTCGGGCCGGCGGATCCAGGACTTAGGTCGCCGGGACTTGTGGCTTCTGCTTCTCAGACGTTCGGACTCGCGCTGGGAAGGGGTTCGCCTCCCCTGGTCCCCGCTTTTTTTTTTTTTTTTTTTTTCTGCGTCCGGTTATTGCAAATGCATTCAGTCCAGTAGCACTAACCCAGGAAATTTAAGCACCGGCTCACGTTATTTCTCGCAGGTATGTGGCGCTTCCGCTGGCCTCTAAGGACACAAAGCCCCGGGCCGTCTGACCCCCACTCCAGCACTGAAATCCATGCCGCCCCGTTCAGCTGACAAATTTGGCAGCACTAAATTTTATTTTATTCTACAAATTGAGTGCCCAGTTAACACCAGGGAGTACCGGGGTAAGAAAATTTCAGAAGTCAGGTGGATAATAATAGCATTTACTTCATAAGTTTGTTATGAGGATGTAAAGCGCTTAGAATAGTGTCTGGCACTTTGTAGGCGCTCAGTGAATGTTAGCTATTTTTTTTTTTTTTTTTTTTTTTTTTTTTTTTGAGACGGAGTCTTGCTCTGTCGCCCAGGCTGGAGTGCAGTGGCCGGATCTCAGCTCACTGCAAGCTCCGCCTCCCGGGTTCACGCCATTCTCCCGCCTCAGCCTCCCGAGTAGCTGGGACTACAGGCGCCCGCCACTTCGCCCGGCTAGTTTTTTGTATTTTTTAGTGGAGACGGGGTTTCACCGTGTTAGCCAGGATGGTCTCGATCTCCTGATCTCGTGATCCACCCGTCTCGGCCTCCCAAAGTGCTGGGATTACAGGCTTGAGCCACCGCGCCCGGCCCACTATTATCATCTTAATGTCAAGCTTGAAATCCAGTATCTTTCCTCTGCGAAGCCATGACTCCAAGACTAATTAACTTTGGACTAAGGCATTCTTAAACTCTTGATCACACATCCCTATCACAAAAAAAAAAAAAAAAATTTACATGTATCATGTATGGCATTAATATATTATGCATGCTATAAAACTTTCACAAGACATCAAACTTTTTTTAAGTGAGGTAAAAACAATTTTTAAACTTTTTAAAAAAACTGCTAACAGAAGTTCTTTTCTTCCTACACAATTAGGTTGCCAAACATACATTCTATCACTCTGGAATCCACTAGCTAAATGAGAACATTATCAAAGCAACCTACCGTTCAATTCTGAGTTCCCAGAATGTTTCTTTTCCAAAGAATTAATAGAAACTAATCAGACTGTGAGATACTTTAACCATAAGGACTATTTAAATGGTTCTTAGAGAAAAAGAAGAAATAAAATAGGCATCCACTGAGTAATATTCATTGATGCAACATTGACTGTTGACTTCTTACATTTTCAAAGAAAGAGATTGAGATTATAATACCTTACACTAAGCTTAATAGTTCAAAGAATAAATCAACTAATAAAAAGCTTATGAGGTTTGGTATATGTGCATTTCATACAACATTCATGAAAATGAACCCCAAATCAGTTAGCTCCTGTTCTGTACCAGACAGAGAAATATGTTTACTTTGTACGTAACAAAACATTAAAGAGGCTTTTCTGACCATTTGCTTGAAAACTCAGAACTTAGCATTTCTATCACTGGACTTAAATCTGCTAAAGTTTTCGTCTAAATTTTACATTAAAAACAAAACTCTATAGTGAATAATGTTACCTATCCAATATTCATTTTCCTCTAACTCCTTTGTACTAAAATCCTTATTTCATTCAGATAGCTGCCCTATTCCAGAATCAAAATGATACTGATTAAAGCAGTCATCATACAGAATTTTTTTGGAAATATTTGCTGATCAAGGAATGAGTATATGACCCAAGTTGGCTCAATCTGACTGAAGGAAAGGACCACTATTTCATGCTCAGGAGAATTCTGATATACTGTCTTCTTGAGGTGGAAACATCTATCCCACACTGTCATTAACAGCCATCCTGCCCATCACGAGGAATAAAACTGATGGACCAATGCTGAGGACAACTGAACAAAGTTATAAAATGATGTCCTTGGTGACATCATTCCAAACCTGGAGCTCACCCTGTATCTGAACGCCTTGTAGGGATGTCTAATAAGTTTCCTTATTATTTTTGTTTCTTGTTTTTCTGAGACTGAGTCTCACTCTGTCTCCCAGGCTGGAGTGCAGTGGCACAATCTCAGCTCACTGCAACGTGCACTTCCCAGGTTCAAGCGATTCTCCTGCTTCAACCTCCCAAGTAGCTGTAACTACAGGCATGCACCACCAAACCTGGCTAACTTTTGTATTTTTAGTTGAGAAGGGGTTTCACCATGTTGGCCAGGCTTCTCTTGAACTCCTGACCTCAGTGATCCACCCACCTCAGCCTCCCGGAGTGCTGGGATCCTTACTGTTTTCTGATAAAGATGCCATAAAGATTAAATGGGTTAAAATAGTGCTGGTCATATTGTAAGTATTGTAAGAGTGCTTAATAAATTTTAGTTATTATTAACTCACCTTAAGTCAGGGATTCTGTTTCTTATAGCCAGAAGTACTCATCAAATACACAGTCTACCCTTCTTTTTCTATATATTTAAAGAAAGGGTCTGTTTTGATACTTCTCAACTTCTAAGGAGTCAGGGAAGGGGTAGGAGGTGGAGAGAGGAGGGACTGACTATAATGCCATATGAGGGGTACTTTTAAGTGGTTAAATGGCCACTTTGAGAAATTCACTCAAGAGCAGCAGGATCCTAGAACTATCAAATCTGAATGGGGTTACTACACATCGTGGTTGTATGTATACATGAAAGTATCATTTCCTGCATATTAATATCGTGATCCACTGCCTTACTAAGTTGCTTTATTGTTTGGAGTTCATTCTCGTAGAGTTTCTAGGATTACAATCTTATCATTCAAATAGTTTTACCTACTTCTTTCCAAGTTTTATACCTCTACTTTCTCATATCTAATTGCTTTGGCTAGTATCTCCAGTAAAATATTTAATAATAATAATGACGGTAGACGTTTATGTCTTATTCCTATCTTTAATGAGATATCTCTAGAATTTTCCCATTAAGCATGATGTTGGTTTTAAGGACCGAAGTAGATATCTTTTATCATGTTAAGGAACTATCCACCTATTGAGAGAATGAAGAAAATGTTGGCATAAGAGCTTTGAGAAAACAAAGCATTGAGCATGCCATAGTGTCCTGTCATAAAAATAAGTAAAAGTTAGACAGTATTTACCTCAAAGACACTAAGAAAATTAACATTAGCTAGATTGGTATAAATGTCCTTTCTTGCTTATCTTCCTACCAGCATGAAATTCAGTCCTGCCTAGTTTGTTTACAAGAAATTCACCTGTGATATCCTGATTTTTAACCCTGAAAAAGTTATTTATCTCTTACAATATGTCCTGTTTAATGTAAAGTTAATGCTTGCTCTAATGTTTTTTGTTTTTTGCTTTTGTGTTTGCTTTTACATGTACTCCAAGTACATGCTCTACATGTTTATTATAGAAAATCATGTGCACCTCCTATAGTTTTGTTATAAGAAATTGTAGCTGTTCAGATATGCTGGTTGCAAAAAGTAAGGGACATTTTATAATAATAATTGGATTAGATCATCAAGAAGATATAACAGTCTTAAATTTGTGTGAATCTGGCCAGGCGCAGTGGCTCACACCTGTAAGCCCACCACTGTGGGAGGCTGAGGCGAGTGGATCATGAGGTCAGGAGGAGTTCAAGACCAGCGTGACCAACATGGTGAAACCCCATCTCTACTGAAAATACAAAAATTGGCCAGGTGTCATAGTGCGCACCTGTAATCCCAGCTACTCAGGAGGCTGAGGCAGGAGAACCGCTTGAACCTGGGAGGCAGAGGTTGCAGTGAGCCAAGATTGCACCACTACATTCCAGCCTGGGCAACAGAGCAAGACTCTGTCTCAAAAAAAAAAAAAAATTATTTGGAACTAATAGCAGAGCTTCAATAAATGTGAAGCAAAGACCGAAAGGACAATTCAAAAAACTTGAAATTGTAGGCCCTGTACGGTGGTTCACACCTATAATCCCAGCACTTTGGGAGGCCGAGGTGGGCAGATCATGAGGTCAGGAGTTCAAGACTAGCCTGACCAACAGGGTGAAACCCCATCTGTACTAAAAATACAAAAATCAGCCAGGCATGATGGCACGCACCTGTAATCCCAGCTACTCAGGAGGCTGAGGCAGGAGAATTGCTTGAACCCAGGAGTTGGAGGTTGCAGTGAACCGAGATCGCAGCACTGCAGTCCAGCCTCAGTGACAGAGACTCCATTAAAAAAAAAAAAAAGAAAAGAAAAATTGAAAATTGTAGTGGAGATTTCATCTCTCAGCAATTAATAGAAAAACTAGACAAAAAAATCAGTAAGTGCATAAAAAACCGGAGCAACACTACTAACCAACTTGACCTATTTAATGTTTATAGAACACTCCATAAATAGCTAAATGCACCTTTTAAGTGTGTAGAATATTTGTATGCTAGTTCATAAAATAAACATTGATAAATTTAAATAGATTGAAATTGTATACAGTATGTTGTCTTATAATTATGAATCAATAACAGATATGTGGAAAACCCAAATATTTTGAAATTAAGTAATACACTTCTTTTGAAATTAAGTACACACTTTGACTCATGGGTCAAATTAGTAATGGTAAAGGAAACAAGCATATTTTGAACTGAATAAAAATATGTATCAAAAAGCATTGAATGCAGTTAAAGTAGTGCTTTCTTTAGAGAGGAAAATTATAGCATTACATGCTTAATATAAGGAATAAAAATATAAGAAAAGAAAAAGTATAAGTTAAATTATTTTAGCTTCCACTTTAAGAAATTAGGGGGAAAACTAAAAATAATAGAAAACGAAATAATAAAGATAATTTTGGAAATCAATTAAATAAAAGAGCTAGTTCTTTTTTCAGTTTATTTATTTATTTTTGAGATGAAGTCTTGCTACATTGCCTAGGCTGGTCACAAAATTCTGGGCTCAAGCAATCCTCCCACCTCAGCCTTTGGAGTAGCTGGGGATTACAGGCACTCAACATTGCACCCAGCTAAAAGAGCTGGTTTTTTTAAAAGACCTGTAGGATCCAGCCCTATGGGGCTTAGCGGGTGTTCTCCCTGTGTGCAGAGACAAGAGATTGTAATAAATAAAGACACAAGACAAAGAGATAAAGAGAAAGCAGCTGGGCCCAGGGGACCACTCCCATCAAGATGCAGAGACCGGTAGTGGCCCCGAATGGCTGGGCTAGCTGACATTTACTGCATACAAGACAAGGGGGCAGGGTAAGGAGGGTGAATCTTCTAAGTGATTAACAAGGTGAAGCAAGTCACATGATCATAGTACAGGGGGCCCTTCCTTCTTAGGTAACCAAAGCAGAGAAAAAAAGAGAAGGCAGCATACATCAGCATCTTCTATGCACTTATAAGAAAGATCAAAGACTTTAAGACTTTCACTTTTTCTTCTACCGCTATCTACCACGAACTTCAAAGAGGAACCAGGAATACGGGAGGAACATGAAAGTGGACAAGGACCATGACCATTGAAGCACAGCACCACAGGGAGGGATTTATGCCTCCGGATGACTACGGGCAGGCCTGGATAATATCCAGCCTTCCAAAAAAAGCTGGTAGAGCAGAGTGTTCCCTGACTCCTCCAACGAAAGGAGACTCCCTTTTGCGGTCTGCTAAGTAACAGGTGCCTTCCCAGACACCGGCATTACCACTTGACCAAGGAGCCCTCAAGCGACCCTCATGTGGGCATGACAGAAGGCTCACCTCTTGCCTTCTAGGTCACTTCTCACAATGTCCCTTCAGCACCTGACCCTATACCCACCGGTTATTCCTAGATTATATTAATAATGCAACAAAGAGTAATGTTAAAAGCTAATGATTAATAATGCTTATAATAATGATTGATAATTGTCCATGATCATCTCTGTATCTAATTTGTATTATGGCTATTCTCATTCTAACTATTTTCCTTATTATAATGAAACAGTTTGTGCTTTCAGTCTCTTGCCTCAGCACCTAGGTGATCCTCCACCCACAAGACCAATAAAATTGGTAAACCTCTAGCTAAACTGATCAGTCAAAAGAAAGAGAGAGAGAACACAAATTACCAATATCAGGAATGAAAGAAGAAAAATCAGTAGAGATCAGTAGAGACATTAGAAGAAAAATAAGGAGTTCTGTTTCTGGTTACAACTGAGTACCTCCTATTGGACCGTTCTTCCCATAGATAAAAACTAAAAACTCTGGACGAAGTACAAAAAATAACTACCTGAAGATACTGGAGAACACCCTAAGAAGGTAGATACCAGAGGGAAGTTGATGCTGGGAAGAAAGGAATGGGACCCAAGGAGTTTCCCATTGTCATGGGTTTTCTGCTTGAGGACAGGGCCCAGTTGTTACTCTCAATCTTACTGGCTTCAAAAACCAGAAGACAGAGTTTGGGATACATAGCACATCTGGAAAGTGGGGGAAAATCCAAGAAAGGAAATCACGCAAGAAGGAAAGAAGTCAGAGAGAAGGAAAACCAAACTATTTGTATGTGTATGAGCTGCCCACATTTCTGGCTGACACCTGAAACATACATGTGTCAAACATTTTGAGCCATCTAAGACTCAAAAACTGAAGGGAGGCCAGGCACAGTGGCTCACTCCTATAAAGCTAGCACTTTGGTAGGCCAAGGCAGGAGGATTGCTTGGAACCAGGAGTTCAAGATCAGCTTAGGCAAGATAGCAGGACCTCATCTCTAAACAAACAAAATTGTTTTTTAATAGCCAAGTATGGTGGCACACGCCCGCAGTCCCAGCTACAGATGTGAGGCTGAGGTGAGAGGATTGCTTGAGCCCAGGACTTCGAGGTTATAGTGAGCTATGATTGCACCATTGCATTCCAGCTAGAGCAACAGTGAGATAAGGAAGGAAGGAGGGAGGGAGGGAGGGAGAGCAAATTAACAGTATCAGGTATGAAAGAGGAGTTATTACATATCCTGCAAGCATTAAAAGTTCTGAAGATGGTATGACCTTCACAGATGTCCTGAAATGAAGCAAAAGGTTAAACTTTAACAACCCCACATTGTATATCAGCCACTCCAGGAGGGAACCACGACCAAGGATGAAACAGTTCTTTTCCACTGAGGTAATTCCTGAAGGAAGCACCTAAGCGGTGGGGTAATGAGCATTTCATTCCTAGGCTATGCACCACAGCAACCACCATCCACCTATGAGAGGAAGGGAGGAAAATATTTGGAGACAGTCTGATTAGATCTAAGATGTACCAGTAGCCCAACAAAAGAACAAGAAAAAAATTAATTAGGCAAAGCATCGTGGAAGATGTCCTTTAAAAGTAGGATTTAGGCAATGGAAAAGAAGAGCATTTCCACCAAGGAAATACTGAGACAAAGCAGAGTTACAAAAAGGAGGAGATAATTTCTAAAATTCTTGAAACTTTATGTGGATTTCCAAATATCTTGTTTTTTTAAAAAAAAAATTATTTTGAAATAATTATAGATTCACAGGAAATTTAGGAGAAAAAATGCAAAGAGCAGTCCTGTGTACCCTTCACCCAGTATTCTGCAGTAGTAACATCTTACATAGCTGTACAACAACAGTGTTGAAACCAGTGACAGCAGTGACTGCTGCCATCATGGCGACTGCAGCCGGGAAGCGTGGCTGGGGCTGCACATGCCATGGAGCCAGTGGGAGCCTTGCCCCTTCTGAGTTGGGACAGCTCCCAAACCACAGCTGCAGACCCAGGCCTCTTGCTCTAAGGAGCAGGCAGGAACCCTGCCCTCCTGGGCAGAGCTACAGCCACCCAAACTGCAGCTGTGGATCCGAGTCTCCCTGTGCTCTTAGGGGAGCCAGAAACAGGCAGGATCTGCCCTCCCAGGTGCAGCTGCAGCTGCCCATGCCCACGGCTGCAGACGTGGGCCTCCTGGCTCCAGGAAGCAGGCAGGAGGTGGGGATAAGCAGGAGCCCTGCCCCTTCTGAGTTGGCAGGGTGGGAGCTCCCAGGTGCAGCTGTGGCCGCCCCCTTTCCTCCCCCTCGCCAACATCCCTGCAGGCTCGGGGGTGTCTTCTCCTGCTGCCTGGCCTCTCTCCGCTCCCAGCACCTGCTCTGATCTCTGACTGGGGATTGGGGCCGAGCCCTAGGGCCATGAATGGCAGCAGGAGGCAGATTAATTCCTGGGCAGAAAAGGGCAGGTCCCCAGTAAGGCCCCATCTTCAGGCCAGGGAGGGCCTGAAGACTGGGGGCCAGGCTGCCAGTCCCACCACCGGAGTGGGGACTCCTGGTGCCTCTTCTGGGTGCCCATGGCTGCCGATGGACCAATCAGCAGGCCCTTCCTCCCCTCTGAGGTCCATAAAGCCTTGGGCTCAGCCAGAGCAGGGCAGAGGATGGCCAGAGGAGGAAGAGGACAGAGAGAGGATGGGAGGACCAGCTGCAGAGAGGAGTACCCTCTCCACTGAGAGCTGCGGAGACGACCTGCTGGCAGAGAGGAGCTACCCTCTCTAGAAGAGCTCCGGAGACCTGCAGAGACATCCAAATGACTTGCCTACGGAGAGGAGCCACCCTCTCCAGGGCCTCCTCTCTGCTGAGAGCTGAACACTCAATGAGAAGACCTGCCTACAGAGAGTAGCTACCCACTCCTCTGAACTAGTCTAACACTAAATAAAACTCCTCTTCTTCACCCTTCACTTGCCTGCATACCTCATTCTTCCTGGACGCAGGACAAGAACTCAGGCAAAGGCGCCTCGGCCACAAAGGTTTCTGACCAGAAAAGTTGACACCCCAGAGATCCTGTAACACCAGGAAGTTGACATTGGTACGATCCACAAAATTTATTCAGATTTCACCAGTTTTTTTTTGTTGTTGTTTTTGTTTTTTTTTTTGAGACGGAGTCTCGCTGTGTCTCCCAGGCTGGAGTGCAGTGGCGTGATCTCGGCTCACTGCAAGCTCCGCCTCCCGGGTTCACGCCATTCTCCCACCTCAGCCTCCCAAGTAGCTGAGACTACAGGCGCCCGCCACCACGTCCGGCTAGTTTTTTGTATTTTTAGTAGAGACGGGGTTTCACCATGTTAGCCAGGATAGTCTCGATCTCCTGACCTCGTGATCCACCCGCCTCGGCCTCCCAAAGTGCTGGGATTACAGGCTTGAGCCACCGCGCCCGGCCAGATTTCACCAGTTTTGTATGCACATTTGTGTGTGTGTGTGTGTGTGTGTGTGTGTGTGTGTGTGTGTGTGTGGTTCTATGCAATTTTATCACATTTCTATTCATCACCCCAGTTAAGATTCCAAACAATTTCATCACAAGGATCCCTGCTACTGCCCTTTCATAGCCACAGTCAATTCCTGTCTTTCCTGCCAGACCCTCTCTGTAAGCTCTAGCAACCACTAATCTGTTCTCCATCTCTATAACTTTATGGCAAGTATGCTGTCTTTTCAGTTACAATATAGCTTTCACTATAGCCAGTGTTACTTTGTGAGAACCTTGGTAGCATCTTCACCTTGGATTTTTAAAGCTTCTAATAAATTCCTTCAGTTAGTAGTCAGATTATCCAAGACACTTTATACCAAGGTTATTGCAAACCTACTGTCATTAAATTTCTATTCTCCAGTTCTTCCTCTTACTCTGAAAGATGATTTTTTCCAGTGCTTTACAAAACAACTACGACCAGCAGATGTGAGTGATTTTACCTTTTTTTTTTTTTTTTTTTTTTTTTTTGAGACAGATTCTCACTTTCTCACCCAGGCTGGAGTGCAGTGGCAAAATCTTGGCTTACTGAAATCTCCACCTTCCGAGTTCAAGCAATTCTCCTGCCACAGCCTCCTAAGTAGCTGGGATTACAGGTGCCCACGACCACGACAGACTAATTTTTGTAGTTTTAGTATAGACAGGATTTTCCCATGTTGTCCAGGCTGGTCTCGAACTCCTGACCTCAGGTGATCCAACCACCTCGGCCTCCCAAAGTGCTGAGATTACAGGCATGAGCCACTGCACAAGACTGGGTAATTTATAAGAAAATGGCTCACAGTTCTGCAGGCTATACAGGAAGCATAGTGCATCTGCTTCTGGGGAGGCTTCAGGGAGCTTTCAGTCATGGCAGAAGGCAAAGGAGGAAGCTAGAGTCTTACACAGCAGGAGCAGGAGCAAGAGAGAGAGTTGGAGGGAGGTGCTACACCCTTTTAAACTACCAGATCTCTTGAGAACTCACTATCACGAGGACAGCACCAAGAGAATGGTGCTAAACCATTCATGAGGAATCCACCCCCATGATCCAATCACCTCCCACCATACCTCACATCCAATACTGAGGATTACAATTCACCATGAGATGACAAACTATACCACCATTCTACTGGATGCAAAGTGGTATTTCATTTTGTTTTGTATTTGCATTTCCTTGATAAGTACTGGTGTTGAGCATCTTTTCAAGTGCTTATATATGTCTTCTTTGGAGAAATGCCTGTCTAGATCCTTCACCCCTTTTTAAATTGGTTTCTTGGTCTTTTTTAAAAAATGAGTTGCAATACTTCTTTGTATATTCTAGATACAAGTCCCTTATCAGATACATAATTTGCAAAAATAAAAAAATTATGTTATTCTATGAGTTGTCTTTTCACTTTCTTGATGGTGTTCTTTGAAGCACAAAAGATTACCAAAATTGATCACATTCTTTGTTATAAGAAAACTTATTTCCATAAAAGAAATAGAGAACGTTATTAAGAAACTACTTCCCAAAAGCACCAGGCCCAGATAGTTTCATAGAGAAATTCCACTGAACTTTCGAAGACCAAATAGTCCGAATGTTTTCTACATCATTCTAGAACATTGAAAAGGAAGAAAAACTTAACTCCTTTCATAAAGCAAGTGTAACACTGATACCAAACCAGATAAAGTCAGTGCTAAGAAAGAAAACTACAGGTCAATGTCATGAATATTGATGCAGAAGCATAAATATTAGCAAACGGAATCTAACAACACATTAAGAAAACAAGACGCCATGAATAAATGGATTTATTTCAGGATGCAACATTGGTCCAATATCAGGAAAAATTCACATGGTTCTTTCCATAAATGACGAAAATTAATGATAATAAATTCTCATACCTTTTCATTATTTAAACAAAGAAACCTCTTAAGAAAAAAGGAATTGAAGGAGACTTTCCTAATATGACAACGTTTACACACATATGTACATATACACACACATTTTAGTTTTAAAGTCAATATCTTACTTAATGGGAAACACTGGAAGCATTTCCACCAGGATCAGAAACAAAGTAACTATTTTCACCATAATGTGACATTGTAGAGAGAAATCCAATCGGTCAGAAGAATGACTAACATATAAGTAACACTATTTTTTTTTTTTTTTTTTTAGGCAGGCTCTCACTCTGTCACCCAGGCTGGAGTGCAGTGGTGCAATCTCGGCTCACTGCAACCTCTGCCTCCCAGGTTCAAGCGATTCTCGTGCCTCAGCCTCCCAAATAGCTGGAACTATAGGCGCACACCACCATGACCAACTAATTTTTGTATTTTTCGGTAGAGATGGGGTTTCACCATGTTGGCCAGGCTGGTCTTGAACTCCTGGCCCCAAGTGATCTGCCAGTCTCAGCCTCCCAAAGTGCTGGGATTACAGGTGTGAGCCACTGTGCCCAACCATAACTATTTTTGTTTGCAGATGATATGATAGTAAAACCTGAAAACCCTCAGATAAAGAATAATAAAAGTAACTCAAGTAGTGACATGATTTATTAAAAATGCAGGCCATAAAGTTAATATATGATGATCATATATATGCCTTCATAGACACAGACATTAAACAGAGGACAAAAAGGTAGAGAAAACCCTATTTATGATAGCAACAAAAAAAGATTAAATACTTTTTGGATTGAATTTATCAAGAAATATGCAAAACCTACCTGAGAAACATTTCAAAACACCCGTGAAAGATACATATACAGACTAGAATACCACCATTAAAAAAAAAAAAAACACCTTGGCCGGGCTCCGTGGCTCACGCCTGTAATCCCAGCACTTTGGGAGGCCAAGGCGGGCGGATCACGAGGTCAGGAGATCGAAACCACGGTGAAACCCTGTCTCTACTAAAAATACAAAAAATTAGCCGGCGGGCACCTGTAGTCCCAGCTACTCGGGAGGCTGAGGCAGGAGAATGGCTGGAACCCAGGAGGCGGAGCTTGCTGTGAGCCGAGATCACGCCACTGCACTCCAGCCTGGGGCGACAGAGCGAGACTCCGTCTCAAAAAAAAAAAAACCTCAACATTATAAAGATGACAGTTCTCCCTAAGTTAATTTATAAATTCAATGCAATCTAAAAGAAATTACCAACAAGCTATTTTAGAGCATTAGACAAGTCAATACTTAAGTTTATATAGAAAAGTTTATATGGAAAAGCAGAGATTCCAGAGTTGCCAGGAAAACAATGAAAAAGAAAAACTGTGAGGGTAGCCTTATTAGACATTAAAACATAATATAAAGCTGCTATAATTAAAACAATGATACAGACATATGAATAGATAAGTAGATAAGTGGAATATTATAGAAAGCCTAGAAATAGACCCAAGTACTGTACATACAGAAATTTAGATAGAAGCCATATCTCAAATCACTGAGGTAGACATTTTAGTAAATGATGCCAAGAAAACTAGGTAGCCACTTGGAAAAATGATAAAATCATATTCATACTTCACACCATAAACAAGAAGAAACTCCAAACGGATTAAGAATCTATATGTAAAAAATAAAACTATACAAGTAAGAGGGGGAAAAAAGACCATGGGTGAATTCCTATTACACTTTGGAGTAGGAAAACGTTTTCAAAACTATGATTTCAAATCTAGAGGCATTAAAAGATTGATAAATTTGGCCAGGCTCAGTGGCTCATGCCTGTAATCCCAGCACTTTGGGAGGCCAAGGTAGGCAGATCATGAGGTCAGGAGTTGGAGACCAGCCTGGCCAACATGGTGAAACCTCATCTCTACTAAAAATACAAAAAGTTAGCCGGACATGGTGCCAGGCACCTGTAATCCCAGCTACTCGGAAGGCTGAGGCAGGAGAATCGCTTGAACCTGGGAAGCAGAGGTTGTAGTGAGCTGAGACCACGCCACTGCACTCCAGCCTAGGCAACGGAGCAAGACTCCATCTCAAAAACAAAACAAAACAAAAAAATTTGATAAATTTGACAGAAAATTAAATTTTAAAATTTTGCATGACAAAAGTACCATAAACAAAATCTGAAGACAACTTAGAAAATGTAAGAAAATATTCAATTTGCAATATATCTTGTGGCTGGGTACACAATATATTATGCGGCTGGGTACAATACATCATGGGGGTGCAGCCACATGATGTATTGTGGGGCACTTTGGGAGGTTCAGGAGGGAGGATCATTTAAGGCCAGGAGTCCAAGATCAGCCTAGGCAACATAGTGTGACCCCTTCTGTATAAAAAAGAGAATTAAAAATTATCCAGGCATGGTGACATGCACCTGTAGTCCCAAGGAGGCCAAGGCAGGAGGATCACTTCAATCCAGGAATTCGAGGCTGCAGTAAGCTCTGATCACATCACTGCACTCCAGCCTGGGTGACAAAGTAAGACGCTGTCTCCAAAAATAAAAATAAATACATCATGTAAAAATGACTAATATCCCTATTTTATAAAGAAATCTTGTCAGTTGAGGGACAAAGAAACAAAAATCCAATACAAACTTGGAAAAAGACATGAACTGACAATTCACAATATAAAGGTCATGAAAAATAGGAAAAAGGCGTAAACTCATTCACTATAGAAAAATACAGCTGACATAATACTTTACCCTTAGGCAAAAATGTTAAAGCATGACAATACATCTGTTGGTGAGGCTGTAGGGAAATAAACCTCATTGCTGGTGGATTTTCAAATTTGTGCAACTCTTCTGAAAGGGTATTTTGGCCATGTCTAACAAAGCTAATAGGTACTTTTTGACACAGCCATTCTACTTCTGGGAATCTACTGTGAATATATAACTTTAAGCAATATGAAAATGTACATCCATGAGCATTGTTTTTAATGCATAGCATTGGAAATAACTTAAATTCCCATTTTATAGGAAATAGGGGAAGAACAGAGAAAAGGAAACAGAGATGGAAAGTAATCCTCTGAAAATACCAAGTTTTATGGTTATATTTTGGAACCAAATATATGTTATATATAATTTAAAACAGAAATTTAAATTAAAATTACATTTAAATGTCAAACTCTAAAAACAAAGGAAAAATGAAACAAATGAGACTAATTCTACATGAAGTTAGGACCAGGTGCAGTGGCTAACGCCTGTAATCCCAACACCTGGGGAAGCCAAGGTAAGCGGACTGCTGGAGCTCAGGAGCTCGAGACCAGCCTGGGCAACATGGCGAAACCCTGTCTCTACTAAAAATACAAAAATTAGCCCAGCGTGGTGGTGTGCACCTGTAGTCCCAGCTACTCAGAAGGCTGAGGCAAGAGGATTACTGGAATCTGGGAGGCGGAGGTTACAGTGAGCCAAGATCATGCCACTGCACTCCTGCCTGGGTTACAGAGTGAGACTTTGTCTCAAAAAAAAAGGTAGTGGTATAAACACTTGGAGAAAGATTATCATGGCTTTATGGTTTTTTTCCTTTTCTTTTTTTTCTTTTGAGATGGAATCTCACTCTGTCACCCAGGCTGGAGTGCAATGGTTCGAGCTCGACTCACTGCAATTTCCGCCTCCCAGGTTCAAGGAATTCTCCTGCCTCAGCCTCTCGAGTAGCTGGTACTATAGGCGCCCACCACCATGCCTGGCTAATTTTTTTTTTTTTGTATTTTAGTAGAGACAGGGTTTCACCATGTTGACCAGGCTGGTCTCAAACTCCTGAGCTCAGGCAATCTGCCCACCTTGGCCTCCCAAAATGCTAGGATTACAGGTGTGAGCCACCACGCCCAGCCTTTTTTTTTTTTTTTTTTTTTTTTTTTTTTTTTTTTTTTGAGACACAGTCTCACTCTGTCACCCAGGCTGGGAATGGAGTGGCTCAATCTCAGCTCACTGCAACCTCCACCTCCCAGGTTCAAGCAATTCTCATGCCTCAGCCTCCCAAGTAGCTGGGATTACAGGCCAAGTGCCACCACCCCCGGCTAATTTTTTATTTTTAGTAGAGACAGGGTTTCACCATGTTCACCAGGCTGGTCTCGAACTCCTGACCTCAAGTGATCCACCTGCCTCGGCCTCCCAAAGTGCTGGGATTGCAGGTGGCGTGAGCTACTGCGCCCGGCCATGATTATCATGACTTTAAAGCACTATATTTTAACTATACATCTCATGACAAAAATATCTGCAAATAAATTATAAATTGAATTCAGTACATTTCTATTTGGAGTAATATCATTATTTTGATGTTATAATAGTTCATATATTTAATGTATATGTGTGTATTAGGATAAAAGACAAAAAATAATTATAGAAGTGTTGCTGGGAGCCAATATTTCCACAACAAGAAAATGAGATGCAAATACAAAATCAAAGAATAAAAACCTAGTAGTCTTTATTTTGAATTAAAAGTATTGGTAATAAGTATAGAATTAACTTATTTTTCTCTCCCAAAGAAATAAATATTTCCAGGCCAGGCATGATGGCTCATACCTGTAATCCCAGCACTTTGGGAGGTAGAGGTGGGAGGATTGCTTGAGCCCAGCAGTTGGAGATTATAGCGAGCTATGGCCACACCATTGCACTCTAGCTTGGACAACAGAATAAGACCCTGTCTCAAACAAACAAACAAACAAATAATATCCTAGCCCTGTTTACCAAAAAGTCCTACAAATAATGATAACCCATTAGCAATGAATATCCCTAGTGCTCGGATTGTGGTCTTTTTTTTTTTTTTTTTTTTTTTTTTGAGACAGAGTCTCACTCTGTCGCCCAGGCTGGAGTGCAAGGACTCGATCTCGGCTCACTGCAAGCTCCGCCTCCCAGGTTCACACCATTCTCCTGCCTCAGCCTCCCGAGTAGCTGGGACTACAGGCGCCCGCGACCATGCTCGGCTACATTTTTGTATTTTTAATAGAGATGGGGTTTCACTGTGTTAGCCAGTATGGTCTTGATCTCCTGACCTCGTGATCCGCCCACCTTGGCCTCCCCAAGTGCTGGGATTACAGGTGTGAGCCACCGCGCCTGGCCCAAACTGTGGTCTTTAATACCATTCCTCTCCAAGAGAAACCAGGGCTCTTTGAAGAAATTATCATCTCCAGATGTGGAATTGGAAATACGAAAAATGAGCCTGAAATATCTTGTATCTGAAAGCAGGAAAGCTATCAAAGACTACTGGAATCACGTGAAAAGAATGCAGACATCAACTGGACCTGGCCAATATGAGGCAAATTTGAGAATCAAAATAAATAATGACTATTTTGAATCAAAATTCATTAAATCTATATGAAAACCTATGAGTTCATAGTGATAATTACAGAAAACACATTTCCTGATTCTTTTTGGTGGTTGTTAGAACACCAACACAGTGTTCTGAATATAGGTAAATAAGGAAAAACAAGTAAGCATTCACCTGCATTTTCTGTATATATTATATTTCAGGGTAACCAAATAACTGATGAGGGAAAATTCTTCTGAATAGAAGAATTCCAACTAATAAACAAAAGGAGAATAACAGATTTATTTCATTTTATTCTATTTTTTTGAAGCAGTCTCACTCTGTTGCCCAGGCTCGCGTACAGTGGCACCATCTTGGCTCACTCTAACCTCTACTGCCAGGGTTCAAGTGATTCTCCTGCTTCAGTCTCCTGACTAGCTGGGATTCCAGGTGCGTGCCACCACACCTGGCTAATTTTGTGTTTTTAGTAGAGACGGGGTTCCACCGTGTTGGCCAGGCTGGTCTCCAACTCCTGACCTCAAGTGATCAGCCCACCTTGGCCTTCCAACATGCTGGGAGTACAGGTGTGAGCCACTGTGCCAAGCCCAAGAATGACAGATTTAGAAGATCACCCAGAACAAAATAGGCAGTTGGGCATACAGGTTTGAACTTTAGAGAGCAATCTAGCCTGAAGGTACACATTCAGAAGTCATTAGAATATGATGCATGATGAAAGCCTGGGGAATTTGTGGGAATCCAGGAGGGGACTGAATGAGAACCAAGGGTGCAACTGGCCATATTGTCAACATGAAGGGCTAGGCAGAGGAAGAATAACTAATGAAAGTGGCTAAGCTGAATTAGGCAGAGATGTGTGAGGAAGAAACATGGCAGGATAGGTTAGTGCTGCAGAACGCAACGGGGGAGAGCTTCATGAAAGCAGGAAGGAAGGGGGCTGTGGGGAGAAGGGGCTGCAGAAGGGGGTCACCATGGCAGATGCAATGGAGAGGCTAAGTGGAGTGACACCTGGGAAGCCCATGCTGGCAGTAGGGATCTTTAGTTACGCTGGAGGACAGAGGTAGAAGCCAGACTTCAACACACTGAGAAACACTGAGCAAAGTCTGTTGGTAAAAGAAAAAAAACAGGAAGAGTGGCCTGAGAGCTATGTAGATTCCATGAGAATTTCTAGGAGTCCAGCCAGTTTATAACCTCACAGAGTCCTGTGAGGACAGAGTCAGAGAATGAGAGAGAAGGACTGAGCTTTGTGGTCCAAAAAGTTAAGAAGAGGCTGGGTGTGGGGCTCATAGCTTGTAATCCCAGCACTTTGGGAGGCCAAGGCAGGTGGATCACCTGAGGTCAGGAGTTTGAGACCAGCCCAGCCAACATAGTGAAACCTTGTCTCTACTGAACATACAAAAATTAGCCGGGGGTGGTGGTGGGCGCCTGTAATCCCAGCTACTTGGGAGGCTGAGGCAGGAGAATCACTTGAACCGGGAGGCAGAGGTTGTGGTGAGCCAAGATTGCGCCACCACACTCCAGCCTGGGTGACAGAGTGAGACTCTGTCTCAAAAAAGAAAAAAAAAAAAAAAGGTAAGAAGGTTCTGGCTTGATGGTATTTAAAAAAATAAAAATTATTAAAAGACAGTTGCTGAAACAATGATTCCCCAAAATACAGTGGCTTAAACAAAAGATATCTCTCTACAGAAGACCAGTTAACTCTCCCCTACCCCTCATACCTTGATAGTGTTGGGACCAGAAGCTTTTTATTACCTTTTTTTCTTTTTTGAGACAGGGTCTCACTCTGTTGCCCAGGCTGGAATGCAGTGGAACAATCTCAGCTCACTGTAACCTCAACCTCCCAGGCTCAAGTGATCCTCTGGCCTCAGTCTCCCAAGTAGCTGGAACTAGAGGCATGCACCACCACACCCAGCTAATGTTTGTATTTTTTTCATAGAGACAGGGTTTCGCCATATTGCCCAGGCTGGTTTCCAACTCCTGGTCTCACATGATCGACCCACCTCAGCCTCCCAAATTGCCAGGATTACAGGCGTGAGCCACTGCACCTGGCCCCACTTTTTTTTATATTGTTGCCTTATTGTGTTCTAGATTTGGGGTCGGTCAACTGTAGCCTACAGAGAAAATTCAGCCACTCCCTGTTTTGGTAAATAAAGTTTTCCTAGAACACAGCCATGCCCATTGTTTACATATTGTCTGTGGTTGCTTTCCCCTACAACAGCAGAGTTAGCAGCTGTGACAGAGCCTGGGTGTCCCATAAAGCTGAAAATATTTACCATCTGGCCCTTTATAGAAGACATGTGCCATTCCCTGTTCTAGGGTGTCGCCCTCTTCCACAAAGGCAAAAGAGCATGCCACCATGTCCACTGGATCTACATTCCAGCCAAAATGGAAGGAAATGTGAGCAGTTGAGGGAACACTCTTGTCTTTTAAGGGAATGCCTTGGAAATTGGACAAGTCACGTCAGTTTGCATACTTTCAATTAGAACTTAATCTCATAACCGTATTTTGCTGCAAAGGAGGCTGTGTAACATGGTCTATTCTGGGCAGCCTGTGTCCAGCCAACATTTGGGGAACCAAAAGCAGGAGAATAGATATTGGGGTTGATTCCTTGTTTTTACCGCAGTATTGTATTGAACAGCCAACTTTACTGGGTGGACAACTACTACACTACAAACACTTAAAGAAGTGGACAAAGTCAAGTTTTCCAATGCAAACAATAGGACATGGCTAAGTTTCCATATGTGGCTTAGACAAAAATTAAAATTTAAGTTCGAAAAGACAAAAAAAAAAAAAAAAGGATAAGCATTAAATGTATAGATTCACGAAGAAGTTGATACTTTACCACATCTTGATGTCCTGAAACTAAGAGGCAACTTTGAAACTTGAAGGAGGCACTGAACTGAACTGGAGTGGTGGGTGGGAGGGATGGGCTGATAATGGCCCTAATAGCCAAGGACATCGCCAGGCAGTTGGAAGAGCAGGACTGGAGGCGGGGAGATTCACCACATTCTGGCCTGGCAGATGAGCTGGGTTCACAGCTGAGTATTTAAAGCCAAAGGGGGCCGGGTGTAGTGGCTCACGCCTGTAATCCAGCACTTTGGGAGGCCAAGGCAGGCAGATCACCTGAGGTCAGGAGTTTGAAACCAGCCTGGCCAACGTGGTGAAACCTCACCTCTACTAAAAATACAAAAATTACCCCGGTGTGGTGGCAGGTGCCTGTAACCCCAGCTACTCGGGAGGCTGAGGCAGGAGAATTGCTTGAACCTGGGAGGCAGAGGTTGCAGTGAGCCGAAATCATGCCACTGCACTCCAGCCTGGGCAACAGAGCAAGACTGCATCTCAAATAAAATAAAATAAAATAAAATAAAATAAAATAAAATAAAACCAAAGGGAATAGCAGAGTTGGGGGGATGCCAAGAACATCTCTCCTAACAAAGGCAGTGCTCTCACTAAAGCCAAAAGGGAAGCTGGAGTTAAGGGTTTGGGGTGGAAGACACTGCAGGGAGTCAGCTAATGCTGATTTCTTACTAGACATCACCCTCAGAGCTAGTGTATGAACAGTCAGTGTTTTTAGCTACCCAGAATCCACTTCCCTTGTTCTCAATACCATTCCAGTTTCTCTGGAGAGAACTCCCTCGCCCCACCCAGTGCACATGCTTTGTGTGGAGACCTACTCCCTCCAAATCAAATCATGCTTTCCTCTAGGACACTGATTAACCTGGAGGTAGTTATGTAGCCTAATCAGAATGAAGGTGTATTAGTCTGTTCTCCCGCACTGCTATAAAGAAATACCTGAGACTGGATAATTTATAAAGAACAGAGGTCTAATTGGCTCATGGTTCCACAGGCTGTACAGGAAGCATGATGCTGGTGTTATGGGATCTTTGGGGTGTCAATTTCCCGGCCAGAAACCTCTGTGGCTGATGGCACCTTTGCCCAAGTTCTTGTCCAAGTTCTTGTCCTACATCCAGGAAGAATGAGATATGCAGATAAGTGAAGGGTAAACAAGATGAAGACGAGCTTTATTAACTGTTAGAACAGCTCAGAGGAGACGGGCAGGGGACAGCTCCTCTCTGTAGGGAGGTCATCCCATGGAGCATTCAGTTCTCAGCAGAGAGGGGGCCCTGGAGAGGGTCACTCCTCTCTGCAGCTGGTAGTCCTGACATACCTGCAGGTCCCTGAAGCTCTCAGCAGAGAGGGTGGCTCCTCTCTGCAGCTGGTCGTCCTCTCCTTTCAACTCTCTCTGTACTCCCCACCCTCTGCCCTCCTCTGGCTGAACCCAGGGCTTTTATGGACCTCAGAGGGGAGGACGTGCATGCTGATTGGTCCATGGGTGGACATGGGCGGCCGGAAGAGGCACCTAGTCCCCACTCCAGTCTGCAGGACTGGCAGCCCCGCCACCAGGCTTCAGACCCTCCCTGGCCTGAAGGAGGGGCCTTACCAGGGACCTGCCCCCTTCCACCCAGGAATCTGTCTGCCTCCCACTGCCATTCATGGCCCTGGGGCTCAGCCCCACCCCCTCTCCAAGATCAGAGCAGGTCCCGGAGAGGAGAGAGGCCAGGCAGCAGAAGCAGACACCCCCAGCCTGCAGGGAGGCTGGGGGGGGGGGCTCTTCCTAGACTTAAACTTAAGGTTTAAGTGAGGGATGCACGGTGCAGAGATGCCTGGGTCCTGCGCCTGGGAGGGAGTCCGCAGCTGTACCCCAGGAGCTCTTGCCCCACCAACTCGGAAGGGGTGGGGGTCCCGTTTGTCCCGGCTCCTGCCTGCTCCCTGGAGTGGAAGGCCCAAGTCTGCAATTGTGGTCGGGAGGCTGCATCTGCACCCGAGAGGGCAGATCCTACCTGCTCACGGTCCCCACCAAGAGCACAGGGAGGCTTGGATCCACAGCCGAGGTTTGGGCGGCTGCAGCCCCACCCAGGAGGGCACGGCTCCAGCCTGCTCGGTAGAGCTGGAGGCCTGGGTCTGCAGCTGCAGTTTGAGCAGCTGCAGCGGGACCCAGGGAGCTTCCTTCGCAACTCAGAAGGGGCGAGGCTCCCACCAGCCCCATGGAGTGTGCAGCCTCTGCTGCAGCTGGCGTGATGGCAGCAGACGCTGGCACTGACATCTGCTTGGCTTCTGGGAAGGCCTCATGAAACTTATAATCATGGAGGAAGGATTAACAGACTCATCTTACATCACCAGAGCAGGAGCAAGAGAGCGGGGGTGGGGGAGGTGACACACACTTTTAAACGACCTGATCTCATTACCAGCACCAAGAGGAAAATCTGCCCCCATGATCTAATCGCCTCCTACCAGGCCCCACCTCCAACACTGGGGATTACAATTCGACATGATATTTGGGCGGGAACACAGATCCAAACCATATCAGAAGGGGACGCAAGAAAACATTTTACAGGGCTCCAAGAGGGGCTTCAGCAGGCACTCTTTGCCACTGAATTTGAACTTAGGAAGATATGGGGGAAAAAAATGCCTGCTATGCTCACCTTGCCAGAGAGATTGTGTCCAAGGATTGAGCCAACAAGGAGTAGTTGACAGATGCACACAGAGAAAGCAGATTCTGGGACGTCACTTGCAGGAGTTAGACTAGCTGTGTCTGGAGCCAGTGCTCCCTTAGAATTTCATTATTGTCGCAAATCAATTTATTCCCTTTTTGTTTAAGCCATGGTAGATTGAGTTTTCTCCGACTTTAAGTGGAAAAACCTCTAATACTACTGGACCCTTGAAGTTCATTGTGTCACTTAATTTCACAACACTTGTGGGTCATAAGTATTATTCCCATTTTATACAAATGAGGAAATTGAAACTTAGAAAAATTTAGTACCATGCATAATATGCACAGCTCCTTGAACGAACTTTCAAACTCATGTCTAGTTCTGAAACCCCCAAAACAACAACACAACAGAGGCCCTCTTACTCATTTAGTCTGCACATAGATGATCAGCTAACCACAAAAGTCAAAATGAAGAATTACTTTAAAATTCTTACACGGGCCGGGCGTGGTGGCTCACACCTCTAATCCTAGCACTTTAGGAGGCCGAGGTGGGTGGATTGCCTGAGCTCAGGAGTTTGAGACCCGCCTGGGCAACACGTGAAACCCCATCTCTACTAAAATACAAAAAAAAAAAAAAAAAAAAAAAAAGGCCGGGTGTGGCGGCGTTCACCTGTAGTCCCAGCTACTCAGGAGGCTGAGGCAAGAGAATTGCTTGAACCTGGGAGGCAGAGGTTGCAGTGAGCCGAAGTCATGCCATTTCACTCCAGCCTGGGCAACAGAGTGAGAATCTGTCTCAAAATAAAAAAATTATACACTCACTGAGCGCAGTGACTCATGCCTGTAATCCCTGCACCCTGGGAGGCTGAGGCAAGAAGACCGCTTGAGCCCAGGAGTTCAAGACCAACCTGGGCAACATAGTGAGACCCTGTCTCTATTTTTTTTATTAAAATAAAATTTTAAAAATGACACACACATACCTCACATAATTTAAACTAAAACACATAAATATATATTTGATTGTCAATCTTTTCCATAGATTCAAAGCATTTATTTGAATATGTAACTGATGATTAGAGGTTGGCATGTGTGTGTGTGTGGGCGGGTGGGTGGGTGAGAGGTTCTCACTCTGTCATCCAGGCTGGAGTGGAGTGGCATGATCACAGCTCACCACAGCCTCGACGTCCCAGGTTCAAGCTATCCTCCCATCTCAGCCTCCCAAATAGCTGGGACTACAGACATGCACTACCACACCTGGCTAATTTTTGTATTTTTTGTAGAGACAAGGTCTTGCTATGTTGCCCAAGCTGGTCTTGAACTCCTGGACTCAAGCAATCCATCTGTCTCGGCCTCCCACTAAGTCCTGGGATTACAGGCATGAGCCACGGCACCTGGCCTAGAATTTCATATCATCATTTCTGCATGACCCACAACAAGCATCATCAAAGATTTCTAATATTTATTTAAAGGAGAACTTTAAAATATTTTCAGAGTACTTTGAGTGCAGAACCTTATATTTTTTCCTTCCAGCATTTTACAGTTGCTTTCCCGCTTCTAATCCAATAGCAGTTTTTTAAATGATCCTCTTCTATCAAGTCTTTCCAAAGCATTCAACTTAATTTTCTTAGGAACAACTTCTTTTTAAATTAATTCATGAGCTTATATATTTACCTAAATCACATAATTACAATAAAAAACATAACTGGCATTGGCATACATAGGCTGCATTAGTTTGTAGGGCCACCCAACAAAGTTCCACAAACTAGGTGGCTTAAAGCAACACAAATGTATTGTCTCAGCTCTGGAGGCCGGAAGTCTTGTCAGCAGGGTTGCGTTTCATCTGCAACCTGGAGGGGAAGGCTCTTTCGCTACTTCTCCTTGTCTTTAAGTTGTTTGCTGGCAGTCTTTGGCACTCCTTGACTTGTAGATGCATCAGTCCATTTCTCTGTCTTCATGTGGCCATTTTCTTTGTGTGGGTGTCTGTGACGGTTAATATTGTCAACTTGATTAGATTGAAAGATGCAAAGTACGGTTCCTGAGTATGTCTGTAAGCATGTTGCCAAAGGAGATTAACATTTGAGTCAGTGGACTGGAAAAGGGAGACCCTCCCTCAATCTGGGTGAGCACAATCTAATCACCCACCTGTGGAGCCAGAATGAAAGCAGGCAGAGGAACATGGAAAGACTAGACTGGCCTAGCCTCCCAGACTACATCTTTCTCCTGCGCTGGATGCTTCCTGACCTGGAACACTGGACTCCAAGTTCTTCAGCTTTGGGACTCTGACTGGTTTCCTTGCTCCTCAGCTTGCAGATAGTACATATTGTGGGAACTTGTAATCATGTAAGTCAATACTCCTTAATAAACTCCTATATATATCCTATTAGGTATGTTCCTCTAGAGAATCCTGACTAATACGCATCTGTGCATCCAACTTTCCTCTTCTCATAAGGACATCAGTCATACTAGATAGGACTCCCCTAATAACCTCATTTTAATTTGATTACCTCTGTAACAACCCTATCTCCACAAACAGTCACATTCTGAGGAACTAAATGTTAGGACTTCAATGTATCTTTTTTGGGGGGATGCAATTCCACTCAGGGTAGTCCATTCACTACCCTGACTCTTGGTAAGTCTATCACCCAGGTGGTGGGAAAAAAAGTGGGTGTGCTGTCCTAGAGCTGTGGGTAATTGGCATGAGTTAGCACATTTTGCAGAAGAAAAATAAAATACTGGTCAATAAAAGGAGTCAATAAAAAAATCCCACTGCAGATTACAGAGGAAGTCAATAGGGGTGGAGAGGTACATGATGAAACAAATAGTTGAATCATTTTTATGGTAAACATTTTAAATCACTGCTGCTTCCTTTTTCAAAAATAAGGAAGATTTTCCTGGTTTCCTGTGCACTCTCCTCTGAGGAAGGAAGAGTTCCTTCAATTTTTTTTTTTTTGAAATAGTTTCACTCTTTTTGCCCAGGCTGGAGTGTAATGGTGTGATCTCAGTTCACTGCAACCTCCGCCTCCCGGGTTCAAGCAGTTCTGCTGCCTCAGCCTTCTGAGTAGCTGGGATTACAGGCATGCGCCATCACGCCTGGCTAATTTTGTATTTTTAGTAGAGATGGGGTTTCTCCATGTTGGTCAGGCTGGTCTCAAACTCCCAACCTCAGAGATCTGCCCACCTCAGCCTCCCAAAGTGCTGGGATTATAGGTGTGAGCCACCGCACCAGGCCGTTCCTTCAAATCTTAAAGGCGATCCAGATGCATCTCTGTCGAGGGTATTTGGGTTTTGTTTTGTTTTTTCCTGCTATAATGAAAAATATGGGAATCCTTCCTTCACTGTGTGTTCCTCACATTCAAAATTTTAGAAGATACATATATTTTTCTGTTTTCAAACCTCTCTCACCTGTATTTATAAATAAGTTCACATTTACATTTATTCTCCTTTTTTTTTTTTTTCCTAGATAATTATTTCTACCTGTACTTGCAGAACCTTACTCAGTGGCCCCCTCCCCTGGTAGCATCTCAGAGGACTTCATGAATAAGCTAATATATGCTGGATACTGCACTCTCCTGCTTCTGCCTGAGATGCTTTCAAAACTACAACATCTTGGTTGAGTGTGGTGGCTCACACCTGTAATCTCAGCACTTTGGGAGGCCAAGGCAGAGGACCTCTTGAGTGCATGAGTTTGAGATAATGCGGGCAGTATAGCAAGCCCTTGTCTCTACAAAAAAATTAAAAATCAGCTGGGCGTGGTGGCATGCGCCTATAATCCCAGCTACTCAGGAGGTTCCACCGGGAGGCAGAGACTACAGTGAGCTGAGATGAGCCACTGCACTCCAGCCTGGGTGACAGGGTGAGACCCCATCTCAGAAAAAAAAAAAAAAAAAAAAAAAAGTTGAAGACAGCTGGCTTGCCCCTTGCACCATGTAAGATGCAGTGAGAAAGTACCATCTTTGAAGCAGACTGAGCCCTCACCAGACACTGAATCTCCTGGCACCTTGATCTTAGATTTCCCAACCGCTAGAACTAAGAGCCATAAATTTCTGCTGTTTATAAACTACCCAGTCCAAGGTATTTTGTTATAGTAGCCCGAATAGACTACGACAATACATGATGTTATTTTTTGGACTGTAGTGTTCATCAACTCTTTGGAGATGACCATGCCAGACCTCTCTCCAGTGATTATCCCTGGGTGCATGTACCTTGACTTCCTCCTCACCTCTACATATCTGGCATTCACCCTCAGCTTCCTGCCCTTCCAAGTAGCCTTACTGGACGGGATCCAAGGGCACTGTGTCCTGCATGGCCATATCTGATCCATGGGAAACACAAAAACATCCTGGGACGCCTCTGCATGAGTGGGCTGACAGCCGACCACTGCCTGCCTTTTTCAGGTGGGCAGTAAGTGACCAGAGAGTCTCCATGTGCACCAACATACCTGACAAGCTCCCCAAATGGCTGGAAGCCTGTAGGCATGAAGTGAAGGAAATGGGCTGCCTGAAGCTTCCCTCAGTGGGGAGGAGGTAAACTCACAGCACAGCAAAAGCTCTGTGAGATTTCTCTTCTTCGTTTTTTCGTTTTTCTTTTCCTTTTTTTTTTTTTTTTTTTTTTTTTTTGAGATGAAGTCTCACTCTGTTGCCCAGACTGGAGTGCAGGGGCACGATCTCGGCTCACTGCAAGCTCCACCTTCCGGGTTCAAGCCATTCTCCTGCCTCAGCCTCCCGAGTAGCTGGGACTACAGGTGCCCGCCACCACGCCCGGCTAATTTTTTGTATTTTTAGTAGAGATGGGGTTTCTCCGTGTTAGCCAGGATGGTCTCAATCTCCTGAACTGGTGATCCTCCCGCCTCAGCCTCCCAAAGTGGTGGGATTACAGGCGTGAGTCACCACGCCTGGGCTTTTTTTTTTTTTTTTTTGATACCAAGTCTCGCTCTTGTTGCCCAGGCTGCAGTGCAATAGCACAATCTTGGCTCACTGCAACCTCTGCCTCCCAGGTTCAAGCGATTCTCCTGCCTCAACCTCCTGAGTAGCTGGGATTACAGGCACGTGCCAC
This sequence comes from Macaca nemestrina, assembly GCF_043159975.1. Classification (NCBI taxonomy): domain Eukaryota; kingdom Metazoa; phylum Chordata; class Mammalia; order Primates; family Cercopithecidae; genus Macaca; species Macaca nemestrina. The sequence continues at coordinate 114,263,545 of NC_092128.1, forward strand.
CATGCCTGGCTAATTTTTTTTTTTTTTTTTTTTTTTTGTAGTTTTAGTAGAGATGGGGTTTCACCATATTGGCCAGGCTGGTCCTGAACTCCTGACCTCAGATGATCTGCCCCCCTCGGCCTCCCAAAGTGCTGGGATTACAGGTGTGAGCCACGGCGCCTGCCCCTTTTTTTCTTTTTTAGAGATAGAGTCTGGTTCTGTCGCCCAGGCTGGAGTGACATGGGGAGATCTCAGCTCACTGCAACCTCTGCCTCTCAGGTTCAAGCGATTCTCCTGCATCAGCCTCCGGAGTAGCTAGAACAACACAGGTACGCCCCACTGTGCCCGGCTAATTTTTGTATTTCTAGTGGAGAGGGAGTTTCACCATGTTGCCCAGACTGATCTCAAACTCCTGACCTCAAGTGATCTGCCTGCCTCGGCCTCCCAAAGTGCTGGGATTACAGGCATGAGCCACCGCACCTGGCCTCTGTCAGAGATTTCTTCACCAAACCCCCCTTCCACTCTCAAATTCCTTCTTTTTATTTATTTGATTTCTTTACTTTTATTATTTATTAATTTATTTATTTTTATATGGAGTCTCACTCTGTCGCCCAGCCTATAGTGCAGCAGTGATAGCACTGATAGCACTACTTTTTGTGTTTTTAGTAGAGACAGGGTTTTGCTATGTTGCCCAGGCTGGCCTCAAGCAATCTGCCTGCCTAGGCCTCCTAAAGTGCTGTGATTACAGGTGGCTCCCCCCCGATTCCTTCTTATATCCTTAGAGATCTGTCCCTAGAATTTCACATCAGTGTATCTTGTTGTCCTAATCAAAATCTATATTTTCATATCTTGTTACACATAGGGGAAAAACAGCCAAGAGAATGACACAGAAATGGAGCTGGAGCCTTAATACTCCTCCTAACTGTTAATCTGTTTGGATGGGGTTTCTGTCACTTGTGGCCTACAGCAGTCTTACTGTCCCCCCAACCTCCCACAGAGTTCTTCAGGTTGAAGAGAGTCACCACTTTGTAGAATGGGAAGCTCTTATTCAAAAAAGTAGAAACTGAATACAAAACTAGACTTTAGAAGGATAAGGTAAATAAATCAATGCATTCATAACACATCGTTACCAGAAAGTGAGGGGGTTAGAGGCCTCATCCTTAAATTCTGCTCTCAAGGACATGGAGGGCCCCTCTCACAGGTTTTCCCAAAGCTCCTCTGGGTGTACTGGTCTGACTCAGCAAGTGAACATCTGTGGTTTTGCCTAGCCAGCATCCCTTCTCCTAGCAGTAGCACTCAGCATGTCCTTTTGGGGAATCACTCTTTCCTCTTGTGGTTTATTTAAAGTGACAGCACAATCAGACCCCAGAGTTTGGCTTATGTCCTAGGCCTTGCCAGTGAAAATATGGTACCTCATTAGTGGCAGTTATTTTTCCGAGAAAGGACATATCATGGCCCAAGGGGCAGCAGCAGGTGGGTGGAAGAGACAGATAACAAACAATAAGCTAAATAAACAAATTCAGTCAGGAGCTAAATAAATGTCACTCAGGAGCAAGACAGGTAGCAATTTTGAATGGAGTGATTAGGGTAGTTCTCAATGAGGCAGCATTTGAGCGAAGATCAAGAAGAGTGAGAAGTAGTTGAGCATTCCAAACAGACACCAGCCCGTGCAAAGACCCTGCAGCAGAGCCCTGTCTGCTTTGCACAAGAAATAGCACAGAGGCCAGAATGACTGGAGCAGAGTGAGCCAGTGGGGAGGCAGTAATATGAGGTTGCAGGAGTAACAGAGGAGCAGATCAGGCAGGGCTTTTGCTTTTACCCAGAGTTTGGGAAACCACTGGGAAGGTTTTCGGCAGAGGAGGAATTTGATCTGGCTTTCTTTTATTAAGGTCACTCTGGGTGCTGTATGAGGACAGGCTGCAGGAAGAGGACCACTGTCATGACCAGGTAGGAGATGATGGAGGCAGAGGTAAGAAGTGGTCAGGCTCTGGGTATGCTAGGGAGATCCAACCAACAGAATTTTTGGGCCCTGGAGGTGGGATGTGAGAGAAAGGTGAGTGCCAGATAACAGCAAGGTTTCTGGCCTTGACAGCTGGAAGATGGAGTTGCCATCGAGATGGTGATGCTATGGAGAAGAGATCAGGGGCACAGATTTGGATGTGTTGAGATTGAAATGTATTTTAGAGATCCAAGAGGAGGTATTAAGTAGGCACCTGCACAGAGGAGTATGGCGTTCAGGAGACAGGTCCCTCCTGGAGATAAAAATTCAAAGCCAAGCCTTCTCTCTCCGCACTCAACAAAACCTCACTTAAACAGGCTTGTCAGGTCATGGAATAAAGTAATAGAACTCTTGGTTGGGGAAAATGCCGGTCAACCTTACCCGTCAGAACGCTGCCTTTAAGATCAAAGAGATCTCTTTCCTTCAGCCTAATCCACCCCGCTCCCTGGTTTCCCCTCAGCCCCACTAGGCTAGAAGCTCCCTGGCTTCTCCCACATCAGGATCCCCAACAAGCCCATTCCCAGGTGGATAAGAGCCCAGGCAGTTCCCTAGACCACGTTCACTTCCTAGCTACCCAAGAACAGGACATCGCAGACACCGGCCTCCTGGAATATTCCCCTCCGCTTCTCACATTTACAGGAAAGACTCAAGTAAGCCTCCGCGCCAGTTCAGTCGGCCCGGGGCCACCAATACCAAAGGGATTCAGTGGGTTCTACGTGGTGAGTGGGGGGCGGATAAGAGAGATGCGACACCCCCTCGACCCCCCAACGCCGGGGCCAGGCACACCGTGAGGGGCCCAGCCACTTCCATATGCCCTCCGGCCGGCGAGCACCTACCACCCACCCCTCGCCACCAAGCTGGGTGCAGAGAAGAGGTCAGGCGCACGGACGGTTCTTACGGGCCCAGGCGCCAGGCCCAGGGCACAGAGGCCGGGATCTCACGCGCGACCGCACGAGGCCGGGACCCTCCCTCCCCTTCCAGTCCACTCCCTTCCCCTCCGCCTCCAGTCCTCTCCCGGTCTCCGCCATCCCGCGTCTGGGCCCCCGCCCCCCAGCGGGGCAGCCAATCGGAGCTGGGATCCCGCCCCGGTCCGCAAAGCCAGTGGCGCCCGGAGGCTGCACGGAGAGCGGTGCCCGCGTCAGGTGAGGCGCGCGCGGGGAACGGGGGTCGCGCGCAGGGGAGCGGGGGTCGCGCGCGGCTTCCATAGAGCGCTCGGACCTGAGCTTGAAGCCCCAGGCCCGCAAGAGGCCCGGGCCCGCGGCCGCCAGAGCCGGGACGCACCCTGGGCGCCGCCTGCCCCGCCCCGCCCCGCCCGGGCCCGGAGTGAGGACGCGGTCGGAGGCCCAGCAGCGCAGGTCCCGGCAAGGGGCTTTCTCAACTACACAAAAGACAGTCTAAAAAATTAAGTCTCCATTTCGGTTAAGACTGCCCGTAGTTTCGGTTTTTATGTAGACCCAAGAGGGCAGGCTCGGCTTCCGCGTGCCGCGTAGTCCGGCGGCTCCAGGAGCGCGAGCGGCTGGGCCCGGGCGTAGCCACCGCAGGGCCGCGAGCTCTGCCGGGGCCGCCTGGGATGCCCTGAGGTCTGCTCCGCGGGGGCGAACCCTGAGGCGCCGCGCGAGGCACTTGGCCTCTCCTAGCCCCGCTTTCGTCTTTGGAAACTGGAAACTATCACTTATTTCATAGACGGTGTGAGGGTTACATGACAGTGTTCTGTAAAGTGCACTCTACATATGAAGTGCTCAGAAATATGGCTAGTAATGAGGGTATTTATAAACTACTTAAATTATAAAAAGAGTTTGCGACATCAGACTTACAGTTTTGGATACTAATTTTTTCCACTTAACGTTCATTATATGATAGGAGTTTACCATCCTATTATACCGCTGTGTGATCTGATCTTGGGCACGTTAACCAACCTCTTGGTGCCTCGATTTTCTTCACATGTAAAAGTGGGGATAATCATAATGCTTACTTGGTAGGATAGCCGTGAAGAATAAGTGACTTATCGAACATAAATAGCTTACAATAGGGTTTTCAGCATGGGAAGGATTCGGTGAATGTTAGTTGTCATCATCACCACCTACAAAGCAAGCAATACTGTGTTGAAAGTTTTTCCATCATTAATGTAATTTCTATGGTACGATTTCCAAGAAGATATTAAAATTATGGAAATAAAGGTATTGGTATATTGCTAATTATTTCCCAAAAGATTGTATTGATAAATATGTTCATCCTTCCCTTAACGGTATGCATTCCAGAAAAACAAACTTAAGTCAAATGTTAGACAAAGTATCAGAAGGGAGATTCTGTAGCCAGGGAGCTAAAAATTACAAAAGGGTCTCTAATTATACTTGGCCTTTTTAAGGAATAATTCTCAGTGTGTTTTTCCGCATTTCATATGTAATCTTTACTGGGTTTTTTTGTTGTTTGTTTTGTTTTGTTTTGTTTTGTTTGAGACGGAGTCTCGACCTGTCCCCAGACTGGAGTACAGTGGCACGATCTTGGCTCACTGCAACCTCCTCCTGCTGGGTTGAAGCTATTCTCCTGACCTGAGGTGGTCTACCCACCTTGGCCTCCCAAAGTGCTGGGATTATAACAGGCGTGGCATGAACCACTGCGCCCGGCCGATCTTTACTTTTTTATTCTTTGTACCCCCTGCCTATCCAGTTAGCATCTGATTAAAGTCAAAGATTTGCCACTTTGGGCCACATCTGTTAATTTTCATCTTTGTTCTAATTGTATTTAGTTTTTGATCTACACTACTTATTACTCCCAGTCATTTTTTATAGAACTGAAAATCTGGTAAAATACTCAAAATTGCATAGACTTCTATGTAGAGGCGACACTCCACCAGAACCGTGGGCTGACAGGGAATCCCACCGTGCAGGAGCTGCGTGCGTTTTCATTTCTGATTCTCTTTGGCGTATCCAGGACTCTGATGACATGATCATATATATATCAGTAGTAACAGGTTGGGCCATTTGTTTTTTGTCATAAATCATATATTTAAGATTTTAGAAATAAGTTGATAGCCATATATTTTGGAATTTGAAAAAGACATTTCATGACTCAGCTTCAAATTAAGCTTTAATCAAATAGTGAAACTTTTCTTTTTTTTTTTTTTTTTTGAGAGGGAGTCTCGCTCTGTCGCCCAGGCTGGAGTGCAGTGGCCGGATCTCAGCTCACTGCAAGCTCCGCCTCCCGGGTTTATGCCATTCTCCTGCCTCAGCCTCCCGAGTAGCTGGGACTACAGGCGCCCGCCACCTCGCCCTGCTAGTTTTTTTTTTGTATTTTTTAGTAGAGATGGGGTTTCACAGTGTTAGCCAGGATGGTCTCGATCTCCTGACCTCGTGATCCGCCCGTCTCGGCCTCCCAAAGTGCTGGGATTACAGGCTTGAGCCACCGCGCCCGGCCGAAACTTTTCATTAATGGACAGTGTATATACCTTTTTGTTTATTAAAAAAAAAAAACCACTGAATGTAGTGCCTTTGTGACAGGGGAGGTTAGTTCCTGACAGTGTTCTCTTGAGTCTTTTTGTTTGTTTGTTTTTTGAGACGGAGTCTCACTGTGTTGCCCAGGCTGGAGTGCAGTGGCACCATCTTGGCTCACTGCAACCTCCACCTCCTGGGTTCAAGTGATTCTCCTTCCTCAGCTTCCTGTAGCTGGGATTACAGGAACACACCACCACGACCAGCTAATTTTAAAATTTTTAGGACAGACAGGCTTTTGCCTTGTTGGCTAGGTTGGTCTCGAACTCCTGCTCTCAATCCACCCACCTAGGCCTCCCCAATGTGCTGGGATTTACAGGCGTGAGGCACTTCACCCGGCCTCTCTTCAGTCTTTGAACTGTGAGCAACTAGCTACATTACATGAGCTGCTAGATCTGCCTTACAGTCAGAAACGAAGGTTGAACTCTCAGAAACAGTGATATATATATATACACACTGATATTTCAAAAGTACAGTGCCCCAAATTGATCCACAAAGGAATGAAGGTCATTTGCAACAAAATCATGTAGAATAGTAACAAATAAATAGAAGATAAATATAGCCAGGAATTGAGATGAGAGAAAGTATAAGTACAAGAAACTATTGCAGGGAAAAAAAGAATAAAGTGTTTCAGTGCTATCCAATAGAATTTTCTATGATTATGAAAATGTGCTATATTTAGTTAGTTTACATTCCAATAGCCACTCTGTCTAGTGGCTCCCTTATAGGTCAGTGCAGGCCTATATTTTTGTAGTTGAGTCCCAAATTTGTTTCTAGAAAGGTAAACTTGGTCAGTTACATGGTTCTTGTCATTTGAAAGTAAAACATACATAGCAACTTCATTCATTCATTCATTCATTCATTCATTCATTGATCCCCCAAATGTTAATGGCCTTGAAGGAAGCAGAACCTTTCCTGATTCTCAGCTATAGGAAAAATTTTCTGTGGGCTTCATTATCAGAGCACCTTGATATGTTATTGCCCTGTGAAAGTCTGTTCAGTTAAGGAATTGGGGCTAGGAGGGATGCAGTCAGTGAAAGTGGCATAATTTGTAATGTTTTTTAGAGTTTTGAATAATTATGCTAACTAACCTTTATAGAAAAGTTTAGATAAATAAGCAAAAAGAAAGTAGTCACTAAAAGTTTCACCACTCAGAGACGTAATTACTGTTAATATTTTGATGTCTATATTTCCAGACTTGTGTCCCATGTAGCTATTATATTTTTCTCGATAGATTCCAAAGTATCCAACTCCCTCCAGGGCAAGAGTTGCTTTTACCTTTACCCTTAGACCTCTGAGGCTGGCAGCTGGCCCCACCTGAGAGGGTCACCCTCTCCCTTATCCTTCCCTATACTTCTGGAACAAGGAGGAAGGTCACAGCTGTAGTTCATTCTGCATGATGAGTAATCCAGGCTTTTTCAACTCTGGCATTGTTGACATTTTGGGCTGGATAACTCTTTGTTGTGTGTGTGTAGTGGGGGTAGGAAGGTGTCCTGTGCATCATAGGATGTTTTGAAGCATCCGTGGCCTTTCCCTACTAGACGCCAATGGCACATACCCTTTTCCCCCGAGTACAACAATCAGAAATGTCAGTGAGAACTACTGGGTTAATGAAAATCAGTAATTTATTGCTGACAAAGCTCTAGAGTTTCAGATTCCAATTTGCATGTGGGAGAGAGACTGAAATCAAAAGGGAAACATAATGTAAGCCAAGGAAGCTGTTTAGTCCTGGCTGTGCTATTAATTTACTGTGAGGTTTTGCATCTCTCCCACGTGCAAATTGGAATGTGAAACTCTAGAGCTTCGTCAGCAATAATTTAGTGATTTCCATTAACCCAGTAGTTGTTTTTTGGGTTTTTTTGTGTTTTTTTTTGTTTTGTTTTGTTTTCTTTTTTTGAGATGGAGTCTTGCTCTGTCACCCAGGCTGGAGTGCAGTGGGACGATCTCAGCTCATTGCAACCTCTGCCTCCTGGGTTCAAGCAATTCTCCTGCCTCAGCCTCCTGAGTATCTGGGACTACTGGTGCGTGCCACCATGTCCAGGTAATTTTTGTATTTTTAGTAGAGATGGGGTTTCACCACGTTGTCCAGGATGGTCTGGATCTCTTAACCTTATGATCCGTACCGTGCCCGCCGCAGCCTCCCAAAGTGCTGGGATTACAGGCATAAGCCACCGCACCCAGCCCTTAACCCAGTAGTTCTTACTGACATTTCTGATTGACGTGCTGGGGGGAAAAGTGTATATGCCACTGGCATCTAGTGGGGAAAAGCCAGGGATGCTGCAAACTGATATACCACCAGGTTTATCAGTTGAGATCCCAACAGTGAAAAGCATAAAAATGAAAGGAATTTTAAGGAGAATTTTTAAAGAAGAGTGGGCAGGATTGGAGGAACCAACAAGTGATGGTGAGGCACACAGGAAAGAGCTTCAGTGGGCACCCCCACTCTGGTTTGAAGGGGTAGGGAGGAGACCAGAGCTGGGAGGAGAGGGCTGGAGTACTGCTGGAGGAGCCACCCCCGTCCAGAGCTGCTGTGGCCATCACAGAATGCAGCTACTGCCAGAGCAGCAGCCTGGGGACTGGGCAGGGGGAGCACAAGTACCCCCAGCCTCTCTCTTTCTGTTCCTTGCCTGCCGATCTCCTCCACTGGCTAAACCCAGGTGGACACTAAGAGTACAGTCAGCCTGCCTGATGAGGCCATTGGAGGGGCCTCTGGGGATCACCATCAGCAAGGGATCCAATGTCTTTCTGCCTCTGCAGAATGAAGGTTGGGGGAGCTCTACTTCTTAGGGATATTATGGGAATAAAAGGAAATAGGCAAAAAATGTTTTTGAAAAACAAAACACATACTGCACACCCATGGGCCACTGCTGCTTTTGACCCCTGGCTCTGTTTCACACTGTGATGTCATGTCATTCTCTTTTTTAGGTGCTACAGGATTTCTTCAGGTTTTTTTCTGTCCACCCTATTTCAACTCATGTGTGCTGTTTGTTGTGCTAAAACGAATATTTGCTGATGTCTGAGTGAATAGTTGAATATTTTATATAACTCACACTTATACGTAATGATTTTTCTTGTAACTTAGCTATTTCTCTTTGATAAACTCAGAAAACCTCAGACTTTGAAAAGACCTTGAAGTTCCTCACCTGAAATCTGAGAACTTGGAGCACCTTAAAAAATCTAAGGGAAAACAAAACAGTGAAAGAACATGATACAATTGGTGTAAAGAATAAAATTATTTATGTAATTAATATTGAGGATACAGATAACACATTGTGAAATCTTGCTTGTAAAAAATCTTGATCTGCTGAAGAAAGATGTTCTCTCTAGAGATCTTTGAAAGCATAATTATTGAGCTTTTAAAATGTTAGAAACAAAAGTTAGACCCACACATGTTTTGGCTCTGTGGAAGATTTGTATTCCTTCCCCTGCCCACCCCTCTCCCACCCCCGCACTTGTGAGTTGTGCCTGTCTAGGCAGTTCCTGTTGCACTTGGCTGGGCAGAACTCATCTTTCAACAGTAAGGGAACATAGTTATGACCGGGACCTTCTGGCGGGGGTCAGTGCCCAAAAACCTGTATGGGACTCCAGAAAGTTCTGCTCTCAACCCTATTTTGAAGTCGAGTTGCACATTGTTCTACAATTATTTGAGTTAATAAGCAGCTCTTTTCAAACATGATTATGCCCTTCCAAGTTTAAATACACTAGGCTTAATGAAAGTCATTGACCTCATCTCATTTCTCTCCTGTTATATTAAGATCACTTTCAGTAAAAGGTAGAAGCTTTTGAAGTGGTGAGGAGGAGGAACAGAAGGGACATAGAGCAGATGGGGGCTGAAAAAGTGGGGCAGAGAAGAGAGTGGCTTCTCTTTGGCAGAGTGCCAAGGAGAAGCCCTATCTGTACAACACTTTTGTGCCTGGGGCCTTTAATGGCTGCAACCTGAGCCTCAACCTAGTTTGCTTGTGGAGCCAGAAGAGAAGCTAAAAACCTTCAGTTAACCAAGCCAGACACCAAGAAAGTTAAACCGAAAGAGAACCCCCCAACCCCCGCAAAAAAAAGAAGTAAAGTGGGTTAAAGTGATACCATGTTAGCACAGAAAGAGAACATAAGGGTCATCTAAATTCATCTGCCCCCTCTTCTATTTCAAGGTACAGAAACCAAGGCACAAGGGACCCCGTGCCCTGCTCTTGATCACCTGGTGCCAAGCCAGGTCTAGAACTCTGTTCTCTGGGGTCACAGGCTGGCTCTTCATCCCCTAGAGAGACAGTTCATCTCTGTGCACCTGAGCCCATTGTGTTTTGGAGTCAAAGCAAATAAAGGCTCAAACACCAAGACTGTTTTGCAGACCGGCTGCAGTAGATATGGGGGGAGGAGAAACCTGCTTTAAATTGCTTCAAGCAAGTTGTTTCTGCAAAGGTGTTGACTTTTTTCTTTCAACTTCCTGGTGAGCCACTACAGCCTAAGCTGTTGTTTGTCATTATGCAATAATTCAGGAACTAACTCAAGATTCTTCTTTTTAAGTTATTTGTTTATTTAGAGACAGAGTCTTGCTCTGTCATCCAAGCTGCAGTGCAGTGGCGTGAACACGGCTCACTGCAACCTCTGCGTCCCGGGTTCAAGCAATTCTCATGTCTCAGCCTCCCAAATAGCTGGTATTACAGGCTCGTTCGCCACACCCTGCTAATTTTTGTAATTTTAGTAGAGACAGAGTTTCACCATGTTGGCCAGGCTCGTCTTGAACTCCTGGCCTCAAGTGATCCGCCCGCCTCGGCCTCCCAAAGTGCTGGGATTACAGGCATGAGCCTCCACACCTGGCCTATTTATTTATTTTTAAAGTGGCTGCTCTTAGAAAGGCATACCATGTTTCTGGATGGGAAGGCTTATTAATTCACCCTAATTTAATGTATAAATTTGATGCAATCATAGTCGCAGTCCCAGTGGAATTTTTTAACTTGGTAAGATGTTCTAAAATTAATATGGCGGTCTAGGCAAGTAAGAATATATAATAATACTGAACAAGATTAATGAGAGAACTTGAATTACCAGGTATTGAAACACTGTAAAGCCACAATCACGTAAACAGTATGTTATAACCATGGGAATAGAGGTCTGTGGCACAGCAGAAAAAATGAAAGAATAACTGTATTCATAAAAATTTAAGTGTGGAGTCACTGGGGGAAAGGATTAAATATTCAATAAATAACATAGGAACAACTATTTGGAGAAATGTAAATTTATAGCCTTATCTCTTGCCATATACCAAAATACTGTTTAGATTTGATTAAAAAATAAAAATGTAAATAAAGAAAAGTTAAGACCAGGCGTGGTGGCTTATGCCTGTAATCCCACCTTTTTGGGAGGCCCAGGTGGGTGGGTCACCTGAGGTCAGGAGTTCCAGACCAGCCTGGCCAACATGGTGGAACCCCGTTTCTACTAAAAATATAAAAATTAGCGTGGTGGTGTGGTGGCGGGCGCCTGTAATCCCAGCTACTCAGGAGGCTGAGATGGGAGAATGGCTTGAACCTGGGAGGCACAGGTTGCAGTGAGCCGAGATCGCACCATTGCACTCCAGCTTGGGTGACAAGAGTGAAGCTGTCTCAAGAAAAAAAAAAAAAAAAAGTTAAAAATCTATAAGAAAATAAAAATACATCTATTTAATATAAGTCTTTTGGGAAAATATTTCTCAGCATAATACTAAAACTTAGAAAACAGAATGTTTCTGTGTTTGACCATTTAAATACTAAACCTTTGACATTTAAATAAAAAGAAAACAAACCAAAACCTTTTTGTTACAGGATTAGGTCTTAGATATTTTAAGATATATTAAAATACAGAATAAAGTTCCTCCTGGATTCTGTTCAGTGTTTAACTAGTCCTGGCCAGATGATGGGGAGGAAAGGAGAGGGAGCTGTGTGATGGGCAGGCAGAGAGTTGGAAGGTGGAGCCAGATCTCGCTTGGCCTGGGATTGCTGCCTCTCCTGACAGTGCATCTTATTATAAGGGGGAGTTGAAAGCAGAAGGGGAAACAGCACAGAAAGGATCTGTCTGGCCTTTACAGTTATGTGACCATGGCAAGTCCTGCCAGTCACTCAAAGCTCTGTGAGCAACGAGTTGGGGTACCCCAGCTGAATGTGCTTTAAAAACAGCAGTGTGGCCAGGTGCAGTGGCTCATGCCTGCAGTCTCAGAACTTTGGGAGGCTGAGGCAGGAGGTTCAGTTGAACCCAGGAGTTCGAGGTTGCAGTGAGCTGTGATCATGCATGCCACTTCTTTCCAGTCTGGGTTAAAGAACAAAACCCTGACCCTGAAAAATAAACAAATAAACAGCAATGCCATTTATTCTAGCTGGTACACCCCTGATGCCCAGTGTACGAGTTCCAGGTAGGCTTCTTTCTCATGCATATGCATCTGTCCACATCCTTTCGTTTGTTTGTTTTCTTTTGTTTTGCATTCCCCAGATTATGTAGGAAAACAATAAAGTTCATAAGTAATGTTTTGTAGACCACTTTTATAGGAAAATTTTCCTTTAAGATCTCATTAGAAAGGAAAAGCAAGTAGCCTGCCACCGAGTGCCTGTGCCAGCACAGTTACACCGTGGAGCGCCCGGATAAAGCGGCACTGAACGCACTGCAGCCTCCTAAGTTCAGAAAAGAAAGCTCATTAGCATCTACACTGAAGACACTCCTGTTCTTCACAGCTTTAATGATCACCGTTCCTATTGGGTTATATTTCACAACTAAATCTTACATATTTGAAGGCACCCTTGGGATGTCCAATAGGGACGGATATTTTTATGCTGCTAGTGTTGCAGTGGTCGGCGGCCTTGTGGTGCTGGCCCTCTATATGTATGTGGCCTGGAATGAAGACTCACGACAGTGGTGTGAAGGCAAACAGGATTAAAGTGAACATCACCTTTTGATAGCATTAAATTCTTTTTTTAAAATGATATATGCTGGAGGGGGGACATCTGATTTTAATAAAGTTGAAAGAACATGTTAAAGTCAGTCTTAAGGAGTCACGTTTGAGTAGTGTAAATTTTGATCCTCCTAATATGTTGGTTTGTATATTCAGTTTTAACTATATAAATCTCATTTGCAAATGAGAATTTGGAAAAGTTAAATTAGTTATAAATACATATGTTTATTACAAAAAAAAAAAAGCAAGTAGTACTGAGATTTCTTCAAGGTCAAAAGACTCAGGGCAGTTTCTTCTGAATGTAGTTTGGGGGCTGGAGACAGAAATAGGAAGCAGTAGAATTGCTAGGTCAGATTGGAATTTTAAGAGTTATTGCTACACCGCCTTCCACAGAGATGCTACCCACTTTTAGTCCCCCAATAATGTCAGAGTGTATTCCTGACCACACTTTAACCACCACACTCTGGCAAACATTTTGATCTGTCAGTCAGCTAGGCCTTCTTGCTATAATCATAATTTACATTCTGTGATCATGACTGAGGGTATCATTCTGTCTGTTACAAGAGTTACCTGAATTTCCTTGTCTGGAAACCATAGAGCAATTTAGAGCTGGAGCAGACCTTAGAGATGAAGTCCAGCCATTCAGCCTATAGCCTGTGACCTGTTTGACTGTCATAGTTGCTTGGGTAGTTCAGGACTGACAGGACTGGACACCAGGTCTCCTGTTTAGCATGGAAGCTCTCTGGGTGAATGTAAGACAGGACCTGTCAAGGCCTCTGGCAGAGCCTGGGGTTTGAGTCTAGAACCAGGAAGTCTGGAAACTGCAGGGCAGTGCTGTAGTGCCTTGGCTGTGAGGCAGGGTGCTTTACCCTCCCTGAACTCCAGGCACTTCATCTGTAAAATGGAATTAATACTAGTTTGGTTTTTTGTTGTTGTTGTTGTTGTTTGCCAGGGTTCTGAGGATTAGGGTTAATGTGTATGAACTAGCTGACCCAGAGAGGTTCACATCTGTTCTCATCCTCCTCACGTTTGGGTGTTCTGTTATGTGACTCTGTCACTCATGTGCAAGCTCCAAGGGAGACTTGAACGAAAGTTCTTAAAAACAGAAGTAAAGCACAGCAGGGTGTTGGGGAGGGCATCTCTGTGGGGCCTCCAGGTAGCAGGGGAGGACGAGCAGAGTGTGCTTGCTGGGGACCCTCTGCTGCTGTGTCTTCACGCATCCGCCACTTAGTGCTGGTGCTCCCACCCCACCCACTGCCTGTGGGTCAGCTCTCAGTGTCTTAGTTATCCTTCTGAGATACATATATATATTTTTTTAATGAGACAAGGTCTCTCATCTGGGTACAAAGTAGTTTGGGGGGAAAAAAAGAGATAGGGTCTCTGTCATCCTGTGAGTGACAGAGGTGATGACATGTGACATGTCAGTGACTCATGTCACTATCACTTTAGGCTAGAGTGCAGTGGCATGATCATAGCTCACTGCAGCCTCAAATTCCTGGGCTCAAGCAATCCTCCTGCCTCAGCCTCCCAAGTAGCTAGGACTATAGGCGTATGCCATGATGCCTGGCTGATTTTTTAAGTAAACACAGGGTCTCGCTATGTTGCCCAAGCTGGTCTTGGACTCCTGGGCTCAAGTGATCCTCCCACCTCAGCCTCCCACAGTGCTGGGATTACAGGCGTGAGCTACTGTGCCTGGCCTTTCTGAGATATTTTATGCATAAAGAGACATCACACCTACATTGCCTCCCCAGGATCTGAGAAGAAAGTCCACTTTCTTTGTCACATTCTGCTTTTTGGAGTTTTTCTTCTAGTAGGTTCCCTTTTTCAGATTTGTTTCAGGAGATGTGAAAAGGCTCCAGACTGCAAAAGGAAAGGCATCATGTGTGCTGGCCAGGTTGGGTCATGAGACCCGCTCTCAAAGCAGGAAGGAGCAATGGTAAGAGAGAAGGGAGGGGAGTTGCCGAAAGCAGGCTATTTTCTTTTTTTTTTTTTCTTTGAGACAGAGTCTCACTCTGTTGCCCAGGCTGGGAGTGCAGTGGCTCGATCTTGGCTCACTACAGCCTCTGCCTCCCGAGTTCAAGCAATTCTTCTGCCTCAGCCTCCCGAGTAGGTGGGATTACAGGCATACGCCATCACGCCTGGCTAAGTTTTTGTATTTTTAGTAGAGACAGGGTTTCACTATGTTGGCCAGGCTGGCTTGGAACTCCTGACCTCAGGTGATCTGCCTTCCTCATCCTCCCAAAGTGCTGGGATTACAAGCGTAAGCCACAGTGTCCAGCCCCAAAAGCAGGCTATTTCCAACACAAAGCCCACACAATCACCCACGCACCCTTCCCCAGGTAATCTTAAGGTTGCCAAGGTTTGGTTTTGTTTGTTTTGGAATGGGGGTGGTTATTTCACTGTCATTCATGGTTCTCATCCCTGTGCTTAACCAAAGAGAATAAGATCAAATGCTGTGCTGGGTCCAAGGGCAGGGGTTGCCACAGTCTTCCCTTTTCAGAGGCCCTCTGCAAGCTAGAAGTGGTCATCGGCATTGGCTTCCTGGACTGCCTATGCAGGTGGAGGGGCTGGAGAGGCATCTGTAGTGCATTTTTCGTCACCTCTGGTTATCCATTTGCCTGCCCTTGCCTGCCCAGTTTTAGTTAAAAATACAGTGGCAATTCTAGTGGCTCTAACAAGTGAGGGAAAAAGTTAATTTTTACAGGCCTCTGTTCTACCGACATTCCAGTGTTTCTCCAGGTATGGCTCCTGACCGTCTGTGTGCATTTACCTGGATGCTTGGT